>NW_026057585.1:25208078-25551976 GCF_023721935.1 Panthera uncia | reverse complement strand
GGGGGGGGAAAAGGAAAGGGAAGAGAAGGGAGAGAGTTGGGGGAAGGGGATAGAAGGAAGCTTGGGGAAAGATGTGGCATGGCGGGGGGGGGGGGGGGGGGGGGGGGGGGGGGGGGCACTTAGATAAAGAAAGAACCCCCAGGGGGAAGAAAATTTGAGTTGCCCTGGTAAAGTTAGGCCCAGAAGAAAAAATGACAGACTCATGGAGAAAAGGATACAGAGGACATGGAGGTAAGAACACAGACAAGGATCCGTTCAGCCTTTTAGGATGTTCTCCCTACCTAACCTGTTAAAACAAGGGTGAGAGTGACAGCCTCCTGACTGATTTGAATGGTTGACATTGTTGCTGAAGGAGAGAAGTACAGTCATGCTGGGGAGATTCATTGTCTACCTGGCTCCACTTGATATCAACATCTTGAGGGATGCAGGGGCCCGTGTTTTCAGCCTGTTGGCCAACCTCTTATGTGCCACTTGAATTTTACCAGCTGTTCATCATGGGCTACTCGATGGTGGCAGGAGCCACGGGAAGACTCCTCTTTGGCTATGACAGCTTTGGCAACGTGTGTGGCAAGAAGAACTCCCCTGTAGAAGGGGCCCCTCTTTCAGGGCAGGACATGACCCTGAAAAGGTAAGTGTTCAAGTAAGTCCCCAACCTACAGGGGCTATACTGTATTTCAAAACTGTATAAATTCGCCATTTTGAGCCTGGAAAATGTTTTCTCATTTAAAACAATCAGCCCATCTCATAAAAAAGGAGGCATGTGTCCGGTAGCGAAGACACAGGTTTTGGAATCAGCTAGTCCTCTGTTCAGATTCAGCCGGTGCTAATTTTCAGCCATGTGACCTTGGGCAGAGTACTTAACTTCTCTGAACCCGGTTTTCATCTTTTCAACTGGTTGTTGTGCCGGTCTCACAAGCTTATTTTAAGGATCCACTGAGATACTGCATGAGCTAAGACTTAATCTGTTAGTGGCTACTATTGTTATCCATAATGTATCAGAATCACGTTACCAATTGATGTTACCAGTTGTACATCATCCACAGTATTTTATCTGTGTGGTAATTCCTGAATCCCACCTGGGAATTCTGGGAACTTGTGTTCCACTCCCTCCCCAGTCTGTGGTCTCAACTATGGCACTGTAGTCTCACTACCCCCCAACTCCAACACAGAAACAGAAAAGGAAGAGAAGAAATAGGAATCCCCTGAGAGGCAAGAAAGCCTTGGCCATGGTTTTTCTAAGATGGAGGCTGCCTTGAAGTAATTTTTGAGACTTGATGATCAAAAGCCCCTCCTACGAGAGAATGTTGCAGTTCTGAATAGGTCCTGAGTACAAGTTTGGAGTCACCAAATACAGTTCTCAGACCACGCCCCTTCTACCACTCAGTGTTGCCCCTGAGGAGAGGGGCTCTACATTGCTGGATGTGGATCACGTGGACACATTTCCTCCTGCACTTAGGGATCACTTTAAAAAAGAAGGAAGAAGGGGGCTGCCCGGATGTATGCGTGCATGCTGAGAAATAGTCATCCTCTTGGAGATGTAAAGTATGCATTCCCAGGAGCCAACAGGTAGAGGCAACCAGGTGTCCATCAGCAAACACAGTGTTGTGTGTGTATATAATGGGATATTAGAATTTCCTTCCTCTTTAAGACCGACTAACACGAGGTACAACTTGAGTAAATCTGGAGGATGTTAGGCTAAGTGAAATAAGCCAGTCACAAAAAGAAAAATACTTTGTGATCTCACTGAGGTCCCTAGAGTAGTCAAACGCACAGAGACAGAAAGCAGAATGGTGGTTGCCTGGCACAGGGCTTGCTTAGTGGGTACAGAGCTTGGGTTTTGCAAGGTTATAAGGAGTTCCGTGGGTGAGTGGTGGGGATGTACTTAATGCCACTGTGCTCTACACCTAAAATGGTTAGTATGGTAAAATTTTATGTGTATTTTACCATAATTTCAAAAAAAATTAAACTATGTATCCTAAATTTGGGAAATCTGTTCCCGTCTCCTATCATACCACCTCCCTCTGTTCCACCCCCTCCCTGCGCCCCTTCACCAGGTCCCTCCAGGACTGCCTGTCTGGCAGCCTCCGGGGCTCCCCTTCTGGTGTCCCTCTGATCTCAACAGCCTGGGGAGGTGTTGGGCATGGTCTGGGAGCTACCGGTGCCAGCCTGGCTCACGACCCCGCTAATAGCAACAACCAGCTTTCTTCTCGGCCCCATCTACCCAGTGGTGGAACAGTGGGAGTGGGAAGGGTCTCGTGACTTTCCTGGCTCTCAAACTGGAAGGTGGGGGAGAGGGGTAGGCTTTTCATTCACAGCCGGGGCCTCCCTCTTTCTGCTCACTCCCCTGAGGTCAGCTATTCTCTGAAGTACAGTTGAACACTCGGGTGCAAATATGTCTTCCATGGACTTCGCTAGTAGTTCACGCACTGGCCTGATCTAGCATTCCATGTGCAGTTTAATCCTTTCCCTTCCTCAGGTCACCCCTTAGGTTCTCTCCCAGGAAATGCTGAATCTGGAAAAAGGAAGTTTTATTACTATTTGAGCATGATTCCTCCGCTGCACAACTCCATAGATGACCCCCAGTAGGCATAATACATGGTAAATTATTCTGAGGTGCTTGGCTATAAAAGTTTGCCTTAATTATTCCCACATTTGATAACATGGGTTTTAAGGCCCCTAATTAAACCCAGTGAGAGGATACGCTCTAAGATATTCTCATTTCATCTGTTTCCTAGACACGTATTCTTTATGAATTCCTGCAACCCGGAAGTCAAGGACGTGAGGCTCAGTTCCACCATCCTGTGCGTGTCGAGCTGTCCTGAAGAGCAGCTTGATACCCTGGAAGAGGTCCAGCTCTTTGCAGACAAGAATGGTAGGCACCAGGGGACGGGGGTCGCTCTTCCCCCTGAGGGCGGGAACCACAGTGGGGTAACCTGTGCAGACCTAGGTGAGACAGATTCCCCTGGCACTGCTTTCTCTGCAAAACTGGAGATTGTCATTGCCTGTGGTAGCCTCTTCTTGTGTGCGAGAGGCCATCAGTGCTTTCTCCTGGGCCTTGTACAGCCTCATTCAGCTCTATCTGGAATTTATCTGAAACCCTAGCTGTTCTCTGCTCACTGCCAGGGGATGGCCTTGCATATAGAGTATAGTGTAGACTGACGCTTAGGGCCCAAAGGCAGCGTCAGACGGAGGTCAGAGAGCTCTGTGCACAGGGCACATCCAGTCCTAGAGAGGAGCTGCCGGCTTTGTAGCGAATTGCTGACAAGTATGTTCTTTCATTACAATGTTGGGGCCCATGGATACTTGGCACTAATTGTTTACGTAACTGAAGCACCTTGCCCTGAGCCTGCTGGTGAGATTTATGTTACAGGGATTAAACAAGAAAAGGAAAGTAAAAGAAATTCGAGGCAACCCGCTGCAAATTCTATCTGCCTGTGAAATGATGTGCCAGATTTTTAAAAAATTATTTGCAAGGCTGGGTTAAAAATATCAAGCCTATGCAATAAATCATTCCTCCCCCCCCCAAAAAAAAAAACCCTTCAAATAATTTTTGTGCCAATTGTATAACTTTTAGTTTTAAACTGAGATTTAGGAGAGAGAGAAAGAGAGGCCTCAATCTGACCTCGAATTGGATGCTTATTCTCACTGTGTTTAGATCATCTATAGATGTGTCTTCTAAACCTGAGTGATGGATTCCATCTCCTTCTCGGTTTGGTAAACGGATGGTAGCTTTCTTACTGGCTCCCCTAGAAAGATGAGAGGGAGATAGTATAGTCTGTGTGTCTTCTGCTTCCAGGGTCCTTCCTGTGTGTTTACAGTTTGAATTCCATCAACTACACCCAGAATCCAAATGCAGACTCATTGTGTCCCAGGCTGCCGGTTCCTCCGAGGTAAAAAGCTTCCATATTTTTTCTTTATCCATCAACAGAAGTTATGGAGTACTTGCATCTGTTGCTCTTGTGGGTATTGTTGGAAGCAGGAAGGAGATATTTGGTAGAGGCCTACGGTCTACAGAAGGCCAGGGATAAACCAGGAGGAGCTATCTGCCCTATACATGATGGACAGTAGATTAGGAACCAGGCTACAGAAGGAGAAAACTCACCACTGGAAATACACATAGTCAGAAAATGGCAACACTGGAGCTAGCAGAATTCATATGCGAATCACCAGTTGAGTGGTTTGATAAAGTAGTTGGTATGTGTTTTTTCTACTCCAACTACTTATTACAAAGTAGAAAGTATTTTCTCTTTTATGGCAACCAGACATTGTTAGTTTTTACAACTCTAGATGTCTCCATAAGAAACAGACCTATATGGGCGAGGCCAAGTGGCCACCAAAAGCACCTGCTCAATGAGGACAGAAAACAGGTCCTTCTCAAGGATTCCACTTGTGAACTTCTTTTAGAGTCAGCCGTTCCTATCAACTAGTGTAGTACCTGGCACATAGGAGGTACCTTACAAATATTTGTAGAATAAAGCTGTAACGGTGACACGGTAGTTGTATTGCCACAGTAAATGGCTCACATTTGAGCCATCGAGAAAGGTAATGCGGAAAACACAATTACTAATCATCGCCACCGTCAGGATGCTGAGATGTTCTGAAGGAAGACTTGGTTTGTTTTGCATTACCATGCTTTTAAAAGTTGTAAATATACTTACAGTGAATGAGACCTCTGTGCAAAATCCCTGAGAAGTAATGATAATTGAAGTAGAACAGGGCATTGGGCCAACCGTCCAGTACAGTGTTAATCAAACTCTTGGCTGGGACCCACAGTAAAGAATGTATTCCATCTATACATGCACCTTCACACATCCTTATGAGTATAAAACAGAAATGCAAGTCTGTCAAAACAAGATTTCCCCTTACTGCAAATGATTTGTCCTAATGGTTTCAATTCTGTTTCACTTTTTAAAAACAGCAGTTTATTTCACCATCTTCTAATGGGTTGTGAGTATAGCTTGAAAAATGCTGATCTAACAGGTGCTAAAAAATAAAAAATAAAACTCCAGTCGATTTTAGCTACATAGGAGGAAAGAATATAGTTAACCATTCTCCTGGCATCTAAAATAAATACTTTGTGTTACAAGTAACTGGAAGAGGAGAGAATTATTTGCAGAGGAGAGTCCCATTGCATTTTTCTGTATCTTATTTTTTAAATTCTGAGTTTTGTTAGATATCATAAACATCTGTCAGTGAAACATAACTAAAGCCAAAAAAGTAAACTACAGTGGCTTAGTAGGTTAAAGGAAAATTATTTAACGCTTGAAGAGAGGGGTTTAACTTTGTACATTTTGACCATCATTTTGCCATTTCCCCTCCCCCAGGCTCCAGCCAACACCTTTCTACTCTCTGCTCCTGTGAAATTGACTATTTTAGATTCCACATATAAGTGAGGTCATATGGTATTTGTCTTCTGAGAAGATTGTTCTAGGGAACACAATTTGTAAGTGTACCTGCAGAGGGAATTGGAAGAGAACGGAATTCTTCAGGCTGTAACTTAACCAGAGGTAGATAAATTCTTCCTATCAATGGGATGGCGGCTGTAATTCTATGGGAAGCTTGTATCTTGATATTGCTGCTGCTAATAGCGAGCATTTATTGAACTTTTGATACTTGCCAGGTACTTTCTAAGCTCTTGACATATTCATTGACCTGGACCTCCTCAAACCACTGTGCTGTAGGCCTTGTCTTCATCCCTGTTTTATGGTAGAAAAAACTCGCGCAGGAGCAGCGTAAAGTGGCATAAGCAGCAGGTGGAGCTGGCCTGCAAACCCAAACAGGGTCCATATCTGTTTCTGTAATCCAAAACCAACTGTCAAGGCTTCATTGCTGTTATTTTACCTGGCAGATGGCCTCCTTGGGCTCACACCAAGGTGGGGGTACGGGGAGCCCCATAGCATGTGTCCTAGGGTCCCCATTTTTCTGCCACACCTGTCCTAAGCCTTTCACCCCCCAAATGCAGACCTTTCCATGGAAAGACAAACCTGTTGGTTGACCTTTCTCAACAGAGTCAGGGAGAGAGAAATCGCCTTGAGGGCTCCATTTCCTTTTCCTACACAAGCAAGAGTTTGTTCTAAGATGGAAATTATCGTATTTATCATGGAAGAGCAGTGCCAAGAGTGAAAGCTTGAAATCATGAGAAGTGTGGCCACAGGGCCAAAAAACATTTTCTAAATACCTCTATTGACTAAACCAATTGTTTCTTCTCCCTCTGTCGATCACGTGAGGAGAAACATACCCTTTTAGAGTAGTGGCTGAATATCAAGAAGGTTTGTGTCCCGAGGTATGAGCTTTTAAGAGCAGTGAAAAACGACAGAAGATAACAAGCAAGCGTATCTTTTTCCCTTTGGGGTTCCACATAATATTGTATTTTGAGTCCCCATGTATTTAAAATCCAAAAGGCTTGGGTTTTTCCATCAAGTAAGTTCTAGTCCTCACCTCCCACGTGGGTGCCCGTGCACATCACTGCGTTGTTTGCTCAGATGAATTCCAACAGCGTCATCGAAATGTACAGTCAGCTCTATGAATTACTTCCTGCAAATCTGAGTGGTTTTGCTGGTGAGAGAGGAAAAGGAGAAGTGGGGAAGAAACCACCGTCTGGGGCCCAGTCACACCCCCTGCCCCAGCTAATCAAGTCCTCAGAGGGCAACTGGTCAACCACACACATCAGGGGTGACCCACACTTTACATGCTTCTCTGTCACTCTCAGGGCTGAGATGGGTCATTCTTTACCAGCACAGTGTTATGAAATGCCTGAAAAGCACCATCTTAACGAACCTTGTTGACAAAATTAATGTCTTAGGGAGAATTGTGTTTGGAGAAAAACAAAATGACATTAGATTTACATCTGACCTTATTTTTCAGAAATACTAATTGAAAGTTCAGAAAACATTTGCTCTAAAAACAATTCAGATTTATTGGTATTAAGACTATTTAGTAGGGGCATGCCTGGGTGGCTCAGTCAGTTAAGCGTCCAACTTTGGCTCAGGTCATGATCTCACAGCTTGTGAATTCGAGCCCTGCATCGGGGTCTGTGCTGGCAGCTCAGAGCCTGGAGCCTGCTTTGGATTCTGTTTCTCCCTCTCTCTCTGCCCCTCCCCTGCTCGCACTCTGTCTCTTTCTCAAAAATAAATAAACATTAAAAAATTGTTTAAAAAAAGACTGTTTAGTACTAGAAAAGGAAAAAATTAGAGGTTTAAAACTCAGAGAGCAGGAAGTAAAATTACTCTGCGGTGGTAAGAAAATTAGCTGAGGCGCCCCTGGGTGGCTCAGTCAGTTGAGCGTCCGACTTCGGCTCGGTCATGATCTTGTGGTTCGTGGGTTCAAGCCCCGCGTCTGTGCTGATAGCTCAGAGCCTGGAGCCTGCTTCAGATTCTGTGTC
Source organism: Panthera uncia (assembly GCF_023721935.1). Classification (NCBI taxonomy): domain Eukaryota; kingdom Metazoa; phylum Chordata; class Mammalia; order Carnivora; family Felidae; genus Panthera; species Panthera uncia. Next base: position 25,544,595 of record NW_026057585.1, on the reverse strand, counting down.
TCTCTCTGCCCCTCCCCAACTCATGCTCTGTCTCTCTCTCTCTCTCTCTCTCTCTCTCTCTCTGTCAAAAATAAATAAACATTTTTTAAAAATTTTTTAAAAAGAAATTAGCTGAAAAACTACAACTGATAAGAGAATTTATTTAGGTGTCAGGGAACACAATTGATAAACTGAAATCTGCAGCATTCCTATATTTTTTAAAAGACAACTTTTACTGCAGTGAGAAGAAATACAAAAACGAACTGGGTACTTCAATGCCTAGAGACAAATGTAACAAATATACATAACCATGAAAAGAACACTTTATTTATTTATTTATTTATGACATCATTTTTTTTTCAAATTTTTGTTAAATTCTAGTTATCATACAGTGCAATAGTGGCTTCAGGAGTAGAATTCAGTGATTCACTTACATACAACACCCAGTGCTCATAATAGCAAGTACCCGCCTTAGTACCCATCACCCATCTAGCCCACCTCCCTCCCACCTCCCTCTGTCATCAACCCTCAGTTTGTTCTCTAAGACATTCATATGGTTTGTTTCCCTCTCTCTTTTCCCCCTCCCATATGTTTATCGGTTTAGTTTCTTATATTCCACATATGAGTGAAATCGTATGGTTTTTGTCTTTCTCTGACTTATTTCACTTAGCATAATACATCCTAGCTCTATCCACATCATTGCAAATGGCAAGATTTCATTCTTTCTGATGGCTGAGTAATATTCCACTGTGTGTGTGTGTATATATATATATGTATATATATATACATATATATACATATATATATACACACACATATATATATATACATATATATATATATATATATATATATATATATATACACACACCACATCATCTTTATCCATTCATCGCTTGATGGACATTTGGGCTCTCTCCATAGCTTGGCTATTGTTGATAATGCTTCTGTAAACATCGGGGTGCATGTACCCCTTTGAATCTGTATTTTTGTATCCTTTGGGTAGATACCTAGTCGTGCAGTTGCTGTATCATAGGGTAGTTCTATTTTTAACTTTTTGAGGACCCTCCATACTATTCTCTAGAGTGGCTACACCAGTTTGTGTTCCCATCAGCAGTGTAAGAGGGTTTCCCTTTCTCTGCATCCTCACCAACACCTGTTGTTTATTCTTTTGTTAATTTTAGCCATTCTGACAGGCATGAGGTGGTATCTCATCGTGGTTTTGATTTGTATTTTTTTGATAATGAATGAGGTCGAGCATCTTTTCATGTATCTGTTAGCCTTCTGGATGTCTTCTTTGGAAAATCGTCTATTCACGTCTTCTGCCCATTTCTTAACTGGGTTATTTGGTTTTTGGGTATTGAGTTTGCTGAGTTCTTTATAGATTTTTGGGTACTAACCCTTTATCAAATATTTCATTTGCAAATATCTTCTCCCATTCCATAGGCTGCCTTTTAGTTTTGTTGATTGTTTCCGTAGCTGTACAGAAGCTTTTTATTTTAATGAGGTCCCAGTAATTCATTTTTGCTTTTATTTCCCTTGCCTCAGGGACATATCTAGTAAGTTGCTATGTCTGATGTCAAAGACATTACTACCTGTGTTCTCTTCTAGGATACTGATGGTTTCCTGTCTTACATTTAGGTCTTTCATCCATTTTGAGTTTATTTTGTATATGGTGTCAGAAGGTGGGCCAGTTTCATTCTTCTGCATGTTGCTGTCCAGTTTTTCCAACACCATTTATTAAAGAGACTGCCTTATTTTTCTGTTGAATATTCTTTCCTGCTTTGTTGAAGATTAGTTGACCATAGAGTTGTGGGTCCATTTCTGGATTTTCTATTCTATTCCGTTGATATATGTTTGCTTTTGTGCCCATACTAGATTGTCTTAATGACTAGAGCTTTATAATATAGCTTGAAATCTGGAATTGTGATGCCTCTGGTTTTGTTTTTCTTTTTCAGGATTGCTTTGACTTTTCCGGTCTTTTGTGGTTCCATACAAATTTTAGGATTGTTTGTTCTAGCTTCGAGAAGAATGCTGTGGTATTTTGATGGGGATTATATTAAATGTGTAGGTCGCTTTGGGTGGTATAGACATTTTGACGATGTTTGTTCTTCCAATCCATAAGCATAGAATGTTTTTCCATTTTTGTGTGTCCTCTTCCATTTCTTTCATAAATGTTCTATAGTTTTCATAGTACAGATCTTTTGCCTCTTTGGTTAAGTTTATTCCTAGGTATCTAATTGGTTTTGGTGAAGTTGCAAATGGGATTGATTTTTTTATTAAAAAGAACATTTTAATATGTTCCTGAGGTATAAGGAATACTTAAATGGAGAGACGGTGTTGTTGACAGTATGACTCAGCATTATAAAAAATGTCATTTCTCCCTAAGTCAAGCTATAAATTTGTCATGATTACAAACAAAACAAGCAGATTTTTTTTTCAGTAACTAGATAAGTTGATTGTAAATTTGTAAGGAAAGTTTTTTAAAAAGTAAAAAAAAAAAATCTGAAAAAGAAAAACAATGGAGACTAACCCTTACAGTTTTTAAAAACTATTGTATTATAAAATTTAATAATTAAAATACTGTGGCCCTGTAACTGAACTAAAATGAGTTTCCTCCTTGGTGAGTCCCAGGCAGAAACTCCACCAGGTAAGTCATCACACAAAGGAAACTTTATTTGCCACGAAGAAGGAAATTATGGGGAATAATTTACAAAGCTGTGACTTCCCCAGCAGGGGTGAATGGGTTCCTTTTATCTACAGTTAAGATGAATATTTAGAAAGCGAAGCCTTGTCACCTAATGTAGAGGGAGGCAAGGTCGTGCTTGCGCCTTGAGGAAACGTGCCTGTGCGTACATTGTATGTTACATAAATGAGACTTGTGCTTCTCTTTGGGTGGACATTTTAGTATTATAATGAGGTAAAGGTAACTGTCTCTCACTCCATGGGTCACTCCATGGTCCTATGCAGGTGTGAGTCAGGGGTTAAGCTCAAACTTGTGTGGGTGGTCTGGGCCAGCTGGCACTCTTCCTCAGGACAGTCATTATTGTTTGAGGGATAGTTTCTGTTTCGAACACAGTTGCTATGCCCCTTGGGTCTTTTGTCTGGATTAAGAGAGAAGTTGGAAAGAAGGATTTAAGGGGAAATGTAGGGCAGAGGTCAGCAGGTACCAGCAGACGAGCAATAAAGACCCTGTCTTGGGGTCTAGCTGGTGACAGCACTAGTTCACGTGTAGAAAAATCAATAGAAGATACTAAGCAATCCAGGAATAGACCCAAAGGCTTACAGGAATTTAGTACATGATAAAAGTGACAAATCAGTGACAAAATGGCTGGCTATTGAGCGAGTGGTGTTGGGACAACTGGACAGGCATCCAGGGGAAGAGCTGGATCCAAACCTCATGCCTTATATGAATAAATTCCAAGTGGATTCAAGACTTTAATGTATAAAGTGAAACTGGAAAGTATGAGAAGCCATGGGAGAATTCTTCTATAACCTGAAAGTAAGGGAGCCTTCTATCCATGACTTAAAACTCAGAAGACATAAAATTAAACAATTGATGAAATGAACATCTCTGCCTGAGAAAACACTAGAAGCAAAGTTAACAGGCAAATAAGTTGCAATTTGTATAAAAATATTAGTTTCTCTAATTTATAAAAAATCTTATTAATCCAACTTCTAGAAGACCATATCTCAGTATAAAAATGAGATAAAAAATGTGAATAGATGCTTCAAAGAAAAAAATAGTGTTGTTTAAACATATTAAAAGAGGCTGGACCTCCCTCACGATAGGGGAAGTGCTGATGTTTTCACACTCCCGATGTTTAGGTGACAGCATCCAAAAGTTGGATGATGCACTCCACTGACAAAGGTGTAGGGAAATAGATACTTTCATACATTGCTGAGGCAGGGATCTGAGGAGGGCAATTCATCAATATTCATTGGTGAAGAATGTATATGCCTTTAAGTCAAGCATTTGTGCTTCTAGAAATTTAATCTACAGGTATACCTGTAGAGTATGAAATGACATTTGTACAAATGTATTCACTGCAGTGTTTGTAAGAGCAGAAGAGTGCAAACAATCTCCGTGGCTGTCAGTAGCAGGCTGCTTAAATAAATTACAGCATTGCATTTAATGTAACACTATTTAGAAAGCTAGGAATAGCTGAGAATGTTCTCTGATAAAAGAGCATCAGTGAGCAATCTCCAATTAATAGTATACTTAACTGTGAACTATTGAATTCTTGCCTACCTGAGAACAAAGCAAGATTATCTTCTCTGACCACTTCCATTCAGCATTGTAATGGAGGTCCTAGGAATTGCAAAAGAGGAAGGAAAAGAAATAGAAAGGAAGAAATGAAACCATCTTTTTTACAGATGACCTAATTGTTTATATAGAAAATCCAAAAGAATCTACAAAGTAACTACTAAATGAACTTAACAAAATTGCAATATACAAGGTCAAATTGCATTTCTATGTATTTGCAACAATTAGGAAATAATTTTTAAAGTCCATGTTTAGCGTCAGAAGAATATAGCTAGGAATAAATTTAACAGAAGACATGGAAGATGTGGGACTGAAAACGTTAAGACCTTGCTGAAATTAAAGAACTCCAAAATAAGTGAAGAGATAGACCTTGTTCACGAGTTGGAAGTTTTAATATTGTTAGGATGTCATTTCTCTTCAAATTGTCCTACAGATTCAATGTAGCGCCCCCAACATAATTTTTGTAGAAATTGACAAGTTCATGCCAAAAAAAAAAAAAAAAAAATGCAGAAAAGCTGAAGACCTACAGTCACACAAAAAATTCTTGAAGAACAAAGTTAGAAGACTCATACCAGCTGATTTCAGGAGTTACTATGAAGTTACAGTGATTAAGACAATGTGGTGTCAAAAAACAAAGTTCAGGTGTACCTGGGTGTCTCAGTCAGTTAAGCGTCAAACTTCGGCTCAGGTCATGATCTCACGGTCTGTGAGTTAGAGCCCCGTGTCTGGCTCTGTGCCGACAGCTCAGAGCGTGGAGCCTGCTTCGGATTCTATGTCTCTCTCTCTCTGCCCCTCCCCCACTCGTGCTCTGTCTCTGTGTCTCAAAAGTAAAAAAATGTAAAAAAAAAAAAAAAAAAGTTCAACTGAATACATTTGAAGTTCTAATTGGCTTTATTAAAGAATTCATGAATAGACAGCATGTACCCAGCAGGTAGAGGAGAGCTCTGAGAAGTTGCACAAAATGGTTTTTATAGGAAGGTGGGTGGGATAAGAAAGTTATTAGCAAAAGGAAAGGATTGTTCCAGGCAAGGTAGCTTTCTTTCCCTTAGGAAAATGAAGGGGTTTTATGCAGATTACTTCATCTATATGGTGCTAACTGAAAAATTCCTGGCTGACTGGTTAAGACTACACGGGGGCGGGGACTTGAAAGTGCAGCTAGATTAGATATTAAGCCCCAGGCTTGGAAACTTGGTCTAAGTGACACCATTTGGGGCATATAGATTTCTTTCTTTCTTTCTTTCTTTCTTTTTCAATGTTTATTTATTTTTGAGAGAGAGAGACAGAGTGTGAGCAAGGGAGGGTCAGAGAGAGAGAGGGAGACACAGAATCTGAAGCCAGCTACAAGCTCTGAGCCAGCAGCACAGAGCCAATGTGGGGCTAGAAGTCACAAACTGTGAGATCATGACCTGGGCCGAAGTCAGACGCTTAACCAAGTCACCCAGGTGCCCTTGTAGTTTTGTTTTTTTTAATTTTTTTTTAATGTTTATTTATTTTTGAGAGACAGTATGAGCAGGGGAGGGACAGAGAGAGAGACAGAATCTGAAGCAGGGTTCAGGCTCTGAGCTGTCATCAGCACAGAGCCCATCGCAAGGCTTGAACCCACAAACTGTGAGATCAAGACCTGAGCTGAAGTCGGATGCTCAACTGATTGAGCCACCCAGGTGCCCTTATAGTTTTCTTTTTTTAACAGTTACTCCATTTTGATTAGATTCTCCAAGTAACTGAGAGATGTGATCAAAATTGAGCTATTGCTCTGAAGTTCTTGGCAGTTTTTGTTGTTCCTTTATGTTGTATCCAAAGGTCATGACATTTTTGCTTAACCTCTGCGATAGTCACAGGACATGGCTTCAGGTGTACATTCTTTAAGTGGTTTATTTTCTTCGTTCCTTAGACATTTCAGTCTTAGGGAGATCGTTTGTTTGTTGGTGAGCCACTGTGATCATGCATGTAAAGCTTTTGAGAGAATAAGTGCACCAGGGAGATTATTATGATCCCTATAAATAGGATAATTCCCAATATTTGGAGTGTACTTTAGAACCATGGTCCCCAAGACCCCATGGAAGGGGTCATCTTTTTAAGTCAAGTGATGTGTTCTGTGATTTTATGTAATTGAATTTCAGTTTCCCCATAAGTGTTAATCCAGACACAGCAGGTGATGTTGGCCAAGGCACAGACACTTCCTTGCTCAGCTAAAAGATAATCAAGAATTGTTCTAGTATCAAGGACAACTTTGGCTAGAGGGATCTTTGCTGGGCTGCTATTGTTTTAACAGCAGATTTTGCAATAATTTTAAGAATTAAGGGAGAGTTTTTAATCGTAGCCTCCCTTACATTTATCTCTAGCCAGAGACATAAGGACCTGCCATAAGAAGTGAATTCTGGTCATGAAACTCTCCTTGGTAGGTCCTTTTTAACTCAGCAATGTAAATTAAAGAGAGTCAACCAATTAGATGTCTGATTTTGCTTGTGAAATGTTAGAGGCACCATTAGATTTTTCTCTTAGCCTGAAACAAGAGGTTCCCCCCCTTAGCAACAGCCTGGGAGATACTGATGAGGGAGCTATCTTTCCAGGCCAGTGCCACAGTACAGGAAAGGAAGAGAAGGAAAAGGGGGTTTACGTTTAAAGTATGAAGTCTAAGTCTGGCTAGATTGATGCGGAGGTATCCAGCGTGTGTGCAGAACAGTGTCAGGTAGATCTTTCTTTAGCTGTGAGATGTGTTTCCAAGGCTCAATATCTTTTAGTTTTACAGCTGTGTCAGTGTTCTGGAGCACTTGGTAGGGTCCCTTCCTTCGGGCTCAGAGCCGTTTTTTTCAGCAATGATGTTTCCACAATACCCAGTCACCAGGTTCCAGACTGTGACCAACAGGATCCTTTGAACTTGGGGTAAGGGAAAGCATCTTTAACATGTTGATGGTGGGCTTTAGCATAAAAGACTTACAGTAGCTTATCATGCTAGCACAGGAGAGGATCAGCAGAAAGTTGTTTACTGATAGAATTCTACAACATTAGCGAGATCTTGTTAAGGTTTGTATGATTTGCTCCATGCAGTGGTGCTTTGATCAGGGGGGATGGTGAAGGAAACATACTTTCTAACAGTTTCTTTGCTTTTGTTGGGAGGCATCAACCTTGCAGCGGGAAAAACCTTCAGCCCATCCAGAAAACATACCTCCAGTAACAAGAACATGTTAATAATCCATGCTAGGTGGCAGTTGAATGAAGTCCAGCTGGAGATGTTCAAAGAGGGAGGAGGTTTGAGGCCTCTGTGAACAAAAATTTTTCCAGACCTATGGACCTGACAGGTTAGACATTGATGGTAAATGGTTTTCACAGTCTTATTATAGAAGTCTCCCCAGCAGTGTTTAATTATAATTCATCTTAATGTTTATATTTGTTTTTGAGACAGAGACAGAGCATGAGCAGGGGAGGGGCAGAGAGGGAGGGAGACACAATCTGAAGCAGGCTCCAGGCTCTGAGCTGTCAGCACAGAGCCCAACACTCGGGGCTGGAATCCATGAACCGTGAGATCATGACCTGAGCCGGTTTGAAGCTTAACTGACTGAGCCACCCAGGAGCCCCAATTGTAATTCATCTTAAACACCCCATAGTGGGTAAAGAAATTAAAATTAAAAAATTAAAATTAAAAAATGGGGTTTGTCAGGGAATCAGGAAGAACCAGTTGGCCATCTTGGCCACAACATTTAACACTTAACTAACACTGTAAACTGTTTAATGTACAGCTATTGTTTACCCATCTTAATTTCTCCAGGTTTAGAGCAGACTGTTGCCATGTTACAAGGACATTTATCCTTCTGTGGACTGTAGCAGAATGGACTTTATCCACATGTGACATAATCTTACAAATATGATGTAAAGGACAGAGGCTTAGTATTACTTATTTGACAAGGTGTCCCCCTGTAATTTACATATCAAATAAGCCTAATTAGTTTAACAAAGTTTTGGAATATTCCAGGTCAAAGACTTCACTTAACATTTGATTTTAGGAAGTTTGTCAAAGTATCAAAAAAAAAAAAAAAAAAGGTGTTAAACCATTTGCCTAAATAGGGTCACAGGTCATTATGAAATTTAATACTTAAAATATAAAGACATTTTCACCATTTTATGAAAGGAGACCAAAAGTCCAAGAAAATCTTGCCTTTTTACCAGAGAGAAAACCAAATTCTAATTTTGTACCAGCTTACCTGATATTAAAACTTATTTTTTAAAATGAATTCATTTTAATCTTAGCCAGCTTGACTGCACATTAAAATTCCTTTTCAGGGGCGCCTGGGTGGCGCAGTCGGTTAAGCGTCCGACTTCAGCCAGGTCACGATCTCGCGGTCCGTGAGTTCGAGCCCCGCGTCAGGCTCTGGGCTGATGGCTCGGAGCCTGGAGCCTGTTTCCGATTCTGTGTCTCCCTCTCTCTGCCCCTCCCCCGTTCATGCTCTGTCTCTCTCTGTCCCAAAAATAAATAAAAAACGTTGAAAAAAAAAAAAAATTAAAATTCCTTTTCAGAGATTCCTTTTCCACAAATGTTCTACAACTTTTCTACATTCTGATTTTGTCCTATGTTTTTCCTCTTTAAACAACCAGCCTTATTTTAGGACAAAATTACTTTTTTTCTCCATAACAAAAAATCCATCTCCATTTCTCACACCTTTGTTTTTTTTCACTGAAAACACATCCTTCTTCCTTCGAATATGGAGATATTCATATCAACCTATCAGGTGTCATATCAGCATTCTTTTTTTTTTTTTTTTTTAGGAAGAGCACGTGTGTGTGCAGGGGAAGGGCAGAGAGAGAGAGAGAGAGACTGAGAGAGTGAGCACACAAGAGAGAGAGAATCCCAAACAGATTTCACTTGGAGCCCAATGTGTGGGGCTCTATCTCAGAACACGACATCATGACCTGAGCTGAAGCCAAGAGTCAGACACTTAACCTACTGAGCCACATAGGTGCATTCTTTAAATTTGCAAATTTATGAATATATTTCAAAATTTCTAAAAGCATGTACCTTTTGGAATATGTTAAAGTATAGCATTAACATATCCAAATATCTTTTAATTTCTCTGTAATGAGAAACCAAAAGTGGATAAACCTATGCTTAGCAATTAATGTTTTAGTATTTTGTCTTATTTGGAAATGATGTGTAGGTATTGAATGAATTTATTCCTCATTTAACTTAACTCCTCATTTAACCTAACTCAGCAAAACATTAAGGTTTGTAGGTTACCAAAAAAAATTTTTTTTTGAGAAAACTATTTAAGCAGACATAAATAGTGCTAAAAAGTTCATTTGTAAACTTGTATCTTGCTTACATCTAGTTAAAGTACTCGTCCTTAATAATTATGTTAGCTTACCTACAAAAACTTCATTAAACATTAGGTAAAGTCAGCCATTATCCTAAGCTATCTTTTTTTTTTTTTTGACAGATCTTACAAGTGCTAACATGAATTTATTTGGCTAGTAAACTCCGAATAAAAATTTTATGTTGGGGTGCCTGGGTGGCTCAGTCAGTTAAGCATCTGACTTTGGCTCAGGTCATGATCTCACATTTTGGGAATTCAAGCCCCACCTGGGGCTCTGTGCTGGCAGCTCAGAGCCTGGAACCGACTTCAGATTCTGTGTCTCCCTCTCTCTCTGCCCCTTCCCCACTCGCACTCCGTGTTTGTTTGTTTCTCTCTCTCTCTCTCTCTCTCAAAAATAAACATTAAGAAAAAAGTTTTATATTTAATCTTGATGATTCTACTGTGTCTCCCTCTCTGCCCCTCCCCCGCTCTCGCGCGCTCTCAAAAATAAATACACGTTAAAAAAAAGTTTTATATTTAATCGACCACCCTAAAGACACGTCTGTTTAATTAAGCCATCAAACTTCAATTAGCTCTCATATCAAATATTTTTCCAGATCAGGTGAATTTGAAAAACATTTGGGTTTCTAGTTTCTGGGTTTTTTTTTTTTAATGTTTGTTTATTTTTGAGAGAGAGTGAGAGTGTGTGTGTGCATGAGCACAGGAGGGACAGAGAGAGAGGGGAACAGAGGATCCAAAGCGGGCTCTGTGCTGACAGCAAAGAACCCAGCGCAGGGCTCAAATTCACAAACCATGAGATCATGACCTGAGCTGAAGTTTGACTCTTAACCAGCTGAGCCACCCATGCACCCCTGGGTTTCTAGTTTCTACCTAAGAGATTTAGAATGGCCAAACCATATGGGCACTTTCCTTCAAACCATCTAAATAGAGCTCTTTTACAGATTAATTTTAGCAATACCATCTGAAGGTAGAAAATATTACATAACTACAGCATACATATACATACACACATATATATGTACATGGTGCGCAGGGGCACATAGCACCTGGCTCTGGGGGCCCCAAGCAGACCAGGTTCGGCCACTTACCTCTAACAAGATCCAAAAGCAGAGAGACCAGTGGTGGGGAAACAAGAAAATTTATTTCAGCTAGTCCCCTATCAGGACCACAGCTGACTAGTGTCTCAAAGACTGTCTCAAAGTGCCGAAAATACTCCCAGGTTTTATATTAGGAAAATCTGAAACAAAGGTCGATGGGTAGGTGCAGGGGGACAGCTGATCATTGTCTTGAGGTCAGTCCTGTGGGGTCTTGCAGGCTCCGGACAGTCCTTACTGCTTGAGGGGCAGTTTCGGTCCCATCCTGGGATGCCTTCCCCACCAGGTCTTTTGCCTGAGTTAAGAGATAAACTGGAAAGAACTTAATCGGTGAGAAAATACAAACTGATGTCAAAAACGAGGTAGTTGAAGTCCTCTTTCATTTGACACACAGGAACATTGAGAGACACAGAAAACTTACAGCTTCTATTTTAAAATTACCTGCCATGAAATAGGTATGAAATTGACTAGTTATAAAATCTGGATCTGAGTTAGTTTTTCCCATAGATGGAATAAGTTAAGCTGAACTGTCGAGATGACTACAGCTTTTTAAAAAATATTTGTGGAGAAGACACTGAAGATGTGTTGTCTTTGGCAAGTCAGGTTCCAAATGACCTTTCCCCCTTTTGTTTTTTCTTGATAAGAATACCTCCCTAAAATTTGCACTTCAAAGAGATGGGCTGGAAAAGCCCAGGAGAACACTAGACAGAACACTGAGCAAGGACAGTTTAAAGGCACAGGGAAAACACTCCACTACCCTGCCCCCCCCCCCAATGACTTTGATCCCCTTAAAGCCAAAAGTTTTATACTTACCAGCCTTTTGAGATAAATAGGGGAGGCTTGGGAATTGGTAGAAAGGACTGGTGTTCTTTGAATTGTTTCTGGAGTCACACCTCTGGCCCTGTGAAGACAGCTTTGTAAAACCAGGACGGCTGTTTTTAATTCCTCAGAGAACTGGGTTGCCACCTAATATCAAAGTGTGTATAAATACACACCCACCCACCTATAGGCATACCTTCTTTTCCTCTGGGTACATTTAGCTTGGGGGCAGAAGACACCCCCCCCCCCCAAAAAAAAAAAGTTCCTCTCAGGCTCTGAATATCAGTTTCCAATTTGACCAGATTTCTGATTCTGGAGTTATTAAGTCCTTTCAAATATCTTGTCAAGTTCCAGCCAGGTCAAACAGTGAATATTTTTGGCAATATTAAACCTCCTGGACCCAAAAGCCATCCTCAAAGAGGGTTATGTAAAATATAGCATCTTCACAAGATCTAAAGTCGCTTGCAAAGATAGCCCAAGAAAGAACCAACAATCTGCATATCCCAGGCAGAAAAAAAGAAAGTCAGGCTATGTTCTTAAGATGCAAAAGGAGACAAGCAAGAAGGAAATAGTTATTCCCAGGACAGAAAGGAAGGGATAATGTATGTGTATGTGGAAAGGAAGGGACAATAGTGAATTTTTATTCCCTTCTCTCAACTGGGTTCAGGAGGTGATCTGTTTTTTGTTTTTTTGTTTTTTTTTTTGTTACTGTTTATTTTTGAGAGAGAGAGAGAAAGAGACCACCAGCGGGGAAGAGGCAGAGAGAGAGAGAGAGAGAGAGAGACAGAATCCGAAGTGGGCTCCAGGCTTTGAGCTGTCAGCACAAAGCCCCACGTGCGGCTCGAACTAACAAACTGTCAGATCATGACCTGAGCCAAAGTCAGATGCTTAACCGACTGAACCACCCAGACACCCCAGGAGGTAATTTATAAAAACTCTTGAGGATCCTCCTGGAGTTGAAGAAACACTTTAACTATGGCCGTTAGTTGGACCTTTGACCAAGGAGTGAGAGATATCTGAAGTGGATCACCTGTAGCCTGGAATGGTCTTATTTCAAAAGGTCACTGTGTCCCAGTCTCTTCAGAATGGAAAGCCAGTTCAGCCTGAGGCTTACTGGGGTGGGTACTCAAAGAGTAGAGGGGAGCAGTAAGAGTTACCACAGTCTTACAGTCTTGCGTTAGATACCTTTCCTCCTTTTTCCTTAGCCTTTCGTAATGAATCTTTCACTGAAGCTATTTTGGAATCTTGAAATCTTTTGGAGGCTTCTGCACGCCAGCTGCAACAGGTATCCCATTCTGTTTAATTTGGGAACTCTTGCTTTGCTTTGGAGTGTACTTCTTAAAGGAATGATCTTGTCTAATTGGAAAGTTCACCATAATGGCCATTGTAATTACACATTGTTCTTGGTGAAACTTTTTTTTTTTTTAATTTGCTACATACTTGCAACTTCCAGGAGTGTAGTTGTTAGACACAAAATAAGCGAGTGCCCGGGAAGGTGACCTGCTCAGCCCTCTGGATACAGAGGATCTCATTCCTTTTAGTTAGGCCTTCGGGTTCCCAGCTAAACTAATACCAGAGAGGGAGCCACTGCTGTGCTGGGGATTGTGTTTTACAGCATGCCTCATCGCACAGTTTTCTCAAGGTTGGCAGGTGACCTAGGGTTAATCTAACCTGTTCCACGACCAACCGTCCTAATGCAGGAGCCTTTAAGTTAGGCGGCAAGCACTCTAACAGATCTTAAATACTCCACCCATGCCCACCAATTTTTGTGGCATTTTGGCCTCCAAGATCCCTGCTAGCAATAGCCTTTATTTACATAAAACAAGACAAATATGTGCCCCAACATACCAGCAGTAACCAAACCATGGTATTGCAGACTGGCCAAGAGAGGGGCGTGCAACTAAAAGGAATGAACCGGCAATACACATCACAACTAAGTGGAGGAAGCTTTACACAGAAGAATACATACTGGATGATTCCACTGAAATAGGAACATGGCAAGAATCAAAAGTAGTTTGTAGTTCTATAAATCAAATTAATAGTGCCTCTAAGTGTTGGAGGTTGATTGGAAGAAGGTTTGAAAGGACTGTCTGGGATGATAGAAATGTTCTACATCTTGAAAGGGGTGATAGTTACATGAACATCTATATTTGTCAGAGGTCCCTCATTGTTTATTTAAGATCTGTATATTTCACTCTATGGAAATGTTATTTCAGTAAAAGTAAAGGGAATCCCTTATATACTGATATAAACAGAGCTGCGAGATGTTTTCGTTTTAAGAAGAAAACAGACTACAGGGGCACATGGGTGGCTCAGTCGGCTAAGTGTTTGACTCTTGGTTCTGGCGCTCATGGTCTCGTGGTCTGTAGGATCAAACCCAAGTGAGGCTCCACGCTGACAGCACAGAGCCTGCTTGGGATTCTGTCTCTCCCTCTGCCCCTCCCCAACTCATGTGCATGCTCTCTCTCTTTCCAAATAAATTAATTAAAAAAAAAAAAAAGACTATAGAGCAGTATGCTGTATACTAAGTATAATTTATGTGTTCACATACATGTAAGTGTATATATATGTGCACGTATTTGCTCATGTAACTTATATCAAGCAATCATAACCTATAGGATGTAGTCAGAAAGCAATTTTATTTTTGTGTCTCTTTTTATTTATTATTAAAGTATTACATAGAGTTATGTTAGTTTCCGATGTGCAACATATTGATGCTATACGTGACTCAGTGCTCACAATGGTGTTTGTCACCAAATGATATTACAATATTATTGACTATATTCCCTATGCTGTACTTTTCATCCCTGTGTCTTAGGTATTTTGTAACTGGATGTTGTACCTCTTAATGCCCTTTTGCCTATTTCACCATCCTCCTACTTACCTCCCCTCTGGCAACTATCAGTTCTCTGTATTTATGAGTCTGTTTTTTGTTTTGTTTATTTGTTCATTTCTTTGTTTTTAGATTCTACACATAAATGAAATCATATGGTATTTTTTTCCTCTGTCTTATTTCACTTAGCATAACAACCTCCAAGTTCATCTATGCTGTCGCAAATGATAAGATCTCATTCTTTTTTAGGGCTGAATGATTATATAGTTATATATATAGCTATACATAGTTACATACATAGTCATATATAGTTATATACATAGTTATATATGTATATACATAGTGTTATATATATATAGTTATATATATGCATAGTTATATATAGTTATATATACATAGCTATATATATACATAGTTATATATATACACATAGTTATATATATACAGTTATGTATATAGTTTTTTATATATATAGTTATATATGTAGTTGTATATATAGTTATATATATATATAGTTGTATAGTTATATATATATATATAGTTATATATATAGTTATATATATAATCATGTATATAGTTATATGTACATAGTTATATGTATATAGTTATATATACACATAGTTATATGTATTTAGTTATATATAGTTATATATATAGTTATATAGTTATATATATGTACCACCTCTTCTTTATCCACTCACGTATCAATGGACACTTGGGCTACTTGTGTATCTTGGCTATTATAAATAATGCTGCAAAAACATAGAAGTGTATATACCTTTTTGAAATAGTGTTTTTGTTTTTTTGGGATGTAAACACCCAGTAGTAGAGTTATTAGATCATATGGTAATTCTATTTTTAATTTTTTGAGGACCGTCTGTACTGTTTTCCCCAGTGGCTGCATCCATTTATATTCCCACCAACAGTGCAGTTTCCTTTTTCTTCACATCCTTGCCAACACTTGTTATTTCTTGTCTTTTTGATTCTAGCCATTCTGAAAGGGGTAAGGTAATATCTCACTGTGGTTTTGGTTTTCATTTCCCTGATGATTAGTGGTGTTGAGCATCTTTTCGTGAGTCTGTTGGCCATCTGTATGTCTTCTTTGGCAAAATGTTTATCCAGGTCTTCTGCCCATGTTTTAATTGGATTATTGGTTTTTTGGTGTTGAGTGGTAGAAGTTCTTTTTATATATTGGATATCAGCTGCCTATCAGATATATCATTTGCATATATCTTTTGCTATTCAGTAAGGGTTAGGGCTAGGGCTAGTAGGTTGCATTTTTGTTTTGTTGATGGTTTCCTTCACTGTGCAAAAGCTTTTTATTTTGAGGTAGTTCCAATAGTTGATGTTTGCTTTTGTTTCCCTTCCTTGAGAAGACATATCTAGAAAAATGTTGCTAAGGCCAACGTCAAAGAAATTACTGCCTATGTTTTTTTTTTTTTTAATAGTTTTATGGTTTCAGGTCTTACATTTAGATCTTTAATCCATTTTGAGTTTAGTTTTGTTCGTGGTGTTAGAAAGTGGTCCGGTTTAATTCTTTTGCATATGGCTGTTCAGTTTTCCCAGCACCATTTATTGAAGAGACCATCTTTTCCCTGCTGCATATTCTTCCCTCCTTTGTTCTAGATTGATTAACCATAAAAATGTAGGTTTATTTCTTGGCTCTCTACTCTGTTCTGTTGATCTGTGGGTCTGTTTTTGTGCCAGAACCATACTGTTTGGATTACTATAGCTTTGTAGTATATCTTGAAATCTAGGATTATGATACCTCTAGCTTTGTTCTTCTCTCTCAAGATAGCTTTGGATATTCAAGGCCTTTTGTGGTTCCATGCAAACTTTAGGATTATTTGTTCCAGTTCTGTGGAAAAAATGCTTTTGGTATTTTGATAGGGATTGCGCTGAATCTGTAGATTGCTTTGGGTAGTATGGACATTTTAACAGTATCAATTCTTCCAACCCATGAGCATGGAGTATCTTTCCATTTGTGTTGTCTTCAATTTCTTTCATCAGTGTTTTATACTTTCCAGAGATTAGGTCTTTCACCTCCTTGATTAAGTTAATTTCTTGGCATTTTACTTTTGTTTGGTGGAGTTGTGAATGATTCTTAATTTCTCTTGCTCCTACTTTCTGTCTCTTTAAATTTATTCAGTGGGACTAGTTTTTCTCTGTCCCTGAATGAAAACACAGCTCCCAAGACTGCTTTGGTTACTTTTAAGCAATAATTACTCAGTCACTTTAAGTTGTAATAGATACTTTCCATCCAGTAATTAAAATGTTCAGTCCAATATGATAGACTTTAGACTTGACTGACAGTTGAAACTTCTCCCTCCCCCAGCGTGGGCCAGGAGCAGATGGGAAGGCTTTGTCTAGGAAAGGGGGCTGCAGTCCTCTGCTCCATTCTCTTCTCCTCCTCATCTCTTTCTCTGCCAGTCCACTGAGACAGGCTTCTGACTCTCAGGCCTGGCACAGCAAAAGTGAGGAGGATTAAGAGGGAATAGGGGTGTTCTTATTTGACTGATACAAGTACCAGTTTTCTGGGTTTGGGAGATGTTCCAGCCAGCTTTCTTCCATAGAGACTTTTTGGATTCTTTGGAGATTTCCCGTCCCTGAGGCTCTCTCAGCTGCAGTACTCTTTACATGGTCAAATGCATCTCTGCTCTGGCTGGTTATTTGCTAAGTCTTCCTTCGTCCTGTGACATGAAGCAGCCACTTCCAGCTTCTTTCTGCTGAGAGCCCCACAATTTTCTATGTAGCTGTCTTGGACACCAAGCCTCCACTTCCCAGGGCTCAGACTTTAACCCATGGTGTCATCTGAGCCCTCTGAGTTTTCCAGGAAACCCTTCTCATCTGACTTGGGAGTGGTATCTCTCACCTTCTTTCCCTTGGGGGAGGGGGGGGGCATGGATGGATTCATGTGAAAATTGTCTCTTTCAAAAAACAAAAAGTCTTTAGAATTTCTCTTTTACATGATTCAGTGTACTTACCAATGCCTGTAGAGAGTCAACTTTACTGTATCCAAATAAAAAATAAAATCAACCAAAATATCAAGAGTTCTCGGGGTAGAATGTAGACCATGACATATGAATTTAACTTAATACAAATATATGACATAACCTCACTGAAGGGGAAAGAGAGAAAAGGACCTGACCTAAGTACTTTGGAAAGCAGCTTTGTGACTAAATACTGTGAGCTGAAGACAAAAATAACTGTACATTAGCACCATGCTCTAGTTGGCAAGTTTGTTTGTCACAGGAGTACTAGTTAGCAATTCTGACAATACATACAAGGATTGATTATAAGAGGGCCCAGGATCAGTGACACCCCAGTAGCAATGAGCATACCTACTACCCAGATATTGGTTTCTAAATACCATTTTCCAAGGTATTGACTGATTTTAGGGCTTATATAAGGAAAATAGTATGGCATAATCTTACAGAGCCAGAAAGTGAAAATGTTCTTCAGGAAACAAAAGGGTGTGTCAAAATTACCCAGGGCCAACATGAAGGACCTCCTAGTGGCCAAAGCTGGAATGATTTGAGCAACAGAATAAATAATGATCATACTAGATTATAACCTCAAGAGCAAAGTAAATATCCATGAGTCCACTGATAAATGACTGAATAAATAAATGGGAGGAGTGCACAAAGGAATAAATCTTTACAAAAGAATCCCGAATTATATTTGTAGATACGTCCTGCTTAACTTCCCTCCCCTTGAGAGTGGGCTGGGCTTAGTGACTCACTCCCAAAGAATATAGAATATATTCTGTAGACTATAGAATAGTAACATGCCAATGGAGAAACCTAGCAGATACCAGCCTCTTTAACCACGTGATCAAGGTTAACTTCATCAGTGATGTCATGTTGTTCTTCATGTTCCCCAGTGTGGTTCTGTGGAAAGTGCATTTCACCTCCATGGTGTTCTTCTCCCAAACCCAAAAACAGCAGTCTAATTATGAGAAAACATGAGGGACATTGTACAGTGTGAGGGACAATTTACCAAATACCTGACCATGGATCTTCAAAAGTGTCAAGGTCATGGGAAACAAAGAAGGACTAAGAAACTGCCATAGACCGATGGAGACATGACAACTAAATGCAACGGGGCATCCTGGATTGGATCCTGGAAGAGAAAATAAAGGACATTAGTGGAAAATGGTAAAATCCAAATAAAGACTGTAGTTTAGTTAATAGTATAGTACCAATGCTAATTTCTGGATTTTCACAAATGTACTGTGGTTGTGTAAGATGTTAGGGGAAGGTGGGTGAGGTATACACAGGAACTCTCTGTAGCATCTTTGCAAGTTTTCTGTAACTCAAAAATTATTCCAAAATTATAAGTTTATTTTCTAAAACGTTCTTCTAATCTCCAACTCCCAACCCTTTTATACTCTCTGTGGAACATAGGGGTGGTAAGGACAAGCCACCTAGTTTTCTAAACAGTGTTTTTGGCAAGCCCAGAATGGTGGGGTCTGGCATCTCATTTTGGAGTATAATTTTTATTATCTTTGAGCTTCAGCTATAGACTTCAATTTAAATTTCCTGTTATACTCATATATGTTTTTAAAAGTCTCTAGAACAATTTATAGAGGGACACCTGGCTGGCTCCGCCAGCAGAGCATGCAGCTCTTGATCTCGGGGTTTTGAGTTTGAGCCCCACATTGGGCGTACAGTTTACTTTAAAAAAAAGAGAGAGAAGAAAATTAGGATGATACACTAGATAAACCAAAACAACAGTTGCCTGTGAAGAAATAATTTTCCTTAAAGAGAAGAGACAGCCATTTCTCACAATTTATTCGTTCTATTGTACCTTCTGGAACTTGAGCCATGTGACTGTATTACACCTTCAAATTTTTTAACTAGGGAAAAACTGCTTAGTTGTTTTACTCTTCTCTTGAATCACTATTCAGGGAGTCAGGAACTATTCCTGTAATGTTATGACTTACTGAGAAAGATTCTTCTATGTTCTATGTTGTGTTCATTGAAAGTTCAGAAGCCATTTTTTCTTCATGATAATACAATATTGTTTGCATTTGGGTTCTCCCTTGTTTCATCTTCACACATTTCAAAAAATGCTTGGTTTTTAGCAATGTGTCTGATAATTTGATGCTTCTTGGGTTGGGATTATTTCCACTGTTGGGTGGCTCAGTCCGGTAAGTGTCCAACTTCAGGTCAGGTCATGATCTCTTGGTTCATGACTTCAAGCCTGGTGTCGGACTCTGTGCTGACAGTTTGGAGCCTGGAGCCTGCTTCGGATTCTTTGTCTCCCTCTCTGTCTGCCCCTCCCCTGCTTTCTCTCTCTCTCTCTCTCTCTCTCTCTCAAAAATAAACATTAAAAAAAATTTTTTAAGTCATTAGAATGGATATCCCTGAGCATTTTTAGGTTTCAGGAAGGGACCCCAAAAAGATCAGCTTTTTCATCTATCCAAGGCAGTTACCAACCACAGCTTTATTCATATATTCATCGCTTGCTATCCACTCTGTTCGTAGCAAGCCTCTCAAGCCTTATGCACCTTCTCAAAGAGGACAGAATGGTAGTTTCATTGACCCAACTTCCAGTTAAACCAGCTCTTATCTCTACCAGTTCCTTAAATGCCATTCTTGTGTTGGAGTTGGTAGTTTGTATCCAAAAAGGGCCAAGACAGGAGAATCAGAAATGTCACTCTCCAAGTGTAGCGTTCCAGTTTCTCTGGGTCCCCATCATCATTCCCCACCCAGAGCATCAGCTAATTACTGTAGCAGAGCGTACAGAAAGAGCTTGCTTTCTTTTTATTTTTTTCTTTTTCTTTCTTTCTTTCTTTCTTTCTTTCTTTCTTTCTTTCTTTCTCTTTCTTTCTTTCTTTCTTTCTTTCTTTCTTTCTTTCTTTCAATGTTTATTTATTTATTTTGAGGGAGAGAGAGAAAGCAAGCAGGGGAGGGGCAGATAGAATTCTAAGCAGGCTCCATGCTGTCAGTGCAGAGCCTGATGGGGGGCTCAATTGTATGAACCCTGAGATCATGACCTGAGTTGAAATCCAGAGTCGGACACTTAACCATCTGAGCCACCCAGGTGCCCCTTGCCTGGCTTTCCAAGGTGTATTCTGCAAACAGGATGCTAAACTTCTTTTTATTACTGCAGATCTTACGCTTTCTTGGTTGTTGAAATTTTTAAATAAGCTTTTTTTTAAGTTAACTAATTAAATAAATATCTTTGCCGTTTCTTCTTTTCTTTTTAGCAAGTCTTTCCCCTTGTTTAACAGATGTGTCCCTCAAACACCCGAGTGCTATTCCTTGTTTGCATCTGTTTTGATAAATGATGTTGACACCCTCCATCAAATTCTAAGTGGAATAATGTCAGGAAGAGACACAATCCTTGGTCTGTGTATCCTCGCATTAGGTAACTTTAAATTGCTTTTCTTTCAGTGACTCTGCCAAAGTTTCTAGCACTTGTGTATGTTGTACGATGAGAATTAGCCTCTTAAAGATAAAAGTTCACATGTTTTCTTTATAAAGATTTTCAGTGTTTCAGGTTCAAGTGGGAGAGGGGACAATAAAATTAGGGAGACACCAGCTGGCTCTCTGCCAAGAGGCCTCACCGAGTGTGGGTTGTCTTAGCATAGTGGCCATGTTCCGGTACCTGGTCCTCAGCTCTGCATAAGGATGGATGTGCAAAGCATATTGCCAATTTGCTAACTGGCCATGAAAAGTACAACTGTCAGGGGGACCAGAAAGCCATGTCTTCTGGCCAGAATGCCCTCTCCCCATAGGCAAGCCAGGTTAGAAGGCCGCATGGGAGCAAGAGAAGGAGGCGTGTGTATCTGTGTTGAATAGCATCAGAAGGCAATGGCCTGAGGTAGCCAACCGCCTGCTTTGGGTTGTAGGCAGGTCAAGGCCTTGAGCTGTGACATGCCTCTTCTGGGCATTTCTGGAAGCAGCTACCCACTCTTGACCCTTTAACTTCCCATTTCAACTTGATGAGCCCCTTTAAGAGTTGACTTTCTCTTTGAACAAGTTGATACATTCTGCTGTGTGGGCAGTCGTAGTGGCCTGCTATCTACCCCTTCTCCAGTGGCTGCTTCCCAACCTTTTTGTTGAAAGGAATTCTTTGATCAGCCATGATTTTGCCAGTTTACTCATCAGATTTTCCCTAATTTCCTTACCAAAATGTTACTAATTCCTGAATACTTGGGAATACTTAACTCATCACCATTATGTAACTTCCGGACTTCTTAGGACCCAGATGTGCCAGGCATTGTGCTTACTTTACTTTACTCATTAAAGCCTTGTCAGAATCCTGTCACCATTTGTAGGAAGGGAAACTGAGGCATAGAGAGGTTAAGTACTTGGCCAAAGTCAGGCAGTGAGTAGAGTAGGTGGCAGAGCTGAGACCCAACCCAGATGTATCTGATCCTCAAATCCACATTCTTAACCACTACACCAAAGTGTCTGTAAGTAACGCTGATTTCTTTTTTTTTTTTTTAATGTTTATTTTTGAGAGAGACAGAGCATGAGTGGGGAAGGGGCAGAGAGAGAGAGAGGGAGACACAGAATCCTAAGCAGCCTCCAGGCTCTGAGCTATCAGCACAGAGCCCCACGCGGGGCTCGAACCCATAAACTGTGAGATCATGACCTGAGCCAAAGTTGGATGTTTAACCTACTGAGCCACCCAGGCTGCCCCAAGTAATACTGATCCCTTGTTTAGGAAAAATGTAAAATTATATATAAACTCACTGCAATACTTAACATAAGGTCATAAGCTTAAAACCCCAAATACTGGAAAATCATATGCGGATTTTTTTACACATACAGCTTACCATATAATTGGACCTTAAATTTTTCATTTCTAAAGGCATTAATTTTTCATATTTAATAAAAATTCCTGAGAACATTTAAAGTTAAAACTTTATATAAGCCCAATAAGAAGTAAAAAGAGTTAAGTGTGGTTAATAATAATAATAATAATAATAATAATGGTTTATTTGGACTTAAAAAAAACATTTTGGGTATTTGGGAATAAGACCTGATTTAAAAAAAAAAAATTAATAAAAGAAGAATTGGTAGGATTTCAGAAACTGGCTTACTGTAGCAGACTGAACTTATATATGCTTTAGAGAGTACCCTGTGTATGTCTTGTTATTTTTTTTAGTAGATGTTTAAGATATTTAGCGATTAAAGGAAATTCTCAGTCCTCCCTCCTCTGGGAGTCATTAAAGCCCTGCCATCATTACCTTCACACCTCGGTTGCTGTTGGGGTTTATATATTTTGCTTAATTTTTCAGCCTTGTCTTTGGCCATGATGTTCACCTTCTGGTTCATCACCACCCTTCTGGTTCACATTTTCATTGCACTGATTATTTCGGGACTGCTGTGTAAGTATTTCTACTTGATTGATTTCTTTTTGATTAAATGCAAAGCCTTTCCATTAAGTACAGAACTTACAAGTTGGCACTTTTGAGCTAAATGGGGCTCAGAGAGTCTCTCATCCAACCCCGTCATTTTACATATGAGAAAACTTGGGCCCAGAGAGGACAAAGGGAGTTGTTTGTGTTGCAGATATTAGCAAATTTGATGCCAATCTGTTGTCTCTGCTGCACTCGGCTGCTGCTTAGTCAGGCCTGCCAATCCAGAGTGGTCCTGGTGACCATAACAGACGACCATTAACACATGACTCCAAGTCTTGTGGAAGCCTTTTAAAGAATGTCTTCTGAACTTCCACATCAACCATTGATCTTGGGTCCCCACAGTTGTCATGCAAAGGCTCCAGTCTAAAAAGACTCAGGCCCTGAGCTGGGGAGGGTCCCAAAGAGCCTCTCCTATACCTGCTAGTTCCCCTTTTGTGGCTGGAATGTGGGTCCATCCAAGAGTTATCAGGAAAGGAGGTCTGAGAGGTAGGGGCACACAGGAAGTTCAAGGCAGCAGCTATTTACCAACTGGCATGGGACATTTTAACTTTTAATAATCGATATGACTATAGAGTCTCATTCCCCTTAATCTGCCCTCAGCAACTTAGAGCCCTATGCCTCCCAGGTGCACAGCGTGCCATGCTGGAGGACAGGCACCGCAGCTTGTGATGGACACTTTCCCACTTAGGACAAGTAAAGACGAACGTGACCTTCCTGTGGTGGTGCTGTAGGTGGCGTTGTAATGTTTAAACAGAGAGCGGTTGCAATATCGAGTGTCTACCCTGTCTTGTGACCGCCAAGCCGACCTCCAAGTTCCCTCAGGAGTTGGCACCAGTGGAGCTCACTGGACAGGTCTAGACTTTGGACTCTAATGTTATTCCCCTCACTGTCCTGTCCGTGCACTTTCCTCCCATGCCCAGTGTGTAGTCTGGGCTGACAGGATGCACCTGTGTTCTAGCATCACCTTCCCGTGCCTCCCAAGGACAAGCAGCCACTGAGGGTCTGGGTGGTCCTTGGGGAGGCCACCCTGGCCCTGCCCAGCTCCTTCAGAGGGTCGTTTGTTACACATCAAGCCCCAGGCCCGTGGGACCCACTGCCGGAGCCAGGTCACCCAGTGCTGGGGGTTGGGGGAGGCGGTTATCCCATGCACATGTGCTGAGTTCCCCTGGTGTTTTGCCTTCTAGTTGTCTGTGGTGTCTTATGGTGGCTGTATTACGACTATACCCATGACCTCAGCATAGAATTGGACACAGAAAGGGAAAATATGAAGTGTTTGCTGGGGTTTGCTCTTGTATCTACAGTAATCACGGTAAGAGACGCCCTTCCAGCAGGAGGTCAAGTAGCTTGCTAGAACTCTGAAATCCAAATAATTTAACCAAAAACAACTAGAATTTGGTTTTGTTGTTGTTGTTTTTTAATCTCAGAGTATGCATTACATAATAGTATGGTGAATACACATACATGTTTAGGACTTTCTCTCTTTTATTTGCAATACCTACATAGGGATAAATCAAAACCTTCCAAAAAACAGGAAAAAAGAAGGCCTTACCTTCTTTCCAAGTCATTTCTGCCATCTCTCAGAGGTTAATTTTCTACCTGTACTAATTTGTTTTCCTTGAATACAGTAGAACCATTTTTACCCCCAAGCAGCTATAAGGTGGACCCTGGAGGGGGGCAGACTTACGACAGTTCCTCTTTCCTGTTTGTGAGCAGACTCCCCGGTCCAGCCAATGGATGCTCTGCTCCCTCCAGGGTGTGACAGCTCCCACTGCCCTTGAACACAGAGAGTCCTTTATTTCCAGACCTGCTGGCCACTGGGTTATTTTGGTTTTCAGAGAACCTGCCGCCACCTCTGTGAGCTCCCTAGATGAAAACAGGCACACGCGGAGTTATGGAGGCAGCAGATACTGGTTGTTGCGGGAGAGAGGTTGGCTGTTGCAAACCGTTGAGGTCACTCCCCAGGTGGCACTAAATGGGCTAGAATCACAAGGCCCTGGAGGGACCGTGGAGTTGATTTTAGGCAACCACGGCCATCCTTGCTTGTGCCTTGCTTGCTAACCGTTTTGTGGATGAGCCACAGCTAGGTTTTCCACAAGCCCTTTAATTCTTCCAGCAAACGCAGACTCTCTCACAACTCACTTCTCTCCTGAGGACATCCTTCAGTTCCCCTATTTGGTGGTCTTCACATTTTCTCATTTCTAGTGAGGTTTCAGGTTTGTGTTCTTCACATAAACTGCATCTCGGGAAGCAAGTGTGTGATTAAGTAAAGCTTCTGATTTGTCCTGCCTCAGGCAGGGACCAAGCCCATAACTGCTCCAAGGGCCTGAAAAGGAGGCTGGAGAAAAAAAGTTCCCCTGTAACCCAGCCGGTGCTGAGCTGTTGGGCATGGAGGAGGGGGTGGGGAGCAGGGCTCCAAGCTGGGGGGGAGAGTGTACCTTCTCCCTTAGCCCTCCCCAGGGCTTCCTTTGTCTCCACACACTGAACCATTAACGGCCACCAGACACCAAAGTCAGGGGAAGTTCTCTTCACTAAGGTTGGTGAGAGGTGAGGCTGTGAAGGCTGTTTGCACCTGTGTCTGTGAGTCCTGTTCAGGGGATGGTATAGAGGGTAGAAGCGAACCACAGCTCATACGCCATTGCTTTGGCACACCTATCACAGCTACTTACTGAGTTCCCACCACGTGCTGGCTGCTGGGTGGGCATGTCCTCACAAGAGCCCTAGATTGTTGATTGCTGTGTACTTGAGTCCCTATCATACACTGGGCCATGCACTAGCCAACAGAGCTAGCAAGATACAATACACAGATAGCACCTGCCCCATGACTAGATAAATTACAGAGCAAGCAATGTCATGACCTGGCACACAGGGAAAGATTCCAGCCTTTGCGGTCTGAGGCGGACGTCCCAGCCCATGGCCCACTACCCACTGTGTGACCTCACAGAATTGTCTTGGCCTTAGGCTTGGCTCTCCTCATCTGTTGAATGGGAATATTCCTACAAGATTCCCCTAGGGCCATGGACTTCCCTCCTCCCTGGGGAGCATCTGCCATGGAAACTCAGCATTCCCACAGAGAGCCACCCCTCATGCTCCCTGACAGGGGACCCAGGGCTAGGAAGCTGGGCTGGCTATGGGGCAAGAGAAAACCACTTTCTACCTGCTCCTTCCCCTGCCAGCCCAGCTTGGCTCCCACAGACCCCTGCACAAGATGAGGGAAAGAGGTCAGGGAGAGAACGTCATACTGTGTCCCCTAGTCAGGTACCACTCCCTGTCCTCAGTGCTGGTATCCAAGAGGAAAGAGGTGTTAGCAGCTGCTCTCCTTCTCCCTCACTCCGCCTTTCTTACCCCACTTTTCCAGAGAAGCAAAAGAGGGAAACAGCATTAGCAAGAGGGGAATAGAATCAGGAGAAAGGTCACCTCCTTCAACCCTCATCCTTCTTGCTCACATGGGAGCCCCATCTCACTTCTTCCCTGACCTGTATGTTGGAGCCCAACAGAGACCCTGAAAGTCTCATCTAGTGAAGATTTCCCAGAGAGATCCTTGTCTGCTACCAGGACACTTGGCTGGGATATGTTCCTGTCTCCTGAGTTCCCAGAAGCTGCCTCACAAATCAGCTAGAAAACATGGTTCAGGGAAGATGGGGGCTGCCTATGAATATTATTTAAATAGTTTTGTTGTAAGCGCTAGCAGCAATGGAGAAAAGAGGGTAAATGGCCTTAAATGCACACCTCAGGGCATCAGCCTAGGAGCACAGGCTGAAGGGCAGCTCCCTGCAGCTTAGAGCCTAGATGAGTGAAGCCAGGACGTGGCCCCCATGGTAAGTTAGCCCTGCTGCTCAGCCCAGCCTGGCCCACACCCCCGGCACCATCCCCAGTAGGTAATGCTGATCCCTGCTGAAAGTTAACTCTACGCTTCTAGTGAGCATCCTTGCAGTGTACTTAGAGTGTGAGAGGAGTATTTTATGCATATATATAACTTGTAAAACACACATGTATTTAAATATACATATGTTAGCTTTCCACTCAGGAGCTAGAAGCCAAGTTTATTTGCCTGAAGATCATATCATTTTGCTTCATGAAAATTTTAAGTGAAACAAAAAAGGTTCCTCTTTTTTGTTGATTGTGGTAGGCATCAAGAATGCAGAGTTGGAAATTCCTGCTTAGCCTTTACCACTTACAGGGGTCCAGACATCTTCCCCAGTTCCTCCAGACACCCATGACTGGGTCGGGAGGCTCTGCTCCCATTTTATCCCACCTTCCATCAACTTTCTTCCACTGGATTGTAAGATCCTTTGGGCCAGGAATGCCCCAGCCCAGCTGGGGGAGAAAGGGTATCTAAGGCTAAAGGAGAAAGGGTATCTTGTCATGAACACAAGAGGGAGCTGTGGAGGTTCCCTTGGCAGAAGGCTGAGAGGCAGATACAGGAGGGGCCATGCCAGGAAGTTCCTTATCTGTAGTGATAATGACCTTGATCTTTATCCAGAAGCACAGGGGAACCATGGAGGAATTTTGAGCTGGGAGGTGACATCATTGATTCTACTCTTTACAAAGACCCCTTTAGCTGTGGGTTAGAGGAGGGAAAGGGGTAGGGGTTGGGGACCAGTGAAATTAAAGACAGAGGCTAAGGAGGTGGCTATTTGGGTGCAGATAATTGATAAGACCTGAGATAATTGATAAACTTGGGAAGAGAGGGGAGGTTAGACTGAGATATCTGTCAGGAAACTGAATGCAGGAGATGGGGATTGTGCCCTGCCCTGGGCCAGTTCTTGACAGTAAGGGACGGCTCTGCTCTCAGCGAGCTTAATCTAATGAGAAAGTCAGATGAATAAACATTTGCCATATAAATTCTGAGTGCTACAATTCGTAAGTTTGGGATAATATGGAAGCACACAAGAGGGGAACCATCCTTACTCTTGGAGAGGCCAGAAAAATTAGGGCCACTGGAATAGGAAATATAGAAGAAGGAGAAGATTCTTCTATGAAGATAATGAACTTGGTTCAGGATGGGTTGAATTTGAGACACTGTATGACGTCCACGGCCTGGCCGGTAACTGATGTGCTTACTCATCTAGCACCTAGAGAGAGGTGAGGCTGGAGGTTCTTCTTTGAAGGTTATCAGCCTCTAGGAAGGACGCTAAGACCACAAAGGAAAAGGAGTCCACAGACTGTAGAAACAACAAGAGGTAGGAGGAGAGCCAGAAGAAAGAACAATCACAGAGGTCAAGAGAGGAGACCGTTTTAAGAAAAGAGGAATGGGCAGAGATTCACATGCCGTGCTCTAGGTTAGGTTGCGGGAGTATGGGTGGCAGGTGGAGACTAGTCAGTGCCGATGCTTGTGTGTGAAGAGCATGAGGAGATGGCAATGACTGGGCTGGGATGTGGGGGTGAAGGGTGATTTCTTTCTTTAGTAAGAAATTTATATGGAGGGAGGCCAAAACCAGCAGAGAAGAAGGCACAGAAGGTTGCTTTGAGGCATAACCACTGTCCTTTCCCTCATACTTACATCCCTTGCCTTTTGCAGTCTTCGAGCATTCTCTGAGTATCTTGCGTATTATGGGGAGGAGGTGAGAGATAGAAGACAGTTCTCTGACCCTAGAGGACTTTCTTTGCATTTTCTCTTGTTCTCTGACAGGGACTGTGTCTCGTTCATGGTTACAGCTGCAGGATCTAGCACAGGGGCCAACACATAATAGACGCCCACTGAGGATGTGAATATTTTTCTGTTTAATATAATAAAAGTGTGAGTAGCTATCTTAAAGGAGCTGTTGGCTGACACGTCAGTAAAATATTAAGGTTTGCTTTAAGCCTTTCTCTTATTATTTTGAGTAATTTGCTCTAACCCCTTATTCTCCAGGCAGTTCTGCTCAGCTTGATTTTTGTCTTCAGAAAAAGAATAAAATTGACAGTCGAACTTTTCCAAGTCATTAATAAAGCCATCAGCAACTCTCCATTCCTGCTGTTCCAACCACTATGGACTTTTGCCATCCTCATTTTCTTCTGGGTCCTCTGGGTGGCCGTGCTGCTGAGCCTGGGAACTGCAGGTAAGGGTAAAGGGTTCCATCGCCTTTGAGTTGTGCGTGGAAGATCCTGCCATTTTGGAACCATTGACCTGTTTTGTAGGGACCGAGCCTCCAGTGGAACTGGAGGTGTCTGATGACAGCAGTGATGGTGCCAGGGGCTCTGTCGTGGGGGGAGCAGGAAAATCCTTTTCCTTTTTTATACTGGCTTTAAAGAAGCTGAGTGTGTTTCTCGAGAGAGCAAATTCAGTAAGGACTAAAAGAGCTTTTGAAAAAACTACAACATGAACAAAAGCTTCTAGAAAGAGTATTAGCAGGGCACCCGGATGGCTCGGTCGGTTGAGCATCCGATTTTAGCTCAGGTCATGATCTCGCGGTTTGTGGGTTCGAGTCCCCCATCGGGCTCACTACTGTCAGCCTGTCAGTGCAGAGCCCGCTTTGGACCCTCTGTCCCTCTCTCTGTCTCTGCCTCTCCCCAGCTTACACTTTTCTCTCTCAAAAAAATAAACAGTAAAAAAAAAAAAAAAGTTTATGGAAACAATACTGTCAAATGTCTCTGGATTTAAATTTTGTCCAAGGTAATCTGCCAACTCCTCTCAATTCAGGCAATCAAGAAGGGCCCAGGAAAGGCCGTGTTAAGAGTCTGGCGTGCTCAGCGGAGCCAGCGTAAGTTTAAAACAAGTGCAGATGGACGTTCACATTGCTTAGGTCCTGAGAAGACAATACTGAATCCTCCACCTTCCTGTTATATCTGTACGATGGTTTTCCACCACGGGCATTCCTCAGAGTCAGCTAAGGTGCTTTATTAAAATACAGTTGCCTGGGCCCTGTCCTCAGAGATGCTGATTCATTTGGTTTGAGGTAGGGCAAACTATATATTTTTGAAGCCCCATAACAGAGCAAAGAAAGGCTGTGTAAAGTACTGTCTGAAATGAGGAAAGGAGCTTTGTCAGAATATATATCACCCCCTCATGGAGAAAGTCTTGCTGTGGGGGAAAAGAAGTCACCAGAAGGAAACGATGGGCTTAGTCAAGCAGTAGGTCTGTGTTCTGGCTCAAGCTCCGCATCTCACTGTGGGCTAGTAACAAACAGTGTGAGGACACGCAGCTAGGCTCCCAGGCACGTGTCGAGCGGCCCTGTTCTGGATCATCTCTGACTCCCGTGTTTGATTTGGATAAGGCCCACATCCACACTACGATGGGAGTACGAAAGAGTAAGTTGCTTTCTGGGACTGTCACCAGACAGATAAGAGCCACAGCAGATGTCAAATCAATAAGGCTAATGTAACTCCTTACCGTTTTATCAAGTTTATTTGGTCCCCTGTCCGCTCTGGTCAACTATGTGAGAACTGCTGTGTCGTAGATTCTTAGGAAATTGGGGTCTCCTCTCTGACCTCTGGAGTAGAAGGCTCATTGGAGATGGCTTCGAGATTGTCAGCAGGCTCCCTGGGAGACACAGCCCACACTTCTAGCCTCAGACGCGCTTAGGAGCAATCTCTTCTGTTGCTCTCTAGAAGCTTTCTGAAGACCTGCAGTGAACTCAGAATAATTATCCATGAAGAATCCTTGGTTAACCAGATACATGACTGTAATCAATCAGGATGAGTTTGGGAGTAACAAAAGACTAAAAAAAAGCAGTGAATTAAATAAGATATAAGGTAATTTCTCTCTTACATAAATGAAGTTCGCAAGGAGGAGGCACCGTGCTAGCATGGTCCTGTAGAGGTCAAGATCCTGGGCACTGTCCTTCTTCCATTTCATTTCAGCACCTTGTGGCTGACATCCTCTACCACTGGCTTCCATCTAGTAGCTGAAGCGGACTCTCAGGCTCCAACCATGTCATTCCAGCCCTTAGGAAGGTGGCGGAGAGGAAGGTGAACATGCCCTCTGCCCCCGCTCCCCAATTCCCCAAGTCAGGCCCTCACTTCCACCCCCTTGGCCACATCCTAGTTACCGGGCAACACCTACCTGCAGGGGAGGGACGGGAGATGCGGTGTCATTGGGGGCAGCCATGCGCAGTGCAAAAATTAGAAGTTCTGTTGCCAAGGAAGAGGGAAGAACAGATGTTGTGGGGCAATTGGAAGTCTCAGCTGAGGGCAACACTGAACAATTCCAGTTTGCCCACATGAGGTCGTCTCAGTCCTGGTCAGAAAGGCAGGCAGTGGCCTTGGTACGTGCAGAAAACAAGCATTTGTTGGAAAGGGCCCAAATTCCTGGCTCGGGATTAAGACCTTTCTTATGTCCTCTGTGTTAAGCAGTGCAGTCCCCCTTTGTCGTACGCGCTGTTCTGCTCCAGTTATGGGTAAGGGAATTGAGGAAGGTCACACAGCTAGAAGTGCGAGGCTCTCTCTGGCTCCGGAGCCCTAGGAAGGGACCCGTGCTCTCTCCACCATCTCACATTTCCCGTGGCTGCTGGGACACAGAATGGGCCTCCTCAGTTTTCTGTCAAGTCAAAGCAGTATCGTGACCACAGCAGCTGGCTGGCGGATGTGGCCTGTGCCCATAATGGTGCGTTTGGGGTCTGTGGTTACAGGACAACATGGCAGGGCCAGAGGTCAAAGCCAATTTGGGCTGGGAGGGAAGGGTGACAGGGGGTGGCACACTGGGTGTTGGACTGTAGTACGTGAACCCCTACCCTAAAAAATCACCAAAAAAGGGTGAGGTCGTGGGAAATATGGCTCATGACCAGGGAAGGAACTTCGTTCCTCCTCCAGCCTCTAGGGCACAGCCGCCCACCCCACTGTTCCTTGTCGGCTGTGAGCGTGGCTGAAGGAAATTGTCCCCATGTTATCCCATAATACTTTGAGGTGGGGCACATTCATTTGTTCTTGCTTTGATTCATTAGGGTTAGGGGAGCGTCTCAGGGCCGAGGCCCTGGGCAAGGCCCTAGGGAGGAATGGTGGTCTCTCCTCACAGCACTTAGAGTTGAGTAGGACACAGTGACAATTAGACATGTGCTCATGGTGAAAATAGGAGAAATTTGGGGAAGCTCCAAGAGCGGCAGAACGGGGCCCTAACCCACTTTGGGAGTCAGGGAGGGCTTCTCAGAGGATGGGCTAGAAGTTGCCAGATCAGAAAATGCAGAAAGAAGCCAGAGGGGATTCGACAGGGGTCACAGGCAAGCACCAGGAGAGGACAAGGAGAGAGCCAGTCCTGGGATTGAGGTGCAGCTGGAAGGAACAAGCCCAGGGCTGCCTTGGGAGTGAGCTGCCAGCGTGGTGCCCCTTCAGCTCCCCGTTAGGCCCAAGTTGGGCCCAGGACTTAGGGGGCATGAAGTAGCCTCTGCCCCAGGACTGAGAACAGGAGAGGCAGGGAGCCAGGAAGGTGATTCCGTGGGGCCAAAGGGAGCGCCTCAGAGGCCATGTGCTGAAGTGCAGCCATTCCCTGTCAGCGGAAGGAGGAAACCAGGCAAGAGGGTGAGGAGCAGAAGGGCAGGAAAAGCTGGGTCCCCGGGGCCTGACCTAGGCCGGTGAGCTAACTGATCTTCCCTTTACAGGAGAGAAGGGATCACACAGAGCTGTAGCCTTCCCTCCTCCCTGGGCTCGGGCATCGTAAAAAAAAACAAAAAAACAAAAAACACAAACAGACTGCTGTCCCCTCAGGCCACCTGACTCTCCACTCACCTGTGGGCTGAACCAGGTGCACAGAACTCCTTTGTTCTCAAAGGCCTTTTCACTCGGTGCCAAGCCACCACTCTGGGTGTGGGCGGGTCATTTCTTTGCCTCATGTCATTTTGACCTCTGGGAGATGCCCTGGCCACGCTTGTGGGAGGCTGGGGGCTGCCCTCAGAGCTTGTGAAAAGAAGCCAAGTGATGTGGGTGGTCAGAGATGGCTACGCAGCGCCTGACGGTTTCACTTCACGTCCCCTCAGGCAGTTACAGGATCCTCCAGTTCTTCAGTGCTGTGGCAGTGTCCACAGTGGGTAATGTCGTGTCAGATGGTTGAAGAAACTAATATTTTAATGTGTAGAAAAGAAAAAAAATACAGAAAGAGTGAACTTGGGGTTTTTTTGTCCAGATGAGCAATTTCTCCAGTGACTATAAATCAGCCTCTGAGCTAGTTGACAAATTCTGGCTTGTTTGGGGATTGTTTCAGCAGAGCACATCAAGGCCCTCCAGCAATGACATTTATTAGCCCATCGGGACTTGTCTGCTACCGACAATGTGACAACGACTGCTAAAATCCAGTGGAAGAAAGTGAAAACTGTAATAACCTTGGGAACCCAGCAGGTGCAGGTGGCAGGTTGGAGGGAGCCCACGTGGTCTCATTATGAGCCGTTGTCATTAAGGTGGTCTGGAAGCCCCAGGGTCAACCGTGGAAGAGGCCCATCTTGGGCCGGCACTTTCTCCCCCTACGTGCTGCAGT
Source organism: Panthera uncia (assembly GCF_023721935.1). Taxonomy (NCBI): domain Eukaryota; kingdom Metazoa; phylum Chordata; class Mammalia; order Carnivora; family Felidae; genus Panthera; species Panthera uncia. The sequence continues at coordinate 25,511,539 of NW_026057585.1, read as the reverse complement.
TAGGTGATCACAGGGATGGATTTGGCATGCTTGGGACAGGCAGAGGGCCGTGCTTGGAAAGGAGGTAGTAGGGTTGGACAAAGGGTGTCCCATCAAGGGACCCAGGATCTAGCTGGCTCTGGGCTTCCTTGGGCGTTAATCCTCTGTGCTTCCCTTTCCCCAGTTTTGCAATAGAAAAATGATGCTTTCCCCGGATGCTTTACAGGGATGTGAGGAGGCCGAGATGGGGCCAGAACTTTGCTTTGCAAATAAAGGACCATATATGTTCCTTATATTGGGAATTACTGTTAACTAAAGAGTACCTGGAACTAGCTTCGGCTTTACTCTCTGCTCTGCCTGGCATATTTGAGAGCACAGTTTAAAAGACAATTGTCTTCTTTTTTAAGTGATGAGAGATCTAGAAAATGATTGACATTAGTTCACAAAAACCTCCTAGCAGCCCCCACCTGTCCTAGGAACAGGTGGAGGGAACTTGCACAAGAGAGATTTGAAGCAGCTCCTGATTTTTGGAAGTTTATAGCCCCTTTGGGAAAGTGCAAAGGAAAACAGTCTCCATGAACATCTTCGTGCCTTTGCCTCTGCTGTGACCTTCATCTGGAAACATCTCCTCTTCCCAACTTGCCCCTTTCTACCCGAAACGGCTTAGACAGCTAGTCATTCTCCAAGAATTGTTTTGAGCATTATATTTCTTAGAAAATCTATGAATTCCCCAGGCATACTTAATTGTGCTTCTTCATTTTCCTTGCATTTTTTAATATTCTTCATTCTTTCAGCAGATATTCATTGCATGCGTACTGTTGCAGGCCTGGGAACTGGAGGTACAGCCGTGAATGAGGCAGAGGCGCTAGTGAGTGGGGAAAGAGGGAATAAATAAGTAAATATATGTAGACGGTGAGAAGTCCTATGAAGAACAATAATGCAAGTTAATGACTTGTTACCATCCAACTAGGGAATGGACATCCTGAGGGCAGGGGCCATGTCTTTTTCTTTCTGTGTCTCTTTATTCAGCGTACAGCCCCTAAATGAGTTCAGTAAATGTGTCCTGAATCAGTGAGTGGATTTGCATCAGTGCTGTGTGAAATGAGATATAGACATAGGCTCTACATCGAGATTTTCTTCTCTTTCCCCCTAATCTTCATGCTGTCAGAGTAGAAGCTGAGCCAGTGGGAGACACGGGCAGGAGGGATGTCACTAGGACGCTTGGGCCAATTTGCTGGAAGAGGCCAGTACATAGAATGTACTAGAAAGTTGAACCCTTCCAAGTTGGACCCACTTCCTTTGGGAAATTATCCCAACCATCTGGACTGCCGTCCTTGAGAAATTGCCATGTATATGATCATGAATGTCACCTTAGTCTTTCAAAATGCTTTAAAGCTTGCTTATAGTTTCTAGATTTATGGTTAGCTTCATGATGAATTTCCTCCAGGTTATATGGATGATGTCCAGAAAATTGTCTCAGATCTCTATAGGATATAGAGATCCTATATCTGTAGGATATATTAGGGATATATAGGATACATTGAGATATACATATGCTATGCTGAGGAAGTTTGATTCAGTTGTTCGTTCAATAAATATTTATTGAATATTTACTGTATCAGACCCTGTTGTAGAAGCTAAAGGTACAGCTTTCCTTCTAGTTTTGTAGCTAGAGGAGGATAGGGGGACAGGCATTAAATAAAATATGTAAGTGAATTCACAATACATTAAAAGTTGATAAGTGGTATGGGGAAAATTAAAGCAGAGGGGAAGAATGAGAAATGCTTAAGGGGAGGTGCAATTTTAAAAAACATTTTTTTTAATCTTTATTTTTGAGAGAGAGAGACAGAGCGCGAGCAGGGGAGGAGCAGAGAGAGAGGAAGACATGGAATCCGAAGCAGGCTCTAGGCCCTGAGCTGTTAGCACAGAGCCCAATGCGGGGCTCGAACTCACGAACCATGAGATCATGACCTGAGCTGAAGTCGGATGCTCAAGTGGCTGAGCCACCCAGGTGCCCCAAGGGGCAGTGAAATTTTAAATGTGGTGAGTGGGGGAGGGCCTCATTGAGAAGGGGATATGTGAACAATGATTTGAAGGTGGTAGGGGCAGAGCCATGAGGCTGTATAAGGGAAGGGACCGTGTTCTTGGCAAAGGGAACAGCAAGAGGCATGGGTACTGGGGGCACAGCAGGCAGTCCTCTTCCACTGGAGTGGAGTCAGAAGGGGGTCAGAGAGGGCATGGAGTCAAATCCTCTGGGCTTGTAGCCTTTATAGGAGCTCTGGTTCCAATCTGAGATGGGAAGCCATTACAGTTTTAAGTAGAATATTTACATGATCTGACTGACGTTTTACAGGCAGCCGTCTAGGGAGGAGCATAATGGCCGTGGTTTGACGTATTGGATTCTGTGTCTATTCTGAAGGATTTCCCAGTTTATTTGTGGAGGGATGTGAAGGAAAGAGATTTAAAGATGACAGTGAACAGCTGGAGGATGGGACTGCCATCAGCTGAGATGGGGCAAGACTCTGAGTGGAGCATTTCAGGGGAGATCATATTGGTTTTGATTGTGTTAACTGAGATGTCTCTTCGGCAGCCAGATGGAGATGTCAAGTGGGCAGTTAGCTGGTTGAGTCTGAAGTTTCTGGAGAGGTCCCAGTTAGAGATCTCGCTTGGAAATTTGGGAGCATATAAATGGTATTTAAAACTATGAGAATAGAATGAGTGCAGAGAGAGAAGAGTGGAAATTTAAGGACTATACTCTGGGAATCTTCAGTGGTTGAGAGGTCCTGGAGCTGAGGAGGAATACAGAAATGAGGCTGGCTGGGACTTCAGGGATATGTGAGTGGCGTCCAGTGTGTCAAATGCTGCTACCAAGTGGGATAAGACCCAAAGACTATCCACTGAATCTAGCAGCGTAGAGGTGAAACAAAACCGCTTGAGGGAAGTGAGAGGGAGTGGATCATGATTGCAGTGGGTTTAAGAGAAAGAGGGAGAAAAGAATTGAAAAGAGTAAGTAGAGGCAGTCTTGAGGAATTGGGCCATAAAGAGGAGCAGAGGAGTGCCTGGCTGGCTCAGTCAGAAGAGCACGTGACTTGTGATCTCAGGGTTGTGAGTTTGAGCCCCACATTGGGTGTAGAGATTATTTTAAAATAAATAAATAACTAAACTATTTTTAAAAAATTAAGAGGAATAGACAGAAGGCAAGGAAGCTGGAGGAGAGTCAAGAGTAGGTTTTGTTAAAGACGAGAAGTGGTTAAAAATGATTTGGTTGAGAGGAATACTTGGATGAAAGAAAAAAGAGGGGAATATTGCTGAATAGCTATCATCAGTAGGTGAGAAGGGAGATCCAGAGGAGGGGTTAGCCTTAGGGTCACTGACAATTTATCATATTAAGTAGGGGTCAGGTAATGGGCTCATGCTGATGGCAGGTAGATGTCAGGGGTAGGTACTGGCAGAGGTTTTCTGATTGCTTCAATTTTCTCAGAGAAACCAGAGGTGAGATCATTGAGAGAGCGTGACAATGGGGGGGAAAAACCCTTAGAGGTTGAAGGAGAAATTAGGAACAGTCCAGAAGGAGAGATGAATAGACCAATAAACCAACATGTGAGTTCCTGAGAGTCACTCAGATGGTATCTTCTTTCTGATTTCTTGTTTGCTTCTTTCACATCCCCCACCTTAATTGCTGATGTCTAGCATAATTCCAATGTATAGTAGATACTTAATAAATATACGTTAAGTCCAGAACTGGAATTCTGTCTACCTGTATTTCAGTTACAGCTAACCTGTCTTGAACTCATTTGTTCAAGTGTCTTACCCATTTAATCCTCAGAGTAGCTGCATGCATGGCGCTCGGAGCCACAAGACTGGACAGGGTCACCAAGGACATGAGGAGTAGGTGTAAATGTCTTCAGATTGCACGTGATGAGACAGATGTTACAAGGTCCCCTCTGCCTGAGCCTGGTCAGTCATTAGGGGATGGTGCGGAGATAGATATAAATCTCAGCCTGTGTGACTCAAGCCTAAGCCTATAACCACTGCCTCAGGGTTCATCTTGTCCACCCTTTTTATCTTTACAATGAGGGAACAGGGGCCCAGGTTGCTTATCACAAGTGTCACAGCCGAGACTGGAACCAAGTCCTCTCCCATTTCAGTACACTTTGCACCTTTATTCTTGAGATCCACAATATCTTGGGATCTGTCTGAAGTCCAGTGCCCATTAGCCCGTGTTAGCTACACGTTGTAGTGACTATGTTGTTAACAGTCCTTATCGACAAAGCAGCTCCTCCTTTGATGAGCGGCTCTTGCCTGCACTGACACTGTCATCCAGGAGAGGGCAGTCTTGTGCGCATAAACACGCCTGCCCCACCCACAGGCTGTAACCACTAGTTGTTAGGCTTTCACCCTGGAGCCACAGCACCTCATTCTTCAGAAAATGTTTGCCTGAAACTGTGCTTCTTGAGTAACAGGTTTATCCCCCAGGTGGCATTTGGCAGTGTCTGGAGACATTTCAGGTTGTTGTAACTAGAGGAGGGGAGGGAGGTTGCTCCTGGCACGTAGTGGGTAGAGGCCAGGGATAATGCTAAATATCTTACAGTGCACAGGCAGCCCCCCCCTCCCCCCCACCCCCCACAAAGGATTATCTGGTCTGAAATGTCAGTTGGCATGTTGAGAAGTTGAGAAACCCTGCCCTAAAGGAAAATCTGTAAACAGCCTGGTATAAATGAACCAGAGGAACAAACAGAAGATGGTTTAGACAAAGATATTCAAAGACAGCAGTGACCAGAATTTCTAGATCCTGCTTCTTTGGTGACTGCCATGGATTTGAAGGCTTATGTGAACCTTGACTTACTTTAGCCACTCACTCTTGCCCCTCAGTGTGCCGAGCTGGAATATGTATGACTGTGCTCTTGATGGCACAAGGCAGCCAAGAAGAGACCGTCCCCCATTAGCCTCCCGGGCCTCTGTATTTACCTTTCATCTGTCAAAGAAAGCATCCCTCCTATTCTATGGAAATGTTCACCCCCAAACTACGGGACACGCTGTCAGCATGTTCTTGTGAAACCGCAGTCTATCCCCAGGAAATACAGTGTGCTTGTTGGCTGGCCTTGCTCACTTCTGATATTCTTTGGAGCGATTCTCCAAGTCTCCATCAACCTGACCTACCTAAGCCCGTGTGTTAGTGGTGAGGAGTTGCTTCCTTTAGCGTTGGGAATGCTTTCCTGAGGCACACTTATTTTGGAAAAGCATAAACACTTATCAGTGCTGTACCTGAAACAGAAATTGCCTCTAAGGCAGAAAGAGCCCAGCGCTCAATCAAATATTAACTTCTCTGTAAATCAAGCTGCCCCACTGTTTTTTCACAATGTGACTCTTGTTCAGCAGAACACAGAGCCTAAGGAACTAAGGCCAGCCTTCGTCTGTGGAATCACATTGCGCTACAGCATGGTTATCTTCTCCCACTTCCTTTGCAGAGACCCTATTGTGAATGTCTACAGACACGTGAATTATGAACCTAAAATCGATTTATACCTAAGAAGGAAAATCTGAAACTATCTTTAAATGTTGTCCAAGTTGTTGGTTTTGCCAAAGACTGAAGTGCCTATCTCTTACTTAACAGTAGTTTATTTTAAATACATAATGGAGAGCATCTAGCAATCAAGCATAGCCACTGAGCTGGGATTTGGATTTACTAAATCCAAACTGAACTGAATTGAATTGCAGGGCTAATTCCAGGGTATAATTCAGGGGCTTCTTTAGATGAGGGCAAATAAAGCAGAGTATAGCCATGGGAATGGCAGGGCATTGTTGGGGTTACCATGCTGGTCTTGATTTAATACAGTATTGAGTTCCTGAAATTTAATAAAATCATGACCGCTCACAAAATGAAATTTCCATGGACCAGGCCCTATCTTCAGCATTTACCATGTAATCTCATTTAAACTACCAACAGGAAGTTTAGTCTCCCAAAGGAGACTAAATAGCTTGCCCCAGTCTAACCAGGAAAGGATAAAGGCAAGATGTGAACCTAGAAGTTTAACACGGAAACCCAATAGATATTTTATTATTTTTTTAATCTTTATTTATTTTTGAGAGAAAGAGACTGCGAGCGGGGGAGGAACAGAGAGAGAGAGGGAGACACAGAATTCGCAGCAGGCTCCAGGCTCTGAGCTGTCAACATAGAGCCTGATGCAAGACTCGAACTCATGAACTGTGAGGTCATGACCTGAGCCAAAGTCAGACACTTAACTGACTGAGCCACCCAGGTGCCCCTCCAATAGATACTAAAAATGTGTTAGAAGAGTTAGTCCTTGAAATGAAACCTGAAGTGAATCCCTTGGAAAAATGAAGACCTTGTCTCTTTTAGGAACTCTATGTTTTTGGTGGAGCAGGAGTCTAGAATATAGTCCTAATGGCTTTGTATGATTTCACCAATTTAACAAGCTTTATTTGTGTCACAAAGTGGTGTGGTAGAAAAACCATGGGTTTTAGAGTCGAATGTGTCTGGGCTTATGTGCTCCTTCCACTAATCATGAGCAGTGAGACTTTCTGAAAGTTTCTTGCTTCTTCCAGACCTCAGTTTTCATATCTACAAAGTGAAATGACCATTGCGTACGGGTCAAATGTCTCACAAATCGCCCACCCCTCAGTCATTATAAATATCGTTATGAATATTATTCCTAAGTTAAAAGTGTGTTCTCATTTTTTAGTTTGTGCTGTGAATACCTTCAATTATGGCGGATGCTTCAAACTTGACTTTGGCATCTGTGTTTCACATAACGCCAACAGCCAGCCATGAGGAAGTGTGGCCTGTTGAATCATCTTCCGTGCTTAGGAAAACATTGGTGTAAAGCATGTTTGTGTTTTAAACTTTAGGAGCTGCACAGGTTATTGAAGGTGGCCAAGTGGAATATAAGCCTATTTTAGGCATTCGGTATATGTGGTGGTACCATTTGATTGGCCTCATCTGGACTAGCGAATTCATCCTTGCGTGCCAGCAAATGACTGTAGCCGGCGCACTTGTTACTTGCTATTTCAACAGGTAGGTCTAGCGTGTGGCTCCTATTGATTTGTCTATGTGCTTCATGTTGGGTGTCACAAAAGATATTTTGGAGTCTTAAAAGCAGTTGGCAGAAAACTAAGGTAAAAATTGGAGCACGATGCTCATTTGGTAGTGAAAAGAAATAGTATACCTTAAATTTGTCACATTTCCAAGCTCTCTTGCCTTGAGCTAGAAAATTCAGAAGGAAGCAAAGCAGGGGGCATAACCAAACTACTTAGAATTGAAAGACAGCTGAAAGGAAAGGTTGACTTCGGTAAATATTCATTCTCATTGTCTTCAAACTTAAAAAAAATTACCGGTCTATTTGGAACACATGTCAGTAAGTTCTGCGAGCATTATTTTATCCTATGTAAGTGAGAATGTCTTCTTGGAAAACTGTTTTAATGTTTATTTATTTTTGAGAGAAAGAGAGAGAGGGCGCATGTGCAGGGCAGGGGCAAAGAGAGAGGGAGACAGAGAATCCAAAGTGGACTCTGCGCTGACAGAAGAAAGCCCAGCACGGGACTCAAACCGGGGTCAGGGGACCCCAGAAAATAATTTTTAATCCTAAGGAAATGGTATACAACTCCAAAATACAGTTCGTGTTCATATAGTTAAATACTAGTGAGTTAATGACTTCTTTGTTCACCGTGACACTTACTTAAATGTTTTCACCCCATTACCTCATCAAAATAACTGAGGACTCCCCACCCCCCCCCAAAAAACACCATTTTTTTGTGTGTGACTCTCCATGGGGCAAAGATAAAACCACAGGCAAGTGGAGCAGGCCAGGACAATGACAGGGTTGGACTGAGAACAGGAAGTTTACTCCCAATAGGGCTGATCCTCCTCTAATCTTTCAGACCAAATGAGCAGATAAGCATGAGTATTCATGGGGGTAAGAAAGTCAACCAGGGATGATTCATCCCAGTGAGCAATTACCTCCCGACAGTAAGGAACCCCGTGGGTTTTAATACAAGGGTGCTGTTTGGGAGTCTTCGTCCCTACAGACTCTGTGGGATGCACACAGGGGCTGTAGCCCTTGGCCTTGAGAACCTCTGTGCCCTGGGGGGTGGGTGGCATGTGCTGCTTGCTCCTGGGTACGGGAGCAAAGATTATTTTAACCACATTGGCCAGCAGGTAACTTACATCTGTCTGATAGCAGTGATTTTGTGTTATCTTAGAAGCACAAAGCCAAATCATTTTCAATGAGGGTTTTGCTTTACACTTCCAGTGAAGCATATATCTGTCTCCTAACCCCTCCTCCTCCTCCCACCCCCCTCCCCACCAAACCCGAAAGAATGAGAGAGGAGGCACGAACACACCAGGACAGTAGGAAATGACAGAGAAAGGAAACATCAACCAAATGACGAAAGCTGGAGAGAGGATGGATGGGTAGCAACTGAGCAGACTGCATAAACCTAAAAAGGCCTGTCTCTGGGGTGAGGAGGTGAAAATGAGATACTTGAGTCACAAAAATTCCAGTCAAAAAACTGGAATTCAAGTGTGAAATGTACTTCTGACAGTTAGCTACAGGTCTTCCTAAAGAGTAGTTAGGCTCCAGGGCCCTTCCCCCAAACCAGCAGAAGACAGGAGCTTTGTTCTCCGGAGAGGTAAAGCAGAAAGGGTCTGGACTTGGGGTATCTGGCACAGCTGAGGTTGGGGGCGAGGCTGTGTACTGAAAGAAGGGGGGATAAGTGGAAGGGGGGTCCTGGTGAAGAATAGTGAGGACCCCCTCCCCCCCACTGCCACCACCAACACGCATTCCATGGCTCAGCTCCTAGGATGTTGAGAGCAGGTTGATATCCTGCCCCCACCTCCACCCCCACCCCCACAAGAGATTAGAGGATTCTTTGGAGAAATTACCAACCCAAAGTAAGGACCTACAGATAACCTGGTTGGGGCAGGGGGAGGAGTCCCTCAGTGAAATGATTCCCTGACTGAACCAGACAGTGAAACTCACCAGGCAACTGTCACCCCTCATACAGAGCTTCCAATTCTCTCTTTAGGGCCTCAGTCTTAAATATGGATTGGTAGCCAGTGATTATTAAACATTCACAGAAAGCCTCTAGTGAACGAAAAAGTTTGAAATGTACCAAACAAACAGAGGGAATTAGGGAAAATGGAGACAGAGCAGGCAGCAGAAAAAAAAAAACTGCAAAAAAAAAAAAAAAATGAACTATAATATTCTCAGAACAAAGAAATACTGCATCCATAAAATAAGTACCCAAAAAAGGAATAAAATATCTCTTAGTAATTAAAAATATGATTGCAAAAGTGAAATTTTTCTATTCAAGGATTAAAATATAAAATTAAATAATTTTTCCAGAAGGTACAGCAAAAGGACAAAGCAAATGGAAAATAAAGGAAAATAAATAAAGTTAGAGGAAACATTTTGGAGACCCAATATCTGACTAATAAGAGTTCCAGAAATAGAGAACAAAGGAAAAAGAAGGGAGGAAATTATCAAAGAAAATTTCCCAGAGCTGGAGGACATGAGTAAAGGGGAAGATCCCAGAAGTTTCTAAAGGGAAGACTAGATCACAGGCAAAGGATCAAGAACTAGAATGGGGTCTGATGTTCAACAGTAACTCTGACCCAGGAATACAATGGAGCAAACGAGGAGAGATTATTTCCCAATCTAGAATTCTATGCCTATTCATACTGTCAGTCAAGGGTAAAAGAGAATAAAGTCATGTTCAGGACTGCAACATCCCAAAAGACTTCACTCCCCATATCCTTTTTTAGAAAGGGTGTTCTCTGAAATGGACAAGTAAACCAGAGATGAAAACATGAGTTTCAGGAAATGGGCTCCAACACCATAAAAAAAGAACAGGGAAATCCCAGAAGGGTAGCTATGCAGCAGGTATAAAAAAACATCTATGGGGTGACTGGGTAGCTCAGTCAGTTAAGCATCTGACTGGATTTTGGCTCAGGTCATGATCTCATCGTTATGAGATCGAGCCCTGCATCAGGCTCTGCACTGGGTGGAGAGCATGCTTGAGATTCTCTGTCTCTTTCTTCCCCTCCCCTCCCTTGCTTGCTTGCCCAGGAGCACTCTCTCAAAAACAAACAAACAAACAAACAAACAAAAAAACCTAGTCCAAGGAGAAGCAGGAGAGCAGTGGACTCCAGGAGGCATGTCTCCAAGGAGGAAAAAAAGGGAAAAAAGAAACTAAGAGAATACCAGATGTATTCGAACATGCAGAGGAAAGATTTACACTTTGGTGAAGCATTCAGTAAAGCCAATGGGAAACCAGACAAAATAAAAAATGTGAAACAATTATTAACTTCAGGAAAACCCAAAAGTTGCATAGGAAAGGAATTATAATCAGAATACAGTACTTGGTTTATAAGTCAATAAAGATAAATATATAATTTTTTTAAAGAATATACTACTTAGATCAGTTGTGAATGTTACTTATATATGGATAATGTAAACACTAAATATTAACTAAAACATACTCAATGGTAAAAGATTGAAAGTTTTTTCTCTAAGATCATGAACAAAAGTGCCCAGTCTCACCACTCCTATTCAACATAGTACTGGAAGTCCTTGCCAGAGCAACAAAAAGAAATAAAAGATATCTAAATCAGAGAAAGAGGTAAAATTGTCTTTGTTTGCAGATGATATGGTCTTATATGGAGAAAAATTCTAAAAACTTCACTAAAAAACTGTTAGAAGTAATGATTGGATTCAGGAAAATTGCAAGATACAAAATCAACATTGCAGAAAACAGTTGTGTTTCAGTATTCTAACAACATATTGGAAAAACAAAACAATCTCATTCACAATAGCATTAAGAACAATAAGATACTTAGGAATAAGTTTATCAAGGAAGTAAACAATCTGTATCCTGAAAACTGTAAGATTTTGATGAAAGAAATTGAAGAATACACAAATAGACATTTCATGTTAAAATGTTCATACTGTCCAAAGCCATATATAGATTCAATGCATTTCCTATCAAAACTCCAATGTCATTTTTCACAGGAAAAAGAAAGCAATTCTAAAACGTGTGTGGTATTAAAAGATCCTGAATAGCCAAAGCAGTCATGAGAAAGAAGAACAAACCTGGAGGCATCACACTTCTTGATTTCAAATTACGCTTCAAAGCTATAGTAATCAAAACAGTGTGGCACTGGCATGAAAATGACACGTAGATCAGTGGAACAGAATCAAGAGCCCAGAAAGGGAAAAGGACAGTCTCTTTAATAGGTGTTGGGAAAACTAGTAACTATAGACGAATGAAATTACACCCCTATCTTATATCACAAAAAATTAATTTGAAATGGTTTAAAGACTTAAACATAGGAACTGAAACCATAAACCTCCTAAAGAAAACATAGGGACAAAGCTCCTTGACATTGGCCTTAGCAATGTTTTTTTGAATATGACACAAAAGCATAGCAACAAAAGTAAAAACTGCAAAAAAAAAAAGTGAGACTACATCAAACTAAAAAACTCTGCACAGTGAAAAAAAAAATAAAATGAAAAGGGAAAAAACATTTGCACATCAAATATTTCATGAGAAGTTACTATCCAAAATATATGAAGAACTCATATAATTCAATAATAACAACAACAAAATCCTATTAAAAACTGAACAAATGAACTGAATAGATATCTTTCCAAAGAAGACATATAAATGACAAACAAGTACATGAAAAGGTGTTCAGCATCACTAATCATCAGGGAAATGCAAATCCAAACCACAGGGAGATATCACCTCACACCTGTTAGAATGGCTGTCATCAAAAGGATAAGAGATAAGAGTGTTGGCAAGGATGTGGAGAAAGGGAGCCCTTGTGCACTGTTGGTGCGAATGTAAATTGGTACAGCCACTATGGAAAAACCAGTATGGAGTTTCCTCAGAAATTAAAAATAGAACTACCATATGATCCTGCAATCCCACTTCTGGGTATATATCCAAAGGAAATGAAAATAGGATCTCAAAGAGATATTTGCACTCCCGTGTTTATTGCAGTTTTATTCACAATGCCAAGCTATGGAAACAACCCAAATGTTAATCAACAGATGAATGGATAAAGATGTGGTGTATACACACAATGGAATTTTATTCAGTCATGAGAAAGAAGAGAATCTTGCCATTTGTGAAAATATTGGCTCTTGAGGGCATCATGCTAATAAGTGAAATAAGTCAGAGAAAGACAAATACTATATGATCTCGTTTATATGCAGAATCTTAAAAAGCGAAACGTAGAAACAAAGAAACAGAGTGGTGACTAACAGGTGTTGGTACAGCTGGGGGAAATGGGCAGATGTTGATAAAAGGGCATAAACTTCAAGTTAGGATGAATAAGTTCTAGGGATCTAATGTCCAGCGTGGTGATAATAGTTAATAAGACTGTATCATATACTTGAAAATTGCTAAGAGGAGCGCCTGGGTGGCTCAGTCAGTTAAGTGTCAGACTTTGGCTCAGGGCATGATCTCACCACTTGTGAGTTCGAGCCCTGCATCAGGCTCTGTGCTGATAGCGCAGAGAAAATTGCTAAGAGAGTAGAACTTAAATGTTTTTACCACAATAAAGAATGTAATTGGGACGCCTGGGTGGCGCAGTCGGTTAAGCGTCCGACTTCAGCCAGGTCACGATCTCGCGGTCCGTGAGTTTGAGCCCCGCGTCAGGCTCTGGGCTGATGGCTCGGAGCCTGGAGCCTGTTTCCGATTCTGTGTCTCCCTCTCTCTCTGCCCCTCCCCCATTCATGCTCTGTCTCTCTCTCTGTCCCAAAAATAAATAAAAAATGTTGAAAAAAAAAATTAAAAAAAAAAAAAAGAATGTAATTATACGACATAATGGGGGTGTTAGCTACTGCTGTGTTGGTACTCATGTTGCTGTGTGTAAGTATGAGGTCAAACACCGCACACCTTAAATTTGCACAATGTCATCTGTCAATTATATCTCAATAAAGCTGGGGAAAAAACCCTAAAAACTTCAATATAATTATATTGAGAAAGGGCGAATGGGAAGATGTTTAGGTTGTATAAGAGAAACAATCAACAAACATCTTTCAAAGTGAGAAGTCAGTAGACAATATAAGAGGCTGAAAAAATAAGACCTGGCAGGAAGAACGTAATTGAGAAGCATAAGGGGAGAGTTTCAGAAGAAATAGCTGGGATATTACCTCTGGGGAAGAAAACTAGCAGTGGGGAAAGCAAATTGCTATCTTTCCTGGTTAGCTTCATGCTATTTGACTTAAGATAGTTCACGTATTACTCTGGGGCACCTGGGTGGCTCTATCAGTTAAGTGTCTGACTCTTGATTTTGGCTCACGTCACGATCTCACAGTCATGAGGTTGAGCCCCATGTCTGCTGGAGAGCCTGCTTAAGATTCTCTCTCTCCCTCTGCCCTTCCCCTGCACATGCTCGCTCTCTCGCTCTCCCCCCAAAAAATATTTGATATATTACTTTGATAAAAATAAAATGCATGATGACTGATTTAAGCACTGTTTCTTTATTAAAGAGTTCCACTGTCTTTTTTGCTTTGTGTCTAATTTTGAAATAAGGTTTTTCTTTATCTCAGGGTTCCCAATATCTCATTTTAGCCTGCACTCAGGGTAAGGAGTAAATATAGCCAGAATGTAATCAGCTCTGTCATTCATTTAAGCAGTAAGAGAGCTGACGAGTTCATACAAGCACCATCAAGTATCAGGATATGGCAACCTGTAAAATTTCTCTTTTACAACCATTTGCTTGAAGAGGGGTCAAGGGAGAGCCATAAAGATGTGGCTGGGGATGTGATAGAAGGAACTAGGACCGTGCAATTTGGAGAAGGGACGCTTGAGGCATGACGTCATCATCACTTTCAAATACACAAAAGATGGTTTCCAGCTGCTCTCGATTCACTGAGAAGGAAGTGAGGGAAATGGGCTAACAGATGAGCCTGTAGAATTTAGCTAGGAGACAGATTTCCTAATCCTAACAGGAGTTGATGAGGACAGCTACAGAATCCTGTTCTTCATAATAAAGACAATTTCCTTTTTCCGTAGAATTGGAAACATGAGCCTTGCAGGGATCTTGCTGCAAGAAACATCAGGAAAAGAGGGTCTCTTCAGGGACCACACTGTGCTCCTTTGCTTGGGACCCATTTACATTGGAGGCCATCCCTCCCATTCATGTCCGTCCTTGTCCAGGAGCCTTGGCACAAAATTCATTTCCCATCCTATTGAAGAGTTCGCACCACAAGGCTGCATCTAAGTAGAGCTCAGACTTGCCTCTAGCGCCCTGAAGTTGCTTCAAGGCCAAGTGGCTTGGCCTTCTGCTCTGTTGTCCGCAGGACTGGTAGTTGCAGTACAGTGCTTGTGTATCATGACCCGAAGCTGCTACAGGACTTGGGTGGATGGGACCATTAGCCCTCTGCCCAGCGACTTGAGTTGCTGCTGTGTGCTGGGGCACTGGCTCCCTTGCATGGGGCCGGGCACCTTTCGCACTCAGGACAGCCACAAGTTTAAAAGAAGGGAGAAGCAGCACATCCTGGAGTCCCCTACTCTCTCCTGCTACCCAGGTCTTTCTCATGCCACGCCCCCAGAATTGGGGTGGCAGGGGCTCCACATGGAGCAGGCTCTAAAGACGGAAGGTAGGCCTGACAGGAGGCCCCAGCTTCCTCGTGGCTCGCCGCTGGGTGGCCCAATACGCCCAGCACTGCATTGCCACCATTGCCATTCCACAAGCCAGTGCTCCAAATACAATGAAATTCAGAGATAAGTATTATTGTAAGTCCCACCAGATACACTCTGTTACTCCTCCTGGGGACTTTGCTGGTTGTAAAGGAGACAGAGACAAAGGCCCCAGGCAGAAATACAGCAGGGAGAGATAACAGGGTGATGTTACCTTTGAACATGGAGAAAGGTCTAAGAAGAGAATGTGGGAGCCTCAAAGACACTCCACTCATTTAACCCTTTTCTGTAGGGTCGTTTCTAATTTGGGGGTGGGGGGGTGGGGGCAGGTCTTGAATGACTCCTGGCTCCACGAGCCGGCCTAAGTGTAAAGGGCCGCCTTTTAAAGTTGTCTCTCTCATCACATGATAACCCAGCTTCTGGAACTTCTGCATCTTCTTCCAACCAAGCCCCGGAGATCCTGGCATGATAGCCAGGATGTGTCATGGACCACAGCAGTCACTCCACCTGAAATGGTTAATCTCGTCCCCGCTAAACCTTCTCAGCAAGATGATGCTCAACCCCAGACTTCAAAACCTGGGGGACCAGACTCCAAAGCCTCCATTCACAGTGGCCTACGCATCATTTGTTTCCCCACCAGATGGAAAGCAGGTGTTGTCCTCTTGTCCCTGCACCCTCTCTCGAGCACGATAACGAGTTCTGAGGCACATAAATCTCCTAAATGGAAAAGTAAACATTCTTCCTTAAAAAAAAAAAAAAAAAAGCTGAGGAAAGGGAAAAAATGTGTCAGATTTTCCTGGCCTGTATTAGTCTCCTAGTTTATCAGATCAAAATGAATTCGTATCAGCAATAGCTTCCTTGGTATTTCCTATTTTCAGTAATATTGAATTGAAACACACATCACCCTTTTTGTGGATGATTGGATTACAGTTCCTCCGCTCCCAGTATTACTTTTCACGTTCTCTTTTCCTTCCTGGATGATTTCAGTAACAGCAAAATACAGTCATTGCCAACACTTGAGACATTTCTGGCCGTATTCCTTTTCTCCCTCAAAACCTAGGCTGTTGTCAAAACCTTAATTCATCGTGACTTATTAGCAACCGGAGCAAGTTGTAGAATAATCCATTATGAAGAAACCAAGCTTCACTTGGAATCCGCGAGGTGGCTTCTCGGAAAGAGCCTCATTTTCTAGAACTGGCACCAGTGGGAATTCAGAGGGTCAGGGGAGGGGTTGCACCAGCCCTCCCTCCTTTGTTTTATCTTTCAGGTTTGGGGTAGAGTGAAGGCTGTGCCCATTCTGTTCGTTTTCAGTTTTTTCTCCCTCCCGCCCCCGCCCCTGCCTGTGAAACTGACTTTTGCATTCTTGTTTGCTGTGTCATGACAAGTTCCACAAATGATTCACACTGAAGTGACCTTTAAAGAGCAGAGCAGAAATCAGCTGGATTTTAGGAGCCTAGAGCTGTGCAGAAGCCAGAATTTTCTATCCCTTAACATTAAGCTGGAGTTCACTGGTATCTCTGTGGCTGCCTTTCCTGGTCATGTGATTCTGGTGGTGATTTTAATCACTAAGCTAATGCTGGCAGTATTTACACATGTAATTGAAACCTTGGAAATTATTATATCATCAAGCTTCTGAAAATGAGATTTATAGCGTGACTTAAAGAATTGGTGGAGGGGGAGGTGTTGTAAAGAGGGAAACGTTTATTTTAACTCATCAGTACTTTTTTTTTTTTTTTTTAATTTTCTGTTCTGTTTGTTTGTAGCATTGAGTGCCATGAAAAGGAGTCAGTCCAAGAAAGAATTTAACCTTAGCTACCAAGGAGTATAAAAGTTTTGCCAAATGCTTATTGCATTACTGCTTTATAAATGTTAGTACCACTGATGATTTGAACCAGAGAGAAGTTTTAAATGGTGTTTTTTAAATGTCGCCTTTTTTCCCCTGTTCCCAGAAATAAAAATGACCCTCCTGATCGCCCAATCCTTTGGTCTCTCTCCATTCTTTTCTGCTACCATCAAGGAACAGCCATAAAAGGGTCATTTTTAATCACTGTGGCAAGGATTCCAAGAACCATTCTCAAGTACATTTACAACACTCTGAAAGACAAGGTAAGGCAGCTCAGTCATGCATATTGCACGGGGTGTTTGACTTGCAGAAAAGTTAGTCACTGGAAAACTACAGCAGGTCCCTGGACAGGAATGTGAACCTGTGACAGTGGCCATTCAGCAGGCTCCAGTGTTCTTGAGCTCCCATCCCTTACCCGGCCCCTAGCAACCTTTTGGTCCCCAGCCTCTGTTTTGTTTATGGTTTTGTTTGTTGGGGTTTTTTTGCCAACAAACTGGCAGAGGTGGGGTGGGGAGGGAGTCCTGCCTTAGCTGGTTTTCCTTCTCACATAAATGCTGAACAAATGGGAGGAATTTTCAGATGAAATTCACACACTTTTTTGTGGGCATGCTTTTTGTTTAAATATTAAATATTTGTATATATATTAGTATATATATATTAAATATATTAAATATATATTAAATATATTATTTAAACATGTTTAAATATGTTAACTATTAAACATACTAAATATACTATTTGAATATATTTAAATATATTAAATATTAAATATCATGCTTTTTGTTTGAATAAGAAAAAATACTACAAGATAGGAATAACATTTGTTTCTGTTTTAATGCTAAAATATTCCTTACTCCTTTGTTTTTTAGAGGTGCCATGGGAAGTGATCTGTGTGTTTGAGGGACAGAGGGAGCTTTAATGAGTGAGTGAGTGTGAGAGAGAATGTGTGTGTGTGTGAGAGAGTTGTGAGAGAATGTGTGTAAGAGAGAATGTGTGAGAGAGCATGTGTGAGTGTGTCAGAGTGTGTAAGAGAGTTGTGAAAGAATATAAGAGAGAGGATACATGTGTGAGAGAGTCTGTGTGTGAGAGAACACATGTGTGAGAATATGTGTGAGAGAATGTGTGTGGGAAAGAGTTGTGAGAAAATGTGTGTAAGAGTGTGTGAGAGTGTTAAGAGAGTGTGTGAGAGAGCTGTGTGAGTGTGTCAGAGTGTGTGTGTGAGAGAGTTGTGAGAGAATGTGTGTTAAGAGTGTGTGAGAGAGCCGTGTGTGGGAGAGAGAGAGGGAGAGAGAGAGAAAACGTCCTAAAGAATGAGAAATGGACAAGTTGACCTAAATCTCAGCTCAAAAGACCGAAAACTGTAGGGCTTTTGTGCCTGGGGGTTTTTCTCCTCCCTGGTTTGTATTTCCATGCACATTTGGTTATGAATGCCAGTGGCAACCAGAACACCAGGAAAACAGCTGTTCTCATGGTATTTCTGGCCAAACAAGGGAGGGTTGGACTTTTCCCAACTTTTCCGTTCTCACACAATGTTAATCTCTCCCCATCCCCACCTCCGTGCTTGTGACTTGGTCAGAGTTTCACAAGTTTACCTAATTCTAACCTTTTGGGTATAACTATGTTCCTTGGTAAATTAGGGAGATTTTTTATTATATTTTAAATTGTTTGATATTTTTAAGTCCCTAATCAAGACTTAAGATTAGCTTATCAATAAGGAATAATTGGTTGAATTTCACATAAAATTATCTAGCTTCCTCATCATGAAGTGCACGTTAAGAAGCTGCCCTGATCATAGAGTATTTTCTTGTATTTCTATTGAAAGATTACATTGTAGATACTACTTATGTACCCAAATTAAAAAAGAATCAAGTCTGGGGTGCCTGGGTGGCTCAGTCGGTTGACTACCCGACTCTTGATTTTGGCTCAGGTCATGATCTCATGATTAGTGGGTTGGAACCCCCGGTTGGGCTCTGTGCTGACAGCTCAGAGCCTGCTTGGGATTATCTTTCCCCCTCTCTCTCTGCCCCTGCCCCCCGCACCTCAAAAATAAATAAACTTTAAAAAATAGAAAATAAGTGTAACTTTTTGGGAATCCTATAGTGAGGTTTTCAGGGCTAAATTTCAAGTGATAAAAATATATATGCGTTTTGGTCACTTGAAGAGGCATTCCAATTGCAAGCCAAATCTAACTACTCTGGTTCCTGCATTTTCCAATTGATCCCTCAATCTCAAGAAGGATTTTTTTGAAGAACAAAATAGTTTTTTTTAATTTTAAACATATTTATTGTATGCATCAGCAATAGATAATCACAGATTATTGAGCAGTAGGGGACCTTACCATCCTTCCTAGAGCTAGACACCTTAAACTCTGGGGCAGCAGCCTTCCCTAAATGTAAAAGAGAAGTCAGTGAATTGGCCACTTTGGCAAAGGTCGAAGATTATTTATCACTCCTGAGATCCCAAAAGGATCAATGGGCCAAACTCCCCTCAAGTGATGTCACTGCTGTAGAAATGTGTCCTGTCTTAGGTTAAAAAGATACACTTTTCCTCAGCAGTACAGCTCCGTACTGTGTCTACAATTTAAACACTTCACACAGCCACTGTGTGATCTTCCCTACGTGAAATGGCTCATTCACAACCACAGCCAGGCTGAAAAATATCCAGATAAAGTTTCATCCAATTGAATTAACACTGAGACAAGAAAATGTCCATATAAGGTTGAGTGACTCCTGGGGTCCTCAGAGAGCACTATTTCAGGATTGTTTACAGGGATTTTTTTTTTTAATCTGGGAAGTGGGTGGGACACATTGAATTACCCCTCCTCCATGAGTTTTATTAAATTATTCACTCTTGAGTTATACACATGTCCAAATTATATTTCAGAGGACTAATTTGTGCCTTGAAATTTAGCCCTGAAAGTCTCAGTATAGGATTTTTTTTTTTTTTGCAGAAAAACTTGATTCTTTTTCTTTTTCTTTTTTTTTTTAATGGGCACATAACTAGTATTTACAATGCATGGTTTTATTGTCTTTGGACATGAATTTTTCGTGAATACAAACTGGTTTGAAAAAGCAAAGTTTAATTGATGGCACTCGGGAAGATGCAAAGAGATTTTTTTGTTTCTTACTAGAACCAGAAGGCTTAGTTTACCTTTGCTAGTAAATATAAACTAACCCATATCCATTTTTGCTGAGGTCAACAGCAATCACAACAAGGTAAGCCCACAGGAGAGACACTTCATTCATCAGTGATAATGGTAATAATTAGTAGCATATGTAGAATAGAAGGACTTCTCCCACACTGAGAGAAAATTGCTACCGTGCTTCCCCAGGTGCATAAATCTCAAATAGAAACATACTGTGTGTCTGCAGAAACTGCCTGCTTGCTTCTTTCCTGTGTTTCTGACTCTGTTCATTTGGTTTTGATCCCGGTCCCACCAGCATAATGCATGGTCGACGTACATGTTCAGATGCTGCTTCTGCTGTTTCTGGTGTCTTGACAAATGCCTATGTCATCTCAACCAGGTACGCACCCTACCACATATCCCGGGGACACACAGAGGAGCCCTCGAGTGGACTCCATCTCTTAGGTCAGGGGTTAGCAAATTTTTCTGTAAAAGGCCAGACTGTATAAATATTTTAGGCTTTCGGGCCATTCGGTCTTGGTTGCCACTACTCAATTCTGCCGTGGTAGTAGGAAGGCAGCCGTAGACAATATGCAAATGAATGGGTATGACTGCATTCCAAAAAACTTTATTCATGGACACTGAAATGTGAATTTCATGTAATTTTCACATGTCAAGAAATGTTATTCTTCTTTTGATTTTTTTTTCAACAGTTTTGAAAATATGAAAGTTATTCTTTTTTTTTTTTTTTCAACGTTTTTAATTTTTTTTATTTTTGGGACAGAGAGAGACAGAGCATGAACGGGGGAGGGGCAGAGAGAGAGGGAGACACAGAATCAGAAACAGGCTCCAGGCTCCAAGCCATCAGCCCAGAGCCTGACGCGGGGCTCGAACTCACGGACCGCGAGATCGTGACCTGGCTGAAGTCGGACGCTTAACCGACTGCGCCACCCAGGCGCCCCTGAAAGTTATTCTTGAAAGCAGGC
Source organism: Panthera uncia (assembly GCF_023721935.1). Taxonomy (NCBI): domain Eukaryota; kingdom Metazoa; phylum Chordata; class Mammalia; order Carnivora; family Felidae; genus Panthera; species Panthera uncia. Next base: position 25,490,934 of record NW_026057585.1, on the reverse strand, counting down.
TGTCTGATGGATCTGGTTCCTGGGCTGTAGATTATAGATCGTTACCTTAGAATCTTAGGTCATTAAAGCCATTCTTCACGTTCTGAAAGAGATGTGTTTCTCTTCTCAGAAATAAAAAGGGGAGGAGCCTTTAGAAATTCCAGCATAATGAGTATGTGTCAACTGAGAGCTAATTTTCAATGTCTTCTTCAAGAACTATAATTTTCCTAAAATAGGAAAAGAATTGCCTCTCTGATTTTTATATATTTCACCAGCTTTTCCCTTTTAAGCTATAAATATTCCTTTAAAAATCAGAAAAGTTATATACTGCAATTGTTTGAATTTCAATTTTTTTTCTCGAGTCTTTCAAATTGATGGAAATTTAAATATATGTTATGTTTTTCTGTAGATAATTTAGGAAATTAATAGCCCTTAGTCAGATTTACACAAAGCAGTATTTTTCTAAGTCAGCAGACTGTTTTATAATTTAAAAGTCCACAGAAATCTCACTTAGCAAAGTATTCCTTAATACTGCCCCTCTTCCCAATAAATATAACAGCAGAACTAAAGGGACTAATTAATTAGACCATCCATGTTTAATGTCTTATTACAAGTGGTATTGAGAATACCTTTCATTGTTCAGGGGAAAGTGTAGTCTTCTTATAGTAAAGCTCTATTTTTAAGGCTCTTAAGAATCTTAGAGTTCATCTTAGATTGTATTTAATTTTCATTTGGTTTGCTTTCAGCCAGCATGTATAAAACACAGTAAAATATGAAACAGCACTTTTCAGAATGGTGGGTTGTATAGCAAGTGAAACCAAATTCTGTGAATGTCTTGTCATGGATGTAATATTCCAGCCTCCCTCTTCCTAGAACTGTGTGCACATATCCCGATACCGACTTACTCTGCAAAGATTTTGAGATGCGTTATAAAAATATACCAATTGTAATAAAATATATATACGTGAAAATCCAGGCTAAGAAACATATAAACCAGAAAGACAAAAGCAATGGGACCATTGATATGCAGATATCTATGTTGTCCACATGGTCCTACAAGGCCTCTCACTGTATATGTAAATTCATGTTCTTTCCCTGTCCCTCCTTCACTCATGGAAGCCTAGGGGCTCCTTGTGGATGCTGTAGGAACCAGCACTTCGGGAGAGGAGGGCAAGGGCTCAGGAGGAAGAAAGGTGGGCTCGGTCCCATACCTGCACTACCTTACCCTGCCTTCCAAACAGAACTTATCTGAGCCAGGAGTGGGATTCCGCTGAAGGTTTCATTTGAGGACAGGGCTCTACTGCTAAGATACATTTGTGAACTACTGTCCTGTGTTATGTTTATGTTTATTTCCTCTGCCTTGTTATCCTAAGGGACCTATGTTCTGCATTCTGAAATTTCACCACCTCATATTAACCCGATACCCTTTCCCTTGGGAGTTCAAAATGTTCCCAAGATCATAAGTAGCACCGGTGTTAGCCACACTATAGTTACCATTATGAAGGTGAGGGACCCTGTAACAGATGTACAATGACAGTGATTGTCTGAGTCACGAAAAAGCTCAACTAGCCTTGATCCCGTTCTTGGTGAATCAGTGTTGCAAACAAGGATAGATCCTTCAGATTCTGATCATGGTGCTGGTGCAGTAGGCCTTGGCCTAAACCAGCTGTCAGAACATCGTTCACTTGGGGTGGCTCCTACGGGACCAGGCAGGTCCAGCTAACACAGTCATTGCTGGGAGGCCTGAGATTTAGGAGATGGAGAAAAAGGAGGCAGCATGGAGAAGGAAGAGGAAGAATTGATGTGAATACTGATAGAGAGGGAACCTATCAAACCTCTGGTCTGAATCAACTACCGAGGGGTGCCTGGGTGGCTCACTTGGTTAAGCATCCGACTCTTGATTTTGGCTCAAGTCATGATCTCATGGTTCGTGAGACTGAGCCCTGACTCAGGCTCTGCATTGACAGGGCAGAGCCTGCTTGGGATTCTCTCTCTTTGTCTCTCTCTGCCCCTCCTCCACTTTCTCTCTCTCTCTTTCTTTCTTTCTCTGCCTCTCCCCTACTCTCTCACTCTTGAAATAAACTTTTAAAAAAATAAATCAACAACTAGAAAGCAGAGTAAAATAAAGATTTTAAGAATAAAGATAGTTACTGTACAATGGTGGTCAGAGTTGTTGTGATCTCCTTAGGCAGGAGACGAAGGAAAGGGAGGCTAAAGTGAGAAAGAATTTAGATTTGCCTTTTGAAAAATATCCTGGCACTGTCATGAGCTACCAGAATATTTCTCTGGAGAGCTGAGACCTATTTTATTTGCCTTGTTTTGTGCAGTCATATCTGGGAAATGCTAAAAGAGAATGAGCCCCATTTGTTTGCATCAGAACCCAGATACTCTTCTTTACTTAACATCAAGGAGCTGGTTGTGTTCCACCACTGCTGCTCAGAAGCCCAATGCATTTTCACCAGCCCCGGGAGGGTGGCAGGTGGTAGTTGCTGCATTTTATAGACACCCAGCCTGTGGCTGGGCGGTAATTCACTTGCACACTGGGAGATGAAACCCCACATCTCATCGTTTCTCATTACTTGTCTCTCTGTGTCGTAAATGCCAAATATGTGCATACCTGAAAAAATGACACGTGTGCGCTTCGCCCGTTTATTTATCCAACAACTTATCTGCTTGTTTGTGGTGTATTCGAACCACTTGAACCCCAGCATCAAGGGGAAGGGGACTGTGGTGAAAGAACCAATATACAGCAAAGCCAGGCCTTCCAGGAGCTGACAAGCTAGTTTGAGGGACGGGGAAACAGTACGAGGCATTTGCATGAGATCTTTACATAACTGTGCAGAGAAGTGCGTGTTGAAGTGTTACAACGGGGACGATGGAAGTTGAGGAAAGGAGAATCTCGGTGGTTAGGAGAGGTGTCACAGAAGACGTAGCGTTTGCCATAGAGCACAGAGCACCCGCTGGAGGTCAGCGGCTAGTAATAGCAGCAAGAGCAGTGGGCTTTTAGCACTCACTCTGCTGCCAGCTGTAAGCTAAGTAATCTTCCTGCATTCATGTCCATTGTTGTTCGTTTTCACCACAGCCCTCTGAGATAGTATCTCCAATGTATAGATAAGGAAACTAAGGCTTGAGAGGGCATATAGCTAGTAGAACTAGGATTTAAATCCATATCTATTTTGTCTCTGGGACCCAAGCCCTTAACCACCATGCATTTTTTTTAAGTTTATTTATTTATTTTGAGAAAGAGTGATAGAGCGAACAGGGGAGGGGCAGAGAGAGAGAGAGAGAGGGAGGGAGGGAGAGAGAATGAATCCCAAGCAGGCTCTGCATTGTCAACACAGAGCCCGGCGCGGGGCTCGAACTCATAAACCGTGAGGTCACGACCTGAGCCAAAACCAAGAGTTGGACACTTAACCAACGGAGCCACCCAGGTGCCCCGCCACTGTGGGCTTTTAAACAAGAGGACGGAGTCACAGCTCCTGTCTGTGGTAGATCTCTCCGGTGCCTGTCCAAGCCAGGGTCCAAACCAGTCAGTTTTCTGGCAGTTGAGCAGATCGTTTACAGGGCAGATTTTGGTGGAGGACAAGAAAAATTGAAAAGGGTGAAGGATGAATCATGCAGTTATAGATCCAGAACTTGTCAGGGCCCACCTCCTCCCCTCTGACAAGTCGAGTGTCAAAGTTTCTGAGAGGATGGACTGGCTGTTCTCAGAGATTTCAGCGGAGCAGATCCTATAGCCTCCCCCTCCCTTCCAGCACTTTCCAGGAGCCTGAGAAGTTCCCCTGTGGGGCTCTGCAAGCTAACCCAATGGCAGACACACCTCTTATTTCTTATGGTGTCCACACACAGTTCCTTATGGAAATGTGTCTCTGAGTGCACATCTCTTGTCCATTGATGACACGAATGTCTATCCCAGCTCTGATGGTAGTTTTAGATCAGTGTTCCTCTAAGTTTGAAACCTACTGGTAGGCCACAAGACTTTTCCTGATGTTTGCAACCAGACCTGAACATTCCAGAATGTTCTGTCTTCAATTCTTGTAGGCAAATGGCAAAATTTCATGGGTTTTCCTTGTCGCATACAACAAAGAGCTATTAACCAATCAGCCAAGTACATAGTGTGTTACTAAAGCTTTACTAAAGTGTGCTATTTATGAACTAAAATTGATGTTTTACTTCGTTTCCTGAGGACGCAAATTGATAATTCTGTCAAGATGTCAGGCTGCCAAAGCTGTGCCTGGCAACGCTGCCAAGCTTGTGAATGTGCTCGCACAGTTGGGCGTCAGCAAAGTGGGGAAAGAACACTTTGCGGTGGGTGTACTGCCAGAGTCACTCCGGGTTGGCTGTCCTGTTCAACTGTAGTTCTTCCTGCCTTAACTAACATTCTACTCTGTGGACTACTTGGCTCTTGTTTAATGTGTGTCTTTTTGTCACGTTGAGCATTGCATTCCTCTTTGATCCTTTGTTCTTCCAGCAGAAGTGGGAAAGGGGGTGCAGGAAGTGAGCTGTGGGCTCTGGGCAAACCATCTGAGGATGACTCTTCCCACTCCGTGTCCTGGAAGGAGCTCCTGGGTAAAGCAACCCCTAGTCAGATGTCGCAGCAACTGCCTTCTGCCTACCTTGTGGCGCTGGGGTGAATCCCTCCACCTTCCTGAGCTTCCATGGAATGAGGGGCTCAGTTTATGTGACCCCAAGGTGTTCATATCGCTTTCTGACCGTGTGGTGGTCACACCGCCCCATCGCAGAGTGGGGAAAATTTGAACCGCACGTTTCTCTGTCAGATTCCAAACAACAGGCTTGGTTTTTTTCACATTGTACTTTTCATCCATGGTGAGGACTTGCCCTGGGATCCCAAAGATCAGTGAGCCACAGTTTATGTGGTCCCGATCTCCAGCCTCAGAGTCTCGTGGAGTACACCAAACACGTCGGGGGCCATGTGGCTGCATCCTCTCCTGGCAGTTCCCCTGGACCACTGCTACGCAGGGATAACAGCAAGTACGCAAAATGACTGGTGACAACATACTGATGTTGTCATACTGACGCCATGAGACGCCAATCACCTCTTTGTCATTCTCACGAGTGGAGAGCACGGTACCGCCCGGCAGCTTTCACGTCCCTCCTTTCCTGCCGTGGGCCATCGTGCAGGTAGCTGGCTGACTGATGGATCTCTGCTGAATCTCCTGTTCGCCTTAATGCAGGCCATAAAGCCACAGCCTACCGTCCCTGGGCATCTGTCTAGATAGGAGAGACTAAGTTGATCAGAAATGCCTGTGGCTTCCTGTCTTCCCGAGTAACAGATATACCAGCCCGAAAAGCCCCAGATAATCCTGTCCAGTCCGGGGCAGAGAAAAACTTGCTGCTGCCCAGAAAACACACGCATCTCTCCCTTCCCTACTTCATAGCCCACCCCCACACCCCACACTGCCTGCCAGTCCCTTTCTTTCAGTGCACATAATGTTGGTCTCTGTCTTCCAAGCCTTTGGCAGGCTTGATTTTGTAATATCTCAAAGCCTTCTCTCCCCACTGCTGACTTTCCCTGCATTAGCTTGGTTTCAATGAGCCTCTTTCTCATAGTCCATCAATAGCAAAGGCACTCGGTGACCCGTCCATGTCAGGTTCTGGTTCATCCCAAGCCAACTGGCAGATCTCCAGTGACTCCTCTCCTCTCTCCCCAGGGCATCATGTACATCTCATGGAAAAAAAAACAGTGATGAATATTGTGCAATTTCTCTAGCTAAATTATGAAAATGATGTAAAGGGTCTTAAAAGGACACAGTGCTTTTGGTAGCGGACATTGCCATAATAGGTAGCATCATCCCAGAGCGTCCAGACAGCCATTCCCTCAGTGACAGCGGTTCTGGATCCTGCCACTCCCCAGCTATTCTGGGGCAGCCAGCTGATGGTGAGGGCCCTCAGAGGTGCCCCCAAGTGTGCGTGTTTTAGGAAGAAGCTAACATGTGTGTCAATATGATCGTTTACATTAAAGCCCATTTATAGACCATGGTAATCCTCACAGCCCAGCTGTTTGGTGGCAAATGCTGCTACCCTGGCTTTAGATAGAAAGGAATCGAGACACCTATTTGTCAGGGGCCCCAGACTGTCTGGGGGAAAACGAACTGTATCCTCACATTGCCTGGTGCAAGGCTCTGAACCCGCTGTGCTTAGGGCCATGGCTGTATGTGCCTTCCTTGGGAACAGCCTCTCTGGAGCCCAGCTCCCACCTGCTGTGGGTGTGACAAGAGTCACGGCTCAGGAGGGTGAGGCCCCAAAGCCCTCTTCCCCAAGTGGGCCGTAGCAGCTTCTCCTGTTTTGGAGGTAAGGCCCAGTGAACAGCTGCCATCTTAGGTTGGACTCCGAAGTCCTTCCTGACTTGAAATTCTTCTGTCTTCTCAGAGAGGCAATTAATATTTGTTGAGTGAATGCATCACCATGGGGTAGGGAGGGTAGGCTGTGCATGCAGCCCTCAGCTAATCAGAAAACCCTCCAGAGAGGCAGCTGTTAGGCATTATTACTTTGGCTCTCCATGGGGTGTAACTCCTGGAGACAAGAATACCTCCACTTACTGGGCACTTGCATTGTGCCAAGCACTGTGCTAACTACATGTATTAACCATCTCCATCTCACAAATAATCCTGTGAGGACGGTATGATTATCCTTTTTTGTTTGTTTTTGTTTTAAATAGATGATGCAGTCAGGTTCGTACAAGTTAAGCAGCAGCCTGCTCTAGGATAGGAAGAAAGTAACAGAGCTGAGTGTTGAAGTTTTGGAGACCTATTAAATCCTTGTCCAAGTTCTGAACAACTGAGAGACACAAGAGTTAAGCAGGTGAGGATTAAAAATATCACCTTGAGAGGCGCCTGGCTGGCTCAGTTGGTGGAGAGTGTGACTCTTGATCTCAGGGTTGTGAGTCTGAGCCCCTTGTTGGGTATAGAGATTTCTTAAAAAAAAAAAAAAAAAAAAAAAAAAAAGTCTTTTAAAAAATGCCTTAAAACATTAAAAAAAAAATCACCATGAGTACCTAAGAAGTGTGTCAGAAAATGTATTGTAGGAACAGTTTATTAATGTCTCATTCCTGAAACAGACCAACTCACCCTTTCCCAGGCCCAGCCAATGATGTAGACCTGCCTCTGGGTTCTCCTCTGTAAGCTTACCGCTGAGGAGCTAAGAAGGTGCTCTCTCAGTGACAGGTGGATCCCAAAGAGAAGGACAAAGGGCTGAGCCAGCCTGAGGTCTCCTCCTACCCCTCAAAATTGTCTTAAGTCAGCCTCCCCTTCAGGGAGCACATGAGAGGTAATATCCTAAAGGAGGTCTCTGGCCATGGAAACACAAATACAAGGTTACCCCACACCAGGATTCAAATCCAGGTCTCCCTCAGTCCATTAGGGCATTTCTTCCACAGGGTAGGAATCCAGACCCTAGAATTCTGGAGATCATGGCACACCCTCACCTCATGATAGCAGAGTCTGGGGTCCAGTGGGCTTCAGAGCCTCAACCGGGGTCATCGCTTTTTATCCTCTTCTCTGCCTCGTATCATTTTCTCTCTCTGCCTCACAAACATCATTGACACACTGGGGACAGACAGGTATGCCACATTACACAATGTGAGCTGCCCTAGCTTACCTTTTAAGCAGAACCATATGTAAATCTCCTCCATTCCTTGGGCACCATGGAAGTCAGTCTCATGCTCCTGAGCAAAACGGTGGGGAACATTTGGATCCTGAAATGGGTGGGATCTCCCTTCTTATTAATGGTTCCAAGCTCTCAGATTCCTTCTCCAAGCCTCTTCTCTTCTCACACTTTAGTTCCTTTTTCTGGAAGACATTTATCCATATCTGATGAGAGCTCCTTCTTCCTCCCCCCCTTTTCCCCCTCCCTGGGTCTGGACCATATACCCATTTCCCAGCAGTTTGATAAAGTAGAAAGAAGGCAGGCAGGTCTGGGCTCTTCCACTTATTGTGTGACATTGGACAGGTTGTTTAACTTTTCAGCCTCAGTTTTCCTACACATAAAGCAAAATTCTTAAAGAATTTTTTAAATTTTATTTTAGAGAGATCTAGGGGGTAGAGGGGCAGAGGGAGGGAGGGAGGGAGAGAGAGAGAGAGAGAGAGAGAGAGAGAATCCTAAGCAGACTCAACGCTCAGCGCAGAGCCTGACATGAGGCTTGATCCCACAACCCTGGGATCATGATCTGAGCCAAAACCAAGAGTCAGACACTCAACCAACTCAGCCACCCAGGCTCCCAAGCAAAATTCTTAAACCTATCTCATAGGCAGTGAGAAGGTCAGCCCAGCGAATACATATAAATATGATAGCATGGTGTCTGGCTCAGTACATGCTCCATAAGTGTTAGTTTCTTTTGTGAGGGGAAGGGGGGGATTTGCTTACTTTAGTTGATTTATTCACTCATCAAATACTGGGAGTCTTCCATGTGCCAAATTGGGTAGAACAATGCCTATCTCCCAGGATTATATATAAATAAATAATGTTTGCAGCGCTCTTAGTTTTGTGCTCGACGTGTAGAGGCAGGTATTGACTAAATGGAAGTCACTATCATGGTTATCAGCCCACTAAGTGAAGAGCTCTGCTTCTGTCCTGTGCATTTAGAGTGGAGCTACTGGGGTTATTCATGAAGCCTGCTCAGAAGTGTATCAGCAGCCATAGAGAATTCTCAAAATACACCTTTCTCTTCCCCACCCACCCTCAGCCATAACCACTGCACTAATGACTTGCTGGAGGCAGTCGAACTAGGAGTGGTGCTGCCAGTCCCCACGGTCCAGAATAATGCCCAGGTTTCCCTCTCACGAAGGGTGACAGTGATGGAAATCAACATTCACATCCAAACCCGTGATCAGACCACCAGAAAGGACTGTAGCCTGAAGTTAAGGACACATGCCCTGCACAGCAATGCACTTGGCCCCTCTTTTCCTTACCTAGAACTCATTTTCTGGCTCTTCACACCCATTTTCAGCAGTCCAGGGCCACTGTGTCACTTCCTACCAAGGGCAGCTGGGACTTTTTCCAACAACACTGGTTCAAAGGGCATCGGACCCAAGGAATTACCATGTGCTTCACTGTAAGTCTCTTTTCACAAGTCAGAGCAACCATGAAGCAACCCCTTAATGTCCTTCGTACCTTCTCATCATGGCATGCTCTAACCACACTCAGGAAATATGCTGAGGGAGATGGCCCGTGTTTTTAACTTTGGTTTATGAAAATTACCTTTGAAGTTAGCAAAATGCAGTTTCCTCATAAGTAAGCAGGTGACACATGAAAATACTGCTCTGAACAGCACCTGATATGGGGCTGTGGCAGCTGCAGACAGACCATGTTCTTCTCATCTGCAAGCTTGTGTCTGCTGTGGGTGCCACACTTGCTGGGCCACCGAGGCTGGGCCTGCTGTCATCTGTGATTCAGGGCCAAGAGTGGGGCTGAGTTGGGGAAGGCAGTTCAGAATGGAAGATGGAACTTAGTTCTCAGCATTACCCTAAGTGCTTAAGAAATGTAAACGTTATTTAACCCATCCTGTAGGTGACGGGGATTAAGGAGCACATTTGTTGTGATGAGCACCGGCTGTTCTAAGGAAGTGTAGAATCACTATATTGTACACCTGAAACTAATATTACATTGTATATTAACTGGGATTTAAATAAAATTTTTTAAAAATGTAAGATGATAGATTAAGTTTCAACATTTCCCAAATTCATTTAGCATGGGAAATGAAATTAATCCATGAAGTAGCTCCTACCCCAAATCTAATCTTCCCCATGATGGAAAGCAGGTTTCTTCATGTCATTTCTCTCTGAGACTGCTTCTGGAACAGCTATTGTCAAAAGGCTCAGACCGCCCACCTCGGAACTTGTGCCTTCCCCTCCATACCCTCCTAAGCAAGACCGTGACTGTGAGGACGTTCCTCTCCTGTCATCCCCCAGTCTTCTTTGTCTTAGACACTGAGACTAGTTTGGGAGGAAGGAGTGATTGGTGGCCAGGGACTAAAGGATGTATTTGTAGACAACAACCTGAAAGATGCGCATCATAGTGGTTGAGGAAATAAAGGCCCCTTCGATGCCCCAGTCGCTGATTCATGTTCTGCTGCAGGCTGGAATCTGACAGTGCTTTGGGCCCCCCGACTTCCGTGTGTCATCCTTGCCTGACTTCATATGGGTGTGAATCTCAATCACAAAGTCAGGTGTGTAGAAAATACTGTATCGTGTCTCTTAACCTAATTTCTGACTTGAGCTCCATTACACTGGACTGGAAGTAAATTTCAGCTGTTACTCTTGGGCTATCCCCCCATGGGCTTTTAGGAGATTTCAGGTGTCCCCAAGTATTAGTACACATGGGTTGCCCTTAGACATCCACCTTTCCTCTTCATGACATCCCATCTTCAGGCTTTGTTTTGGGGAGCAGGAATCTTTTGCAAGTCTCCTCATGGTCCTGTCTGCCTGGATGCGTAGTGGTCAGATAACCAACCTTCCTGCTTTGTGTGAGACGGTTCAGGTTTTAGCCCTGAAAGCCTGTGTCTCTGGAAGCCCTTCGCTCCTGGCAAACCCAGACCCTAGGAGTGAGCACTTCCTGTTAGAGTCTTGCCTCTTCTTCATGCTCTGCTGAGAAAAAGGAGACCTAGTGTCCCGGGTCAGGACCCACAGATCTCTTTTCCCTCTTTCCTTCAGCCCAGGGGAGTCTCATCTTCTAATCTAGGGGTGGAAGAAGACCTACACGCTCACCTATGGCTCCGAGACGTTTAGTTCATATCGAGAATCCCCTTCCTTCACCTTCTCCACTGGTAGGTAAGAGCTAAAGAGCTTAAAATTTTGGAAAGCAAAAGCTAGTAAGAGTTGCCAACTGGGTGTCCTCATGCCCCCAGCCCTCAATTGCCCCCTAATCTCACGTAAGGGAATGAGTGCACAGCCTGAGTCCTCCTGGAGTGGGGGGCGTGGAGAAGAGGAAAAGGAGAAAGTACACAGGGAAAAGAAACAGGCCAAGAGAGCAGAGGAAGGGGAAGCCGCCACACCTGTATTTGCGGTCGCTGGACACTCCTTCCATTTACAGTGTCGTCTCTATAGATGGTTGAGGAGCAAGGTCTGAAACTAGAAGGGGAAACAAGGGATCTGGGTTCAGTTTGCTTCCTTATCTAGGTGGGGCTAGACGGTTCCTAAAAGTTTTGGCAGGTGGATCCAGGCTTTGACAGTTCGTCGAGTGGGTTCCTCTTCACCCTCCTTTTGCCTTTTACAGAAAGCCTCAGTTGGCGTCGGGTTGGGGCGGGGCAGCGAGGAGCATTTGCTATATTTGCATTCATCCGGGCAGTGAGACAGCTGAGGCCAAATGCCTTCATCAGGACGCATCTCAGTGGGGGCAGGGAAAGGCACTCGGGGTCTGTCTGCTGTGCCCGTGTCTTGCCTCCATCAAGGTGGCAACAAAGAAGCTTGGTGAGGTCCCAAGAACACGAGGCTGCTGACCTGGCTCAGTGCCCTGCCGCTAGCCCCGACCTTGTCTGTGGATGGAAGGGTGATTGAATACGAGGGTCTGAACTTTCTCAGTACCAGCCCTGGCTTCATGCCGCCCTCACACAGCTTTTAGCATCTGCTAAGACTAGCAGGGAGGCAATAAAGAAAGCAGAAATTCCAGCTCAAAAGAGCTACCCTTTCTCGTTAGAGCTGCACTACTTTCTCGTTAGAGCTGCACTAACCAACACCTCAGGCGGACTTCCAGGGAAACTGCTTTCTGAGAAGTGGTCATGGACAGAGGATGCTAATGTGTAAGGGCTGATAGTCTTTCGAAGCTTCAGAAGAAAAAGATCTGTAATTACAGTCAGTGTCTTTAAGCAAATGCATTTTTCTTAAGAGTTTTTGTGCTGCAAGCTGGGCCGAGCTATGGTACAAACCAGTAATCATTCTCTGCAAGCAGCAACCTTTCCATTGAGCACAAGGCTCTCTGTCACCAGGCCTTTCCATGCAGGTCAGTCTTTGCCTTAGCAGCCCCAAGCCCACCAAAAACGTGTTCGTGAAAGGACAGACACTTGACTTAAAATTATCTGCCCAAACCGTGCAGTATATGAAAACATGTAAACATTCCCATTTCTGCACTCTGTGTCCTCTTGGCATTTCCACGGTCCTGCACTTCAGATCAGAGATGCGTGACATTCTTTTATGGTTCTAGAGAACCAGTCTTCTAAAGTCTATAGATAATAGCCATTTATTGAGTTTTTACGGTATGCCAGGCGCCATGGTAGACATTCTACATGCAGTCTGACTTTATCCTCTCGGGGATGCTCCGTATCAGGTGGTGTTACCCTCTTTGTACAAACGAGAAAGCTGAGGCCTACACAGAGGTTGAAGAGCTTATCTAGGGTGATGGCACTACGATGTGGTGATCCGTAGGACTGCAGTTCTGTACCTTAGTGGCTTCATGGTGCTGCCTGGAGTTGCTTGTCAAGGAGAAGGGTAAAGGGGAGAGGAAACCAGCGGTCTCCACTAAAAGGGACAGCCTATCTATTTAATCTCTATCTACTAAAGCCTGAAGTCAAAAAAACAGAACGAGCATTTCCCATTTCATGGATCCACAAGTTGCATCTTGCCTTATGGAAGATCAAGCCTCCCTTCTGCCTTAGTCATTCCCTCCACTGAATATGCACGGGTCAAAGGAGATAAATGGACAGGAGAGCCCTTTGTGATGGTCAAGGGCATATTGGACCAAGGCAGCACTTCCTTCAAAGCTCTGTATCCTGGACACGCCTCATCAATTTTAATGAAATTGTTGTTCTGGTGGGTTTGCTTTGCAGAGTGCCAATGACAGGTCAGGTTCAGCAAGATGCGGGTGACTGATTTGGCTTTTTCTGGATTTGTGGGAAGAAGGGGCATTGCCTGTGAAGACCTAATCCATGTTTGTCACCTATATCTGGTCACTTGACCTGTTGAGATTTCCATTTCCTCATCAGTAAAATAAGAGGATGATCCTGGGTGATGTCTGGGGTGCCTTTTAATCCTAACATTCTACCGAAAGAACAAAGGTAACAAACATCTGAGTTTGGGTTTTGTGTGAGGAAATATTATTTAGAAAACATTCTTGGGTTGCCAAAAGCAAACCTTTATCATTCAACAAACATTAGCTTCACAGAGAGAGTTGGGTCTCTGGAAGAGCATCTGGGCAGAAGGAACAGCATTAGAGGGATCGGGAGGGGCCCTGCAGACACTGTAAAGAATAACAATGAAACTCACTAAAATCAGGAGGTGGGACAAAGTGTGCGGGGGACTCTCATCTTCCTTTTTTTTTTTTTTTTTTTTTAGAAATTACTCTCTAGGGAGTCAGAATCTCCTTAAGCCTCTATCTTTATTCTTTTTTTTTTTAAATTATTGAAGTCTGGTTGACACATGGTGTTATGTTAGTTTCAGGTGTACCCCAGAGTGATTGCACAGCTCTGTGGTATCCTGTGCTCCCACAAGTGCAATTACTATCTGACACCACATGCCCTATTAAAGTACCATTGGGGCGCCTGGGTGGCTCAGTCGGTTGAGCGTCCGACTTCAGCTCAGGTCATGATCTCGAGGTCCGTGAGTTCGAGCCCCACTTCCGGCTCTGGGCTGATGGCTCAGAGCCTGGAGCCTGCTTCCGATTCTGTGTCTCCCTCTCTCTCTGCCCCTCCCCCGTTCATACTCTGTCTCTCTCTGTCTCAAAAATAAATAAATGTTAAAAAAAATAATAATAATAAATAAATAAATAAATAAATAAATAAATATAAAGTACCATTGAGTCTATTCCCTATGCTGTGCCTTTCATCCCCATGACTTACTCATTCCCTAACTGAAGTCTGTGTCTCCCACTCCCCCTCACCCATTTTGCCCCCCTCCCCCTCTGGCACCCATCAGTTCTCTGTATTTTCGGTCTGTTTCTGCTCTTTGTTTTGTTCTTTAGATTCCATATATAAGTGAAATCATATGCATTTCTTTGTTTGACTTATTTCACTCAGCATAATACCCTCTAGGTCCATCCATGTCACAAATGGAAAAGATTGCATTATTTTTTTTTATAACTGAGTAACATTTCATGATGTATATATGCTACACCTCCTTTACCCATTTATCTGTTGATGAACACTTGGATTGCTTCCGTGTCTTGGTTATTATAAATAATGCTGCAGTAAACATAGGGGCACATCGATCTCTCCAAATTAGTGTTTTTGTCTTCTTTAGGTGAATATGTAATAGTGGAATAACTGGATAATGTGATATTTCTGTTTTTAATTTTTTGAGAAACCTCCATACTGTTTCTCAAAGTATGTGGCTTTGAGAAACATACTTTCTGTGTTTGTAAGTGGCTGCACCAATTTATGTTCCTTCCCACCACCAGTACACAAGGGTTCTTTTTTCTTCACATCCTTGCCAATACTTATTTCTTGTCTTTTTGATTCCAGCCATTCTGACAGGGGTGAGGTGATACCTCATTGTGGTTTTGATTTGTATTTCCCTGATGATGAGTATTGTTGAGCATCTTTTCACATGTCTGTTGGCCATCTGGATGTCTTTGGGAAAATGTGTATTCAGGTCCTCTGCCCATTTTTTAATTGACTGATTTGGTTTTTTGTGTGTGTTGACTTAGTATAAGTTCTTTATATATTTTGAATACTATCCCCCTACTAGATATAGCATTTGCAAATATCTTCTCCCATTCAGTAGGTTTCCTTTTGTTGTTGATAGTTTCCTTTGCTGTGCAAAAGCTTTTTATTTTTCGTGTAGTCTCAATAGATTATGTTTGCTTTTTGTTTCCCTTACCTTCAGAGACATGTCTAGAAACATGTTGCCGAGGCCAATGTCAAAGAGATTACTGCCTCTTTCTGCTAGGAGTTTTATGGTTTCAGGTCTCACATTTAGGTCTTTAATCCATTTTGAGTTTAGCTTTGTGTGTAAGAAAATGCTACAGTTTCAGTCTTTTGCACAGAACTCTCTAGTTTTCCCAGCGCCATTTATTGAAGAGTCTGTCTTTTCCCAGTTAAATATTGTTGCCTCCTTTGTTGTAGATGAATTGACCATATAAGTGTGGGTTATTTCTGGGCTCTCTGTTCTGTCCATGTATCTATTTTGTGCCAGTACCATACTGATTTTATTATTATAGCTTTGTAGTGTATATTGAAATCTAGAATTGTGATACCTCCAGCTTTGTTCTTTCTCAAGATTGCTTTGGCTATTTGGGGTCTCTTGTGGTTCCATGGACATTTTAGTATTATATGTTCTAGTTCTGTGAAAAATATTATTGGTATTTTAATAGGGATTGTATTGAATTTGTAGATTGCTTCGGGCATTATGGACATTTTAACAATATTGATTCTTCCATTTCATGGTTGTGGTATGTCTTTCCATTTGTTTCTGTGTCTATAGTTTTTTTCATCAGTGTTTTATAATTTTCTAAAATCAGGTCTTTCACTTCCTCAGCTAAGTTTATTCTTAGATATTTTATTTATTTTGGTACAAGTGTAAATGGAATTGTTTTCTTAATTTCTCTGTCTGCTACTTTGTTATTAGTATATAGAAATGAAACAGATTTCTATATACTAATTTTGTATCCTGAAACTTTACTGAATTTATTTATTCTACTAGTTTTTTGGTGGAGTCTTAAAAGCTTTCTGTGTACAGTATTATGTCATCTGCAAATAGTGACAGTTTACTTCTTCCTTACTAATTTGGATGCCTTTTCTTTTTCTTGTCTGTTTGCTGTCGCTAGGACTTACTTCCAGTCCTTTGTGGTTTTTTCCCCAGTACTTTATTGAAAGAAGTGGTAAGAGTGGACATCCCTGTCTTGTTCCTGATTTTAGAGGGGAAGCTGTCAGTTTTTCACCATCAAGTATGCTACTAGCTGTGGGTTTTTATATATGGCTTTTATTAGGTTGAGGTATATTCCCTCTAAACCCATTTTCTTTGTTGTTGGTGTTGTTGTTGTTTTAAATTTTTTTAAATTTTTTAATATGAAATTTATTGTCAAATTGGTTTCCATACAACACCCAGAGCTCATCTCAACAGGTGCCCTCCTCAATGCCCATCACCCACTTTCCCCTCCTTTCTACCCCCCCATCAACCCTCAGTCTATTCTCAGTTTTTAAGAGTCTCTTATGGTCTAAACCCATTTTAGATGAGAGTTTTTATCATGAACAAATGTTGAATTTTGTCGAATACTTTTTCTGCATCTATTGAGATGATCATATTTTTTTTTACCTTGATGTTGTTAATGTAGCATATGATATTGATTGATTTGTGGATATTTGAACCATCCTTATAACCCTGGAATAAACCCCACTTGGTTGTGATAAATGATCCTTTTAAGTATTGTTGAATGCAGTTTGCTATTATTTTGTTGATCATTTTTTGTTCAACAGGGATCTTGGCCTGTGGTTTTCTTTTTGTGTGTGGTGTCTTTGTCTGGTTTTGGTATCAGGGTAATGCTGGCCTCATAGGACTTATTTGAGAGCTTTCCTTCCTCTCATTTTTTGGAACACTTTGAGAAGAATTGGTATTAACTCATCTTTAAATGTTTGGTGAAATTCACCTGTGATTCCATCTGGTCCTGGATTTTTGTTTGTTGGTGGTTTTTGATTAGCAATTCAATTGTGTTACTATTAATTGATCTTTTCAGATCTTCTGGTTTTTTCCTGGTTCACTTTTGGAAGATTGCATGTTTCTAGGAATTTATCCATTTCTTCTAGGTTGTCTAATTTGTTGGTTTGTAATTTTTCATGGTAGTCTCTTAAAATCCTTTGTATTTCTGTGGCATCAGCTCTTTTATTTCTGATTTTATCTATTTGGGTCATCTTTTTTTCATGATGTAAAAGTTTATCAATTTTGTTTATCTTTTCAAAGAACCAGCTCTTGGTTGCATTGGTCTTTTCTATTTTTTTAAATCTCTATTTTATTTGATAAGATGTTTATTATTTCCTTCCTTCTGCTAACTTTGGGTTTTGTTCTTTTTCTAGTCCCTTTAGAACTAGAACCTGTAAGGTTTGGTTGGGGTTTTTTTGAGATTTTTCTTGTTTCTTGAGGTCGGCCTATACCACTATGAACTTCCCTGTTAGAACTGTTACTGATGTATCCCAGAGATTTTGGACTGTTGTGTTTTCATTTTTATTTGTCTTTACATATTTTTAATGTTTTGGGGTAGGGTTTTTTGTTTGTTTTGTTTTTTGTTTTTGTTTTATTTTGTTTTTTTTTGAGAGAAAGAGACAGAACACAAGCTGCGGAGGGGCAGAGAGAGAGGGAGACAGAATCTGAAGCAGGCTCCAGGCCCTGAGGTGTTAGCACAGAAACTGACACAGGGCTCGAACTTCCAAACTGCTAGATTATAGCCTGAGCCGAAGTTGGACACTTCACCAACTGAGCCACCCAGGCACTCCGTCTTAATATATTTTTAAATTTCCTCTTTGACTTCTTCATTGACTCATTGGTTGTTTAATAGCACGTTGTTTAGCCTCCATGTGTTTGTGTTTTTTCCAGTTTTTTCTTGTAATTGATTTCTAATTTCATACTGTTGTGGTCCAAAAAGATGCATGATATGATTTCAGTCTTTTTAAATCTGTTGAGATTGGTTTGGTGGCCTAACGTGTGATCTATCCTGGAGAATGTTCCACGTATACTTGAAAAGAATATTCTGTTGGTTTTGGATGGAATGTTCTGTATATATCTCTTAAGTCCATCTGGTTTACTGTGTCAATCACACTGTTTCCTTAATGATTTTCTGCCTGAATATCTATCCACTGATGTAAGTGGGATGTTAAAGTCACTACTATTATCGTATTACTGTCAGTTTCTCCCTTTATGTCTATTAATATCTGCTTTATATATCTAGGTGCTCCGACATTGAATACATAGATAGTCATGATTGTTAAATCCTCCTGTTGGATTGATCCCTTTATCATCATGTAATGCCCTTTTTCATTTCTTGTTACAGCCCGTGTTTTAAAGTCTATTTTGTCTGATACAAGTATTGTTATCCTAGTTTTTTTTTTTTTTTTCCTCCTCCATTTGCATGGCAGATCTTTTCCTATCCTTTCACTTTGAGTCTGTATATGTCTAGGTCTGAAGTGAGTCTCTTGTAGGCAGTATATAGATAAATCTTAGTTTTTAATCCATTGTGCCACCCTATGACTTTTGATTGGAACATTTAGACCACTTACATTTAAACTTATTATTGACTTGTTGCCATTTTGTTGTTTTTGTAGTTCTTCTCTGTTTCTTTTTCTCTGACTCTCATTATGATTGATCACTTTCATTAGTGTTACGTGTGGTTTTCTTTCTCTTTATTTTGTGTGTATCTATTATAGGGTTTGTAGTTACCACGAAGTTCATATATAACATCCTAAGTATAAAGCAGTCTATACTAAGTTGATGGACACTTAAGTTCAAACACATTCTAAAAGAACTTTTTTTTTTACTCCTCCCCTATATTTTATGTATATGTTGTCCTATTTTACATCTTTTTGTTCTGTGAGTCCTCTTACTAATTTCTTTAGGTATAATTGATTTTACTACTTTTGTCTTATAACTTTCATGTTAGCTTTATAAATGATTGCTCTACTCCATTTACTATATGTTTGCTTTTTTAAAAAGTGTTCATTTCGAGAGAGAAAAAACTGAGTGGGGGAAGGGCAGAGAGGGAGAGAGAATCCCAAGCAGGCTCCATACTCAGGGTAGAGCCAGACATGGGGCTTGATCTCACAATTGTAAGATCATGGGGGCGCCTGGGTGGCTCAGTCGGTTGAGCTTCCGACTTTGGCTCAGGTCATGATCTCACGGCCTGTGAGTTCAAGCCCCGCGTCAGGCTCTGTGCTGACAGCTAAAAGCCTGGAGCCTGTTTCAGATTCTGTGTCTCCCTCTCTCTCTGACCTTCCCCCGTTCATGCTTTGTCTCTCTGTGTCTCAAAAATAAACAAACATTAAAAAAAATAAAAACAAAAAAACAAAAACCAATTGTAAGATCATGACCTGAGCTGAAATAAGAGTCAGACACTTAACCGACTCAGCCATCCAGATGCCCCTGTTTGTTTTTACCAGTGAAACTTTTTCCTTTTGTAACTGTCTTACTTCTAGCTATGGCCTTATTGTTCTCCACTTAAAGGAGTTCCTTCAGTGTTTCTTGTAAGGCCAGTTGTGTGGTGATTAACTCATTTAACTTTTCTTTGTCTGGAAAACTCTCTATTTCTCCTTCACTTTTGAATGATAACCTTGCTGAGTAGAGTATTCTTGGTTGTACGTTTTTTTCCTTCCAGCTCTTTGAATATATCATGCCACTCCCTTCTAGCATGCATAGTTTTTGCTAAACATCAATGGATAGTCTTATGGGTTTCTCTTATGTGTTACTAATTGCTTCTCTATTGCTGTTTTTAAAATTCGCTCTTTATCCTTAACTTTTGACAATTATGTGTCATGGTGTGGATCTCCCTGAGTTCCTCTTGTTTGGAACTCTCTGTGCTTCCTGGATGTTTTTTTTCTACCCCAGGTTAGGGAAGTAGTCAGCCATTATATCTTTAAATGAGTTTTCTGCCCCTTTCTATCTCTTGTCTCCTTCTGGGACCCCTATAATGTTTATTTACTTGAAGTTGTCCAAGAGATCCCTTAGTCTGTCCTCATTTTTAATATTCTTTTCCTTTTTGCTATTCAGGTTGGACGCCTCCCACTCTAATCTGTCTTCCAGATCACTGACCATTCTTCCATATCTTCTAATCTACTGTTGATACCCTCTAGTGTGTTTTTTACTTCAGTTATCATATTTTTCAACTCTGATTGGTTCTTTTTTATGTTTTCCATCTTTTTGTTGAAGTTTTTACTGAGTTCTTCCACTCTTCTCTCCAGTCTGGTGAGCATCTTTATGACCATTACTTTGAACTCTTTATCAGGTAGATTGATTATCTCCATTTTATTTAGTTCTTTTTCTGATTTTTTTTTTTCCTTTCATTTGGAGCATGTTCGTCTGTCTCCTCAGTTTGCTTGACTTTCTATTTGTGTTTCTATGAATTAGGCAGAACAGCTACTTCTCCTAAACTTGGAAGAATGGTCTTGTGTATGGTGATCCCCTGGGGTGAAAGAGCACCCATCTTTCACCACCAGTGTTGCCTAAACTTAAGATACGGTGTTAAATAAACAAATAAAACCAGTAAGTGATCTTTTAACATTTTTAATGCTGAGTTTAGAAAGATTCTTTTAGAAACCTAAGGCTAATTTATGAAGATACATTTGCCTAAAATTCAAATATTCCTTTACTTCCAGTTTAGTTTCATTTTCTTCTGGTGAAGTGAAATTAACATTAGTATTTTTATTTAAAATAACATAGGGAAGGGTGTCTGATTGGCTCAGTCAGTGGAGCATGTGACTCTTGATCTCAGGGTTGTGAGTTTGAGCCCCATGTTGAGCATGGAGATTACTTAAAAATAAAATCTTTAGGGGTGCCTGGGTGGCTCAGTCAGTTAAGCATCTGATTTCAGCTCAGGTCATGATCTCACAGTTTGTGGGTTCAAACCCTGCATCAGGTTCTGTGCTGACAGAACAGAGCCTGGAGCTTGCTTTGGATTCTTTGTCTCCTTCTTTGTCTTCCCCTCCGCTGCTTGTTTGCTCTCTCTCTCGCTCTCTTGCTGTCTCTTTGTCTTTCTCGCTCTCTCAAATATTAAAAAAATTTAAATCTTTAAAAATAAATAAACAAATAGAAATAAAATAACACATAGAGTGTTCCATTTTATAACATATGTTTGCCCATCCACTCTTCCTTCCTTTTGTCTGGTATACTTGCAGAGAAATGTTGGGGTACGGTCCACATGATGTTAGCAATGGTTATTTCTGAGGAGTGGGACCAGAGTGATTGCCTTGCTTTCTTTTTAAAAAAAAAAATTTAATATTTGTTTATTTTTGAGAGACACACAGAGTGAGCAGGGAAGGGGCAGAGAGAGAGGGAGACACAGAATCTGAAGCAGGCTCCAGGCTCTGAGCTGTCAGCACAGAGCCTGACATGGGGCTCGAACCCACGAACCGTGCAATCATGACCTGAGCTGAAGCCGGACACTTAACCGACTGAGCCACCCAGGCGCCCCTCCTTGCTTTGTGTCTCTGTTGCTTAATTTTTTAATAATGGGCCTAGAATAATAAAGCCATTATTCTAAAAATGAGCAAAGAGCAAATAAACTTAAAAAGAACAAACCAGACAGCACTGCCATGGCTCTACAGGCAGCACAGTTCTCAGCATAGATACGGTCCTTTTTCCATCCACCTCCCACCTGGCCCCCACCCTGGAGGAGACTGGCAGATTTCCCCTGCTCACCATCTCATTGGGCTTTTGCAGCTAGTGACTACTGAACTCCTGAATGGCTCTGAAGGGTGGCTGCAAGGCCCTGGAAGGCCCAGAGGCTATTTGTGTGTACACCTCACTGGGCGTGCGTTCCTGCCAAAAACAGAGCTCAAGATAAAACTGGCTTGGGATGCTTCCTGCAAGTTTTACTGTAATCCCAAGGAAGGATGCTTGGATGTATGGGGATGTATCTGGGCTCAGGTTTCACTGTATTTCTTTTAGTTTTGAGCGAAGTGTGAATACCAGGGTTATTTATTCACCATCCAGTCTCTCAAGTTTGTTTTAGTAGTTCTTGTTGAATTTTGAGTTGATAAATATCAGAACTTTATGAGGAAGGCATGCGAGAAATAAATCTGGCTATTCATGGCATGTTGTTTGCCACATGCCTTCCTGCCTATGCGGAGGGAAACTCTGTTTACCTTTGTGAAGAGTCAGTAGAACCTCAGGTTCACATCGTCTCCAGTAAAAGAAGGAACCACTTCAGTTTAGTGGGGGGACAAACGGCTGCCCTTAGCTGAGGAAGGACACAGGGCTGAACTGTGCTGGCTTCAGTTTTGACTTAAGGAGCAAAAATGTTCCTTCTGCCAAAGGTGCGATTAACGTTCTTGGACAACTCTCAGAGTAAATTACGGAGGTAACCCAGCTTTTCTGTCACCTAAAAGTATACTTCAGTCTCTTTCATTTTTCTTCAGTGATTAGCATTTTCTGTAAAAGGGGGATAATAATACCCGTGGTGATGATTTCAGTGAATGGTCATAAACCGATGAGATTACATAACATGATAATAGGAGGGTGACTCGTCCACTACAAAGTAGAGGGCAAACATAAAGCATTTTTAACACAGAACTTAAGAGCAGGCAATGCCTTTTACAAGCTGTGGAACAGGGCAACTGAGAAGTGACATTACGGTGGAGGCCACGCGGCCAGTCTTTGGAGGCAATGTGATTGGAACCCAGCCTCTTTCCACTGAGCCTTCCTGCCCCATCCTTACCCTGTCTTCATGATACATCTCATGAGAGCACCACTTTGTTATTTGGAGACTTCTGGAAGGAAAAGCACAAAGAACAGTTCACAGTAAATGTTTTCCTGAATGAGTCAGAGATCTACTACGTGGGAGTGATGCAACATGGGTTGCATGTGCAAGCCCCAGGGGCGTGCTGCCTCACCTCTCTGTGCTGTAGTTTCCTCAACAACCTTATCATCCAGCTGGGGTTTGCAGAGGAGTAAATGAGGTAATGCATTCAGGGGAATATAGAATAAGAACCGGGGTTGGCACATTGTGTGTACTCCATGAATACTTGCCATTATTACTATTTATTATTATTATTATTATTAATTTGCACACAGAAGTTTCACTTGTGTGAAACTTTGCCTGCTGACAGCAAAAGAAAGAAAGAAAAAGACTGCAGAAACGAATTAGGAAACTGCCATCAGGACTATGGCAAACCATTTGGGATATATTGCTAAGGTGCGTCTTGATGTGGGGTGCAGGGGAGCCGAGAACCTTGGGAAGAATCCTACAAGTATTACGATTCCTAGTAATCTTGTTTCCTCCCCAGAGAAGGGCTCCTTTTCACTGGGCCTGGCCCCTGGCTTGTGACTGCTAATGGTACCAGTGTGCTCAGTGGATGGATGATTGCACCGTATTTATGCATAATTTAAGCAGAGCCCAGTAGACACTGTGGAGGTGCTTAGGGCTCCCCAAAGGCTTAGGAGAGAGGAGGTACGGGGCTTGGTAGCTAAATAGGAGACAGTGATGAGGGGAGAGCTGCCCTGGGAGAGCTTCCAGAAGCACAGGCTGAAAATGACAGGACTCCTGAAACTTCCTGTCTCTTCCCTTGCTCCACAGGATGGCATTTCAGCCTCACTGAGGTCCAGCTCAGGACTCCTCCAGACCCATTTCCCACCACAATCTCTTCTGGGCACTTCGGTCTCATTCACTGCCTCCTGCTGCTGCCTCAGCCCCTGCCTATCCCAGTTTTCTGCAGGGAACAGTCAACTTCACCAGCTATGCGCCACTTCTGTGAGCTCTTCCTCGCTGCTCCCCTCCTGCCTGCTCCTTCCTCCCTGCCACCCCCAGCCTGTGCTTCTCCTCCATGTTGCTTTCACATTCGTTCTTGAGTTAGAATTCATTGTTCACCAGTCCTCACTGCCATGCAGGACCTTCCTTGTCTGTGTCCTTCCCCACACCCTCCCCACCTGCTTGTGACAGTCCTTGAAAGCTGGAAAGCTAATCAAACCACATCTAGAGGGAGTCTCTAATCCCAGGCAAGGGAGTGAGAATGGAGATGTAATATTGAGGCGCTCCCATCGTCGAGTTGGAAATCTTTCTTTTCCGTTTGATTTCAAGACGCAGAAGTATCCACTTGTTTGGTGGCACTAAAGAAATGTGCACACTTAATGTTGTCTGGTAACAAATTAGGAGCCTGAAACCACTACCTCTTGTCTTGCTTAAAGATTAGCCTTCTGGGGTGCCTGGGTGGCTCAGTCAGTTAAGCGTCCGACTTCAGCTCAGGTCACGATCTCACGTGAGTTCGAGCCCCGCGTCGGGCTCTGGGCTGATGGCTCAGAGCCTGGAGCCTGCTTCCGATTCTGTGTCTCCCTCTCTCTCTGCCCCTCCCCCATTCATGCTCTGTCTCTCTCTGTCTCAAAAATAAATAAACGTTAAAAAAAATTACAATAAAGATTAGCCTTCAGGATCTCCTGATTAACACTCACAACCAACAAAACATGTTAACCCAGTCCTTATTATATCCAGTCCTTTCCACACATTGTTAGGGTCTGCAAATTGGCTTTAGCTCGTTCACCCCAAGTTCCGTCAGCCCAGGCAAATACAAATGCTCTGAGCGAGGACTCACCACCTTGAACATTTAGGGCAGTCCATCTTCCAGCTGCCTGACAAGGAAGCAGCATCTACTGAGAGTACATATAAATTAGCTAATGCTGAAACTGCAGGAATTTTCAGTCCATATCCTGTGTCTCGAGTGATGCTTCCCTCCTCCAGCTATTCATTCAGACATTAATTCTAGGTCTCTCTGTTGCACTCAGGGTTGAACCTTGTGGTAAAATACTAGTGGTGTAGCAACTGCAGGAAGGCATATCTAATTTCCCTGTCAGAGTGGTTTTAATGCTCTCTTTCAGTGGGCATGAAACATGAAAGAAAAGATCAATGGTTATAGGCCCCCAAAAATCTGCAGAGTCAACACATGTGTGAGAAATTACCATTTTAACCTTGAATCATTTTAGCCAAGAAGCAGAATCTATTTTTACTGCTTATGACCAGTAGTGCTGAACTGACCATGGGATGTTGATCTGAAGGGAAAGGAAGGCCTTGTGAAAACTGTAGTCCCCGCTGTAAATTGGGAAGTACGTGGAGAACCCCAGTTTAGAGGCCGGAAGTGGTGGGGTGGTGAGCTGGGGACAGAGCCTCACGGCAAAGAAAGACCCGGCTGGGCCCTGGAATGTGGTCTGGGAAGCCAGGCCTGCCCTTCCTGGATCTCTGAGAGTGTGAGGGATCAAAGCCCAGGGATAAAGAAACCCTGGGCCCTTTCCACACCTCCTCAGGGCTGAAAGAGAGGCCTGTGTTTCCCAGTTGTAAATGAGGTCATCCTTGGCGAGGTCTGGATGATAATAGCTCCCCTTTACTACGAGCTTTCTGTGCGCTAGGCGCTTTGCTGACTGCTTTATAGGGAATACGTTCTTTAATCCTCCTGACGCCCCCTTGCAGTAGGTGCTATAACTCACTTATAGATGAGGAAATGGAAGTCGGAGAGAGGTTAAATCACTTGCCCAAGACTGAGAGCCGGTGGGTGGCAGAACTGGGATTTGAACCCAGAGACTGCCTGGCTTACCTTAACCACCATGCTTTTAAATAGCACTTTGTCCTAATGAAAACTGATTGTGTAATGTCCGGAAAGTTAGAATTAGAAAAAAACAAACAAACAAAAAAAAAAAACATTTACCAGGGGATCTGGAGAAATGCCCTTGATCTTGGTTTCTGGTCTCTAAAAGAAGAATTATGTTATTCTTTATCCACCTACCGTACAAAAGTATTGAAAATGGATAATGAGTTGGTCATCAGGGCTCATAGAATCTTAGATGACTGAAGATACTAAGCAAAGAGCAAATGCATTTCCACCTCCGTACTCAAAACTTAAGTCCCCAAACTGGGGCTGGCTTTAGTTTAGTTTTGTGGGTTTTTTAAAAATATTTATTTATTTTGAGAGAGAGAGGGCATGCCTGTGTATGCATGTGTGCAAGGGCACAAGCAGGGGCATAAGTGTGGGAAGGGACAGAAAGAAAGGAGGAGAGAGAATCCCAAGCAGGCTCCACACGGTCAGCACAGAGCCCGGCATGGGGCTTGATGCCATAAACCATGAGATCATGACCTGAGCTGAAATCAAGAGTCAGACACAACCAACTGAGCCACCCAGGTGCCCCTGGGGTCAGCTTTCTGCAACAACCAGTTTGGGATTTTAAAAGCAAATTTTATGTTCCATCCAAGTCAGAAACCAAAAGTTCTTTGTGGAACTTTTGTCTTTGAAAACCAGACTTTGATCTCTAGTTGGCCTTGGTCAAGAGGGAGTTTGGTAAATTCTACCCCTTTATTCTCCGTGTCCTCTATCACTTACTCTGATTAAGAGCTGTATCACTGGGAGATGGGTTACTACAATAGACTCCAAATTGGTTTCCCTACAGTGTTTTTGAATGGGCGTAGGAAAAGATTAATTTGTATATCAAGAGATAAAAAAAACTTTCATTTTTTTCCTAAGCTGAAAGAAATGACATAACCCCAACAGGTAGTATTACGGTGTATTTTTCCAGGGAAGTTACAAATTCTGAGTTGTAAACTGCAGTGCAAATAGCATTTTTAAAGGTTTCAAGGGAAATATAAGAAATAGATGGTTTTGAAATTATCATATGGTCATAAGAAGAAGGTATTTTGGAAAAAGGATCCAGGAAATCTTCCCTTGTGAACATAAACACCACAAACACATACACTTGTCCTTTTTGATTTAGTTATCTCGTTTTTGAAATTTATCCTTAAGAAATTATCCAAAATCCATTGGGCGCCTGGGCGGTTCAGTTGGTTAAGCATCCCATTCAGTTGGTTGAGCTCGGGTCATGGTCTCACAGTTTGTGAGTTCGAGCCCTGCGTCGGGCTCTGTGCTGACAGCTCAGAGCCTGGAGCCTGCTTCCTGATTCTGTGTCTCCCTCTCCCTCTGCCCCTCCCCTGCTTACGCTGTCTCTCTGTCTCTCTCTGTCTCTTTCTCAAAAATACATAAACATTTAAAAAAATGATCCAAAATCCAGAAATTAAGATGTCTATTGCATAGTTTTTATAATAGCAAAATATTTAAAATAGTTTGTATATGCCCTGTCTACACACACACACACACACACACACACACACGCGCACCTGACAGAATGTGTATTTATTAAAAATTAAAATTATAAAAGCCATGGAACAACAAGAAAATGCTCATTATATAAAGGAAGAAGATACGTAAAGTGATACTGTGCCGCGAAAATTATATATTTTTTCATTTCTAGGATTTCTATTTGATTTGCTTTTGACTCTGTCTCTTCACTTTTCATACCAAGCTCTTCCTTCCTTACGGTCACTATTCTTTCCATTGTCTTAGCACCTTTATTTATCTTTTATTTTTTTTAAGATTTTATTTTTAAAGTAGCCCCCTGGGTGGCTCGGTCAGTTAAGCATCTGACTGCGGCTCAAGTCATGATCTCACGGTTCGTGGGTTTGAGCCCCGTGTCGGGCTCTGTGCTAACAGCTCAGAGCATGGAGCCTGCTTCTGATTCTGTGTCTCCCTCTCTCTCCGCCCCTCCCCTGCTCACACTCTGTGTCTTTCTCTTTCTCTCTGTCAAAAAATAAACATAAAAAAAGGAAAAAAATATTTTGTTTTTAAAGTAATCTCTACACCAAACGTGGGGCCCAAATTTACAACTTCGAGATCAAGAATTGCATGCTCTCATGCTCTACCAACTGAGCCAGCCAGGTGCCCCCCAACCCCATTGTCTTAGCATCTTAAACGCACTTTCTTGAATATTTCAGATTTTTTTTCAGGGTACAGATTCTCTTGTTTGTTGTGGTGTTCTTTTCCTTGGGCCATCTGAAGCATTTTCCTATGAGCATTACTTCACTGTCTTCAAGGGTGGTTGTCTGTGGGACTCCATCATTCCCTGGCCTATGAGGATGTGGTTTTGCTTGGCCCCTGCCTAGACTCTAGTAATTTCAATGGCCCCAGGCAGATAGTGTATTTCTGTACCACTTTCCCGGGATAGTTGGTTGAGTCTGAATTTATGCTGAGAGTTCAGTTCCCTAACAAGGGCCTGAATATTGTCTTTTACCCCTAAGGGATTAAGTTTCCAGCCCCAACCTCTAAAGCCTTTACTGATTTCCTGCCTGTTGAGCCTGTGGGTTCATATCTCATTAATTGCTAGGGGCTGCTTTGTTTCTAGCACCTAAACTTCCTTCTCTGCCCTCAAACTCTGCCGTTCATTAAAAAAGTTTCTGCTTTACCTATCATTTCCAGGCTTGTAGAGCGATGTCCCATCCACACCGTATTGACCAGAAATACTTATTTTTCCATTTACTGCAACTATGTGAAAATATATGTGAATATAACCAGAGACCAGAAGGTGACTTTGAAACTGAAATGATTTATTATGGGTAGAGATGGGTTTATAGCAACCATTTTTCTCCATTTTGCAACTATTCTGTATTGTCATGATATTGTCTCTAAAACAATATAAGAAGCATCATCTTTTTCACCATTGTCTTTTGTTTCAGAATGCATATGCTGCAACTGCCATTAATGGGACAGATTTTTGTACATCAGCAAAAGATGCACTCAAACTCTTATCCAAGAATTCAAGTCATTTCACATCTGTTAACTGCTTTGGAGACTTCATAATTTTTCTAGGAAAGGTGAGATGTCCTCACTGAAATAATAAATAGAGAAACTTGGGATCCAGACGTGAAGCCACAGAGCTAGACTTGAAAGAGAACGAACGTTTCTTGAGTGCCTGCTCTATAGTGGATGCTGTGCCTTATTCTCTCATTTAATCCTTAGTCCTGTGAGGTAACTTATTTTGCAGATGGGAAAACTAAGGCTTAATAACTTGTCCAGGATCGCACAATGGGTGGAGTCAGGATTTGCATCCTAACCCTTTTCTCTCAGCAATGCTCAGTTCTCTAGACCATTCTGGCTCCCACTTTTTCATAGCTAAAATGAAAATGCTACTAGCCTCATTAAATGGATATATTTTGGGGGGCTTTTTTCATAAAACATATGGAAATAGTACTGAAACCTAATGAAATGTCTGGATTATTTAAAGGCATTAAGTCCATAAATACAAAGGCAGCTTGTTAACGTCCCAAGTGGAGCCAGAGGTACATTTCCACTGTCATCTGAATAGCATTTTTCAAGGAATTGTGTGTAGTCTTATGTGCAGTGCAGTGAACGAGCATCTTAGAGCTCCATCTCACGTGTAAAGGACAAGGCCTGAACTTGGGGTCTTTAACAACTCCAGACCTCAGGCTGGACCAAAGATAACACGTGTCCTTTCTAGGTTAACTAAAATATGGAGGGATGCCTGGGTGGCTCAGTCGGTTAAGCAGCTGACTTCAGCTCAGGTCATGATCTCACACTCCGTGAGTTCAAGCCCCGCGTCGGGCTCTGTGCTGACAGCTCAGAGCCTGGAGCCTGTTTCAGATTCTGTGTCTCCCTCTCTCTGACCCTCTCCCGTTCATGCTCTGTCTCTCTCTGTCTCAAAAATAAACAAACGTTAAAAAAAAAATTTTTTTTTAAATAAATAAAATATGGATGCAACTGGTATGATAGCCTCTAACTGACCATGCTTCAAGCTGAAGGTTCTCTACACTGGACCACATGGTGTGTCCCTTTGCTTGTGATTGTCACGCACGGGGCCTAATTCTGCACACCTGTTTGCCTGATCCCACTTCCACTTGATTGCCTGCCCTTCGAATCCCTGACCCCAGACCTCCTGAGCTTCCTGCCACGTCTGTGCTATTCCAAGCTAGACATCCTGGCTCCTTCCAACCATTCCTTCTCAAGGCCGTGAATGCTGAGGCCTTCAGTGGTGCCCCAAAGTGAACAAGATCTTGGTCTCCAGTTGTGACCCGGCCACAGCCAAATGTGAGGACTCCTGGCTCATTTAGCATTTTGTGCCTCCGTGGTGTTTGGTAAATGTCTCTGGTGTATTAAGTAACAAGTTATAACATGCACGGATTTCACAGGTGTGTGTGTTAGTTGCACATATATTTTAAGGCTCAGATGGGCCCCAGAGATTTTTCATGCAACGGTAGCTCAAACTGATTATGCCTTTCAAGACAGCCTAAATAATCTAAGTTACAGTTGTTTTTAAATAGATAATATTGCCTATGTTAGTTTGGTAAGATGTTCTCTAATAACTACTTCCAAAAATTTTAGAATGAGGTTTCATCTTTTAACAGAATTATCTTTTATTTTAGGTAATAATTCATTTTCCTATATTTCCCATAAGGAACATGGAATTGCTAATAAGCTTCTAGTGAGCATGTAACAACCAGTGATTCTTTGTTTTTGAATGAAGTCCCATTCACACATTCATGTCCGTCTTTGTGGGTATCCAAGGGCAACGGGGATTCCAGATGGACTCCATACTCCATTTTATTTGTTTAAGAATTAGGTATAAAAATTTTTTTTTTTTAAATATAAAAAGGAACATCATGGTCTGTAGTCATGTTGCTGGGAATATAATTACATATGGCAAAAGCCTGGATTAATCCTATTATCTCCCCACACCAGCACTGGAAAGCCCTTCCAGTAATCCCTAGGGTAAAAACAATCACATATTAAACTACAGTATATCCACCCAGTGGATTGTTGCACTGTTATTTAAAAATGGCACTTATTAAAAAGTATTAAATGAAGGCACGCCCTGGTGGCTTAGTTGGTGGAGCGTCCCAACTCTCGATTTTGGTTCAGGTCATGATCTCACAGTTCGTGAGATTGAGCCCTGCGTCAGGATTCTCTCTCCCTCTGTCTCTCTGCCTCTGACCAGCCTGTGTGCACACACACGCACGCACGCTCTCAAAATCAACAACAACAAAAGTATTAAATGAAGATACTTATGGGAGTGGCACGTGAAAAAACTAAAAATTTTCAGCTATCGTTACATCTATATAAATACAAAAACTAGGCACAGATAAAAAATGTAAATACATCTACTCTCTTATCCTTACTCTGAATTAACTGGGTCGTCTTGTGGCATCATAGCTCCTTTTTTTCTTAATTTCATTGGACCACATTTTCTGACAAGCCTTCTTTACAACAGGGCACACACATATGCATGTATATGAAACTACTACTTGTAAATGACAGACAGCATTTCTCAAATATTCTGGCCAATTTATAAAGGTTCTCAGTGAAGTCTTGTTTTCCCAGGTGTTGGTGATGTGTCTCACTGTTTTTGGAGGACTGATGGCATTTAACTACAACCGTGCCCTCCAGGTGTGGGCAGTCCCTCTGCTGCTGGTTGCTTTTTTTGCCTACTTTGTAGCCCATAGTTTCTTATCTGTGTTTGAAACTGTGCTGGATGCACTCTTCCTGTGTTTTGCTGTTGATCTGGAAACAAATGATGGATCGTCGGAAAAGCCCTACTTTATGGACCAAGAGTTTTTGGTAAGCAGACATTTCACTTCCTGCTTCAGTCTCTATCCTCAAAATCTCAAAAAGTGTTCAAGACTCACACGTAAAGGAGGCTTGTACCTAGCCTCGTTTGTTCTTCCAGAGGGCTCTGTGTGCTTCTGCCACTGGCCTGAATGTCTAGAGTGAGATTTGGGTTCTGTTTTCTGAGGCTGAACCCACTTCCCTTATTGGAAACTCTCCCTGGAGAGAAGTGAAGCTGAACAATTAATACGGACCAGATGACCTTGGGCAGGTGTTCTGGACAGAGCAGTCCAAGTCCCTTTGGTCCTGTTGGCCGGGTCTGGCGTTTTGGGTGGTCTGGAGGTTTAACGGCTGATCTTTCTCTAAAGCATTTTTGCCTCCTCAAGCATCACAACAGACCCTTTGTGTTTTAGGGGGCGCACACATCACCATCTGTGCCAGTATTGACAGATCTGAGGTTCTCAGGCCTTTTATTAACTGAGGCCCCACCGATGCAGGAAAAGCCACACCCTGTCAAGTCCCTTACAGCTTCTATCTGGAAATAGCAGGCAGCTGTTTCCAACACAGTCGTTGCTTATTTGTCTTATCAGGAGTAGACAGGGATATTTTAACAACTGAATGAAGTCTCTTGGTTGTCTGGGTCAAGTGAGTTTTAGTACTTTTATTCTGTTGTCATAAAACTTAGGTGTTAAAGCCCATTTGCTCTTTTTAAGATTTTATTTATTTTTAAATTATTTAGTGTTTATTTTTTGGGAGATAGAGTGCAAGTAGGGGAGAGGCAGAGAGAGAGGGAGACACAGAATCTGAAGCAGGCTCCAGGCTCTGAGCTGTCAGCACAGAGCCCGACACGGGGCTCGAACTCACAAACCGTGAGATCATGACCTGGGCTGAAGTTGGACGCTTAACCGACGGAGCCACCCAGCTGCCCTGTTAAGATTTTATTTTTAAGTACACTCTGTACACAACATGGGCTCGAACCCACAACCCTGAGATCAAGAGTCTCATGCTCCACCGACTGAGCCAGCCAGGCGCCCCTAGCCCCTTTGCTTTTAAACAGCATTCAGAGCACTCCTTGGCTCAGCCAGGCAGTGAGGTTTAACAAGCACATCTATGGTTTTACAATCAAATAGATTCTCCACCTCCTCCAGAGAAAACCTAAAAATACAATAGCACTTTATTTGTATCTAGCCTAAAGAAATTCTTCCCGATGATGGTAGGAAGCTAACCGAGGCTTCTTTCTCAGATTTATACTTTTCTGATTACAAATCCACTTGGGAATCTACCCCCTAAAAAACTTGAATTCAACAGGGAAAACTTTAAAGATTAAATTCCCCTAAATGATATGGTCAAATAAATAGTTGCGGTTGGTGCAGATAGCTAACACTGGTCTAACTCCTTCTTTTATTTTTCAGAGTTTTGTAAAAAGGATCAACAAGTTAAAAGACACGAGGGCACAGGGGGAGGAGAACTCACTAAGGAACGAGGAGGGAACAGAACTCCAGCCCGTTGTGTGATAGGTGCCCATTAGAGTGTTGCCCCTGGAAAGTGTCCTTCTTCTAAGAGCCATTCACAGAATAAATGGTAAGGCCGATAGACCCTATTCTTCACTGTCTTTGTCCTTATTGTTTGGCCATTATAATACCAGAACCATGAAAGTATATCCTATTCCGGATTCAGTAGTTCCTTATCGATGTATATCCACCTTGGGGTATGAATATAAAATACTCCCACCCCGTCCCCACCAATGTTCCTGAAGATGATTTGAAGATTATTCCAAGTTGGATTTAAGATGCTTTTGAGGCACGTGAGTCTCGATGGAGTAAGCGAGGGCCAAATCAGGGTCAAATACTAGTTTGAATCTTGGCTGTCATTTTCTGTGTACGATGGGCAGGTCCCTACAGTTTCCCAAGCCTCAGTCTCTAGCATAGAGTGCATTGTTGTGTGGATTAATAAAGAAATGATAAAGTATCTTATAAGACCTGGGAAAGAGGACTTTTTAAACAAAATCTGCCTTCACCTATCTGGTAGTTAGCCAGAAAATAATCAGCCTGTGGCTCATATGAATGTTCAAAAAAAATATTTATTTATAAAAAATACAACGGGATAAGTTTATGCTGAGAAATGCAGCAATAAATACAGTTGAAGGAAACAGCAACTCTACATTGATACATTGGCACAAACAGGAAGAGCACACACACCACCCAGACCTAACTGTCTGCAGGCCGATTTTGTACACGCTCCTTTAGAAACACCACTCTGAAAAGATCTTGTCGGTTTAGGTAAGAGAATGAGTACACATATAATCACAAATGCACACGGATCAGGACTTTATTTAAAAGTTAGCAAACAATACTGTAGACATTGATATGTAAATTTCTAAAATGCTGCATCTTAAATTTAGTTGGCAAAGACCACATTTAGCTCTAAGCATGACTTTAGTCTTCCACATAGAAACCAGATAACTGTAAAAAAAAAAAAAAAAAAAAAAAAAAAAAAAAAAGCTTCCTATTGTTTGAAAATCCCAGTCTATTAGATTGTAAAAATGCATAGGTCTTTAATAAGAGAATTGGCTGTACAAGAGTACTCCCCTTTCACAGTATTCCTTTTTACTTCATATGTGAGTTATTGCTTCTGCTGTAGGATTTAACTGTTACAGCACTAAAAGGGAACTATTTAGGGAAGAGGCGGAAAAGGGAATGTACGTAAGGCAATATTTCTTTTAGGTACAATAAGCATAATAGTGTTTTAGGAAGACAAGATAAAAATTACTCAAGGCTAGCTTGGTTCTCACTGAATAAAAACGGGCTAAATACTGAGCTCCTCTGTGTAAATCTAATAATCAATGCCTTGGTCGCCATATTGGTAATCTCTGGGGTAGTCATCTTGGTACTCTCCATGATATTCATCTGGGTATTCTGCCTGATAATCACTATCACTAATTTCAGACCCATTTGTTCCCGTTCCTTGGCTTCCATTGTGAATGACAGGTTCTGTGGGAGCGGCACAGTATTTCGGATCATATACTTGCCGCCCAAGCCCATACACACTCATTCCTTTCTGGGAAGCAACTTTGTTGGTTCCCATCTGTAGAGAAATCGTCGAGTTGTCCACCGGTTGTAATGTTAGCTTCTGATCGTAGATGTCTCTTCTGGTACCTGGTGCTAACATCCCCGCCTGGTATTAGAACATAGTATAAAAGTTAAAACAGCAGCTAAAATCTATTCTGCTGAACATTTTCTAAGTTATGAAATTCACATTGTGAACGCTAATGTAATAATAACTTCATTTCAGGGGTAAAGCTAGCTTACCAAATAGTCCTGATGCTGAATCTTTCTCAAGTACCAATACTCACTGGCTTTCAAACCAGGTCAGCCCTTCCTTCAAATCCTTGCTCTGCTATAAAACTGCTAGGTGGCCTCTAAACAAGCTAATACTTTTGGTTTTAGGTTTCTCATATGCAAAATGGAGAAAATACCACCTACTTTGGATTTAGGAGAGGACTCAACATAAGCAATGTAAAAAGCACAGCGTAATGTGGGCACCCTGGAGAGTTACATGTGAGTACCTATTATGACCACATACACTCTCCAGGCCATCCATTTCAGAAGCTCATCACACATTCAGCAGAACTTATGCCGGGCAGTCCTTAAAGCCTGAAGTCTCAAAGAGCCAGCCACAAGTACAGTAACTCATTTCTCCATTTATGCCAAGCAGACAGTTCCAGGTTTAACTGGTAAAAAAGCAAACTTGAATGGCACCTATACGAGACAATGCCACATGTGGCAGGACATCTCAACTTTAGGTCACAAGGAGAAAGCTTTCTCAAACCCTGTCCCCCACTCCTGTTGGATGTGAGCCCTGCCTGCTCTCCAGTGGTTATGGGAACCTCCCTATGAGGGGCTGATCTATTTTTAACAAGGAAATACTTCCATCTTGCATGGTGTTAGAATGCTGGCATTCTCACCATGCTATAGCCCCACCTAACTCCTCCTTAGAACACCAGATCATTTTACCTACCAAGTTTCAGAGGCATTAGAAGGAGCAATTTACTTGGATCTGGAGCAAGAAATAAACTTGCTATAATAAACGTATCTCTTTTCTTCTGGTTAGACGGAAAGACCAGCTGTTCTGACTGCCAACACACCATACTTGTGTTCCTACAGAAAGGTCCTCTGATTCTTTTGCTTTCTCAGCAAAACCAACTTTCCTGAAGGAATATACTTTAAATATACCATACAAAAAATACGTCCTTTGAACTTAGTAAGTTAAGTGTGGGATGCCTGGGTGGCTCGGTTAAGCATCCAACTTCAGCTTGGGTCAGGATCTCACTGTTCCTGACTTCAAGCCCCACATCAGGCTTCCTGCTGTCAGCACAGAGCCCTATGTCCCCCCTTCTTGCTCCCTCTCTAAAAATTAAACATTAAAAAAAGAGTAAGTTAAGTGCTAATTTAAATGATCCTTCTCTACTCTTTGCTCCAAGTATAAAAAGGCACTGCTTACCTGGCTGGCTCCTTTGTTGGTACCCATCTGCAGACTAATTGTGGTCTGGTCAAAAGGTTTGTCAGTTTGCATTTTGGGATCATAAAGATGCCTCCTGGTCCCATAGGCCGTCATACCTGCCTGGCTGGCGCACTTGTTGGTTCCCATCTTTGAAGTTAAAATTAGCAATGATTACCACAGGTCACCACCATATACGACAAGCAAAACTTTGTGTTCTACTAAAAAGACAGAGGGGCACAATTGACAAGTCCCTTTTTGTGCTGAGGCTAGCTAGATACAAAATCTCCATGCTTTCACAACTTTCAAGGTGCTCACTTTATTATTTTAATTTTTTTTAATTTATTTTTTTTGACACAGAGAGAGATGGAGCATGAACGGGGGAGGGTCAGAGAGAGAGGGAGACACAGAATCCGAAGCAGGCTCTGAGCTGTCAGCACGGAGCCCGATGCGGGGCTGGAACTCACAGACCATGAGATCATGACCTGAGCCGAAGTCGGACGCTCAACCGACTGAGCCACCCAGGCGCCCCCCCAAGGTGCTCACTTTAAAAAGAAAAATTTCAAACAAGGTTTTAGAGGGCAGAATTATGAATAATTACCCCTGCTCCTCTTCTCCCTACTGTCTATACAGCACAGATAACCAAATTAAGAGGTACCGCATCAGCCACTTAAAGGGACAGAGGCACTCTGACTAGGCAGCATGCTTTTCTACTCCAGGGGTTTGTATAAAAAGTGACAGCAAATGCCAGGTGTCTTCTCTGGCAGCTCAACAAGGGCTTCTTTCAAGTCTCATTGAGATCACCAGCATCTTCATGGGAAAAGGACCACATTTTATTCCTCCAACTCTCATGTCACCAGAGAGAAAGAGTGAGGAATGTGAACTCAACCAAATTCAGAGGAACAAGAATTCTTTTCTCCACTGAGAATATGGCTTTAAGGCCAACCAATATACCCAGTTCTATTAGCTGGGGACACATTTCTGATGGGTCTTTTTCCTTAAAAAGGAAGGGAGGGAAAAAAAATCATTACAATCCTACCACCCAGATATTAGCTGTAAACCTTTGTGTGTGTGTCCTTCTAGGCTTTATCTTCTCTACCTGTGTATATATTTATCAATACACATGCATGTAAATAAATATACATTCAAAAATAGGCATGTGCATCTTTAAAGTAAAATCGTGATCGCACTGACCATTGTATTTTGTAACCTGATTTGTTTTCCTTCATCTTTGAATTCTTGTGTATCATTTTTACCTTACTCTGGTTCCTTCTGTGCGGTTATAATTTAACCAACTGACTACTGTTTGGAATTTCAGGTTTCCAGTTTCTTACCAGATACGATTTTGTAGTGTACAAAAATAAATCCACCTCACATGATGCAGTGGCCGCGAGGACACACTTCTCAGTGGTGGTTTCGTGACATTCTCCAGGGGAACGATGTGAAGGGGAAAAAAATACCTGCACTAAGTACTTCCAGTAGTGCTTGGCTGCTGTATTGTGCAAATAAATGACTTCGGCATTGAGGTTTTATAAAATTGCCTCATTTGGTCAGTATCATTTAGGAATTTATAAAACACGTTTTCTTAAAAAAATAAAGACAATGTAATTAGGGAGGAAAAGTCATTTCCTAGAGAAACAATTGTCAAGTCTGATGGCATGCCTGAGGTTTCTTCTGAAACCATCATCAACGTCTCAGGGGCTTTAAAGGGACATAAATTATATAAACCACATTATCAATCCCCAAAACCTACATTAGCATGGATCTCATCCATTCCTTACTTATGAGAGACACACTTTACATGGTGAGAACTGACAATACCGAATCAAGCAGTAACACGTTGCTTACCTGCAAACCAATTACACTCTGGCCAGCTTTTAATTTTCCTTCATCAAAACGTCTTGTTTGTTTTTCTGCATACTTAACTCCGATGTCAATGGTTGTATGGAATCCTTTTGTTTTAGCCTAGACAGAAATTTGCACACTAACTAAAAAGGAACACTGAAGTGGAGATTCTGCCAATAGTTTTTCACAGAAGGAACAACAAAGAAACGATACTGTCCGTAGATGAAGGCTTCACTAGGTAATACTCAAACTGAGGGGTTGAAAAACATATTTAAGGCCAGTCAGTAATACCTGTGGCTCTGAAATGTTAAGTGTTCTGATTAAGCTCTCTTATATGAGGCAGCTGATGTCAGCAGCCTTTCCATAAAGCTAATAATTATGGAGGAGACAGAGGCTGCTCCGCGCCTAGCCAGAACTCCCATGGGAAAGAAAAGACATAATTCATCACCAACATGGTGGGGCTTTTAAAAGCAGCCATTAAAGACATATACGTACCAGACCTGCCAGAGCCACCAGTGTAGTCTGAACCTGGGTCATGTTTCCATTCTCAAAAAGATCGTTCGCTTCAAATATGTCATGTGGCTTCATGCCATAAGCTTGAATAGCCTTAATAAAGTTGCCAATATTCTCCAACTATAAAGGAAAAGAGCCATATAACTTTGGGAGCTCAACACTGACATTCACATTATCTAAACATTATAAGCCTTCGTGACTACTGTAAGATGCCAGGCAGAAAGTTACTTGGCAAGGAGTCTTGACCAGATACATACCAAGCACAGCTCTGTCTGGAAACAGAGTAAATAAAGAGTATTTTACAGTAGGTCACATAATGGTCTTTTTATTTTTACGTAGTCATTTTTTTTTCAGTTCTTTGAAGGCAAGATCTTCCTTAGATAGTTTTAAGAATTCTGTGATTCTGTCTGAGCTATCCAGGGCTAAAATTCTGTCAAAAGGTACAGGATTACTCACCTTAATAATTTATTATCTCGAAATATATAGTCAAAATATCCAATTTTATGTAACCACACCCATTTGTGAACTAAGACTGCCTAATATGGTGTTCTGCAATCAACCATTAGTTGTTAAATTCCTTGCTTTTTCCCTCGTTTATCATTATGGTCTAGATTATATTTCTCTGTATAAGCTGTGTCAAATCCTCTCCAAGAGTTGACAGACTAAATACAACTTCTAAGCTAAGGATCTAATCACAGAACTAATTCTAAGTAATTATGGAAGCAGAGTAAAAAATAAAATATAGCCATGTGCATTAATTTCTGCTAAAATGTCTACTTTAATCAAATCTTTGCTGCATAAAGAATAACCAGAGGTTGCAGGTTCAGCTGTTTACCTGAGGCCAGTTTAACGAGGACTCATTAACCTTCTTCACTGAGCCCGGCTGTAGCTTGTTTATGAGTCTGAAAAGTAAAGTACAGGTGACATTTATTGTTCATACGAAAACAAGGACTGGAATGTAAAGTTGGCTCCTTTAACATCAGTAAGAAAGCATTAAAAACATTTCTGAAATGTTAAGGCTTGACACCCTGGATTGGGAAGGAGGACAGCACAGAAGCCTTGTGGAAAGGACCAGAAGAACAGAAATGGCCAAAACTTACTCGCAGAGGATTATGCCATCTTTTAAGCCCAGCTGAAAGTTGGTGCCAATGCTCATGCCTGTCACCTCTTCTATCCAGTTTCGGAGATCTTCTTCTGCCTGATGATCATACTTGGAAGCGATCTGAAATACAAGTTAACCAACTTTGGAAGAATTTTCATTAAAGCATCAAAAACTGCTGACTTCAGCTTGCTCTACTTTTCTTATCCATTAAGACCACAACCGTGACATGCAGTAAATTACACTCATTGGAATTCACTGGCAAACCTAACCAACTATTATAGCTTCAGTAACTAATAAAAAACTTTGGTTAAGGCGGTTCTTGCAGAAAATTTGAACAGTACAGGGAGAGAAGCTGGGATTGAGAAGGAGAAACTATGGATCAAAACAAGACAGATTTCCACTCATGACACACAGGAAGTGACAAGAGTTTATAGCATATTACAGTATGGCAGTCGTCATATTAAATTTCAAAGATTAAGTCATTAAACACCACATTCCCAAAAAAGAGAATGGCAAGATTCTGACACATGCACCTATTTTACACAGTGTCTTAACCTGCCAACGCATCTCGGCCAATAGTTTTGCTGCTCGCAGGGTTCTGGTGTCTCTACGCCTCTATTCAGCCAAATGCACACCGTGTGCATGTGCACACACATGCACGCACTCCTTGGTACTGACCGTTGTACTGTAAGTACAACTTACACTAAGAAGCTCTGTTTATGTAGTCTATAGCCTATAAACTCACAGGAGTCACTTCTAGACCCTTAGTGTACCTGGCACACTACCTGACTTCCAAACATTTAATACAACTAAAAGAAAAATTCCTTACTTAACAGAATTCTATGATAAAGGCAATTTACAAACATAGATCCTATACTATTATACACGCTAAAACCTACTACACACAGATTTTCAAAGATCTCTTCATAATAAGACCAGAAACCTCAATTTAAAAAAAAATAAAATTTACACAAAATATTATTAAAAACCAGTTCTCAAGCTATTCCTTGTCCTAGGAATATTAGAGAGGTCGGTCAACCAATTAAGAAGAACACAGCTGGAAAGAAGAGATTATGTGTCATTTTTCTTCTCACACAGGTGAAATGCCAGCAACACGCAGATCATGCCCAGGGGGATGGAGAGATGATGAGCTTGTAACTGACTGTTGCAGCATCTATGGAAACGGAAATGAACACAGAAACATTTGCTTCCATAAAACATGATTAGGTTTCATTACTGAAATAAATAGTCTGAGGACATTTTTGTTGTGGAGAGGGCCCTCAAGTTCTAGTTCCACAGGGAACCCTCTCCCGAACCCTCACCACCAAGCGGCCGGACAGGGTTTCTGATTCACCGTCTTCACTGCGGAGGGCAGAATCATTGGATTCCACTCATTACTGTATCATTTAGAGAGAAGCAGTCCTTGATCTGCATTTTCCTCCCAAGTTAGAGAAGTGGCTCTATACCTCCCATAGGCTAATGGAGGATTTATTTGAGCTGTAGATTTACTTAGCCAGAATTCTAAATGCAAATTCAATGAGTTTACATTTTCATGTTAAAATAACTAATGCTGTGCAAGGTGTCCTGGATCAAATTTTGGCCTGGAGGTTAGTTTATAAAAGACAGGCCAGGCACAATATAAAGCTAGTACACAATGTGTGTTAACTGCCTGCCCTCTGGTACTTCCATCCCCACCCCCGCCCCCCCCCAAAAAACGCCACATTTATTTGGATTTTCTGCCAGTCTGGGTTACTGGATGTGGGAACAGGAAAGAAGGAGGCAGTGATGATGGAAGGTGTTGCCAACGGACACATTCACCTCTGGTGAGCAGGAAGGAGGCATTACTCCTATTACACCTCAGATACGTATTCTTACATAATGAATGTATCTCCCCCAACATAGGGGACATATCTATTTAGATAAATGGCACCTTTAGAAAATGCAATAAATAATTTGATAGAAAAAAATTTAAGATTTTCACACTAGATTTTGGTTCTAGGTGACTAGAAAAAAAAGCTAGAAATGTGGGCGGGGTGGGGTGTGTGTGGTATGGCTGGAAAGGGACCAACAAAGAAGAAAAGGAAAAACCAGCACTCCGTAAGTGTTAGCTGTGGAAAACAATCTCCCAGTTGAATTTTTTTTCAAAAGCAAAACACTCAACTAGGAGTTGCATTTCAATGAATCTAAAGACAAACATGGTAGGCTAGGGTGGGAGGGGTGCGGCCAGGGCTCTGAGCTGGCTCCACGCATCTTGCTATGGGCCCTAGTTCATTGTCAATCCATCTAGCTTCTGATCCATTTCCTGTCTACACAAAAAGAAGGCTGAATCCAATGAGCGCACTAGGTCTCTTTCCATTCTAAACTGTCTACACAGTTTGGCCAACCAGCAAAAATTAGAAGGAAATTCGTTCTCTTAATTTTTCCAAACGTAAAAATGTAAGTAACGCTGGAGGGGCTGGGGGTGTTTTGGAGGGGGGGATGAGCCCCAA
Source organism: Panthera uncia (assembly GCF_023721935.1). Taxonomy (NCBI): domain Eukaryota; kingdom Metazoa; phylum Chordata; class Mammalia; order Carnivora; family Felidae; genus Panthera; species Panthera uncia. Next base: position 25,449,509 of record NW_026057585.1, on the reverse strand, counting down.
TGAGTCAAATTTTTATTCAACAACAAAAAAACCCATAAAAGCATATTTATGTTTCCTTTATGCAAATGTGTCTGACAGATTCAATGCCATGCCCCAAACCACAAAGTAATTACAGATCTAACTTGAAATATCCTAGCAGAAAAGCCAGAGAGAAATTCATCTTCCCTGTGGACTGTTCTCATCAAGGGAGTGAGGAGAGAAAAATCAAGGACTGGAATTAGCTGGAATTAGTCAGGGTTCAAACCCTGACTCCACCACTGACTAGTTGCAAGCTGGAGCTCTGGACGGCCGACTCTGTCTCCAGACTTAATGTAATAGCGCATGCACGAAAAAAATTCATAAGCACATCCAGGCAAAGCTCAAGACCCCAAGTGCTAATCTAAAGATGAAAAGTAGGAATGCGTCCCCATCCTGTAACTGTTGCTCCTGGCCTAGGATTTTACTTTAAGTAAAGAAGCAGCAAGGATTTTTCTACTCAAATACCACTTTTTTAAATAAGTGAGCTTTCTGCAGACAGCCCAGCTAAATAGAATTCAAAATTTCAGAATATGTACTTGTGAGTTTAAAAAGAAAAAAAAAAAATTCCTATGAAATCATCCAGGAAAAAAAATCTATTTCAAATTTTCTTTTAGCTCCCGGCCTGCAGCACTGTTCCACAGGACACAGAAATCGGAAGTGCTTCCTTTAAAAGTGTATCAGAACACAACCCAAGCAAATATGGTTATATTCTTTAATTACAGAGGATATTTTTTTAACTGTTTTATATACACAACTTGTAAAATCAAGGGACTGAGAACAATTAAAAATAAAAAGTAAGGTCTGGCCAATAACACTTATTCACTATTTCTATCTAAAAAAGCTTTAATTTCTGAACATCAGGCAGAAAATGCTGACAAGAAAACTAGCTTAAAAGATTACTTAATCTCACTTCATTAATACATCATGGAAATGTCACTCTGATTTGTTTAAAAATGACTCTTCTGGGGGGCCTGGGGAGCTCAGTCAGTTGAGCGCCTAACTCTTGATTCTGACTCAGGTCATGATCCCAGGGTCATGGGATTGAGCCTCGTGTTGGGCTTCACGCTGAGTGTGGAGCCTGCTGGAGATTGATATTCTCTCTCTCTCTCTCTCTCTCTCTCTCTCTCTGCCCCTCTCCCCTCTCTCTGAAATAATAAAAATAAAATAATAATTAAAAAAAATCACTCTCCTGAGTTATTTATAAACATCATTTTATTTACTCTTCTACAAGATTTATTTGATTTGATCTTCCCAAGCCACTTTCACAGACCTTCTGCCTGGGTCCCTCAAGTGCACAGCAGCGTTTCCCAGAGCCCTGCCTCCTGACCCCTCTCCCGGGGAGGTGCACGTCTGGACAACTTTGGTACCATCACTGGAGAACCCCCGCTGCAGGATCCTAACTAAAGCTCACCAACATCCCCCTTGCCAAACACAATCAAAGTTGAAGAAAATGAAGACAGAAAAGCCTCTGGGGCATCTGGGCTGGAGGTGAAGAGAAACCTCCTGCCAGTCATCCTCCTGGCCAGTCAGAGCTCTGCCAGTCCTGCTGCCACCCCCCTGGTATCTTCGGTTGCCCGCCCCCGCTTCCTCTTGTGCTGGGGCTGCCGCTCAGGCCCAGGTGGCTTCAGCCTTCTGCCCTTCCCTGGGCTCGCTCCTCAGAGCTAACAGCAACCAGTGTGGAGTCACCCTCTGGTTTAAGGGCAGCTCAATCCTTTCTAGCTGTATGACCTTTCTTCTGGATCTCTAAAATAACACTTGTTTAAAAAAAGAATAATAATAAACAGTACAGAAGCATGCAGAGTGTGCATTTTCAATGGGGTAACACGGCCCCGCAAAAGGACGACAGTGGGTTCTTGTGGTGGGAGTGAAAACAACCGTAGACCTTACGGTAATCTGTGACCCTCCCCAACAAACTCTATCCCTTTGTACTAAATCTGGTGGGAGTCAAGAGGTAATTAGGAAAAACATCTAAAAACTTTCTTTGGGGAAGCAGTGATAGAAAAAAGTTGAGGAGCATGGAGACAGTAAAAATGCACAGGTTTCTATTCACCTCCCTCCCCTCCCCCTGCCAAATCCTCCTCCCTTCCCAGAGGTGAGCACCTGTCTGTCTGCCACTTCTGCCACGTGCACACATACATTCGGGCAAATCAAGTATAAAATAACAGTACATCTCCCTTCACAAGCACAAGCCCCAAGGGCCGACGCCTCAACAGTAAAGGGAGACACTAGATCAGACGAAAGCCTGCTCATTGCCAATAGCCAAGCCCTCCCAGCCAAGGAGGTCTGAGAAGTTCCCCGACAAAATCCCTAAAAGGGGATTCGGAGCAACGAGGGAAACAGAGCTTCAAAACCATCTCAACAAGTGACCCCAAAGTGCACTGTTTTATGCACTGTTTTATGGTGCTTCTCAGTGTAAGCAGGGAGCATTCAGCCAAAGTGCAGTTTAGTAAAAAGCTGGGGGTGCACCCGTGTGAGGGGCAGTGATTATATATATAACAAGAACTGTCGGATGGCCCCGCTTACACCCAGGGATGTTCTAGAATCTTCGAAAGAATGAAGATGTGTCTTTCCCATGCACTCCTCACAATATATTCTTCTCACAGTGCTTGGTAAAACCTGGAGGCGGGCAATTCCAGATCACTAGGCTCCGTGTCTCACACCACCAAGGTAACCCAGCATTACCCCAAACCCTCTAAGTACGATCCTATTCAATGCAGCGTCCCTCTGTTTCAAGAGTTCCTGTGCCTCATGGATTCTTCCTCCAACGTCCTTCTCCATTACTCCTTCCTTCCGTCCATTATTCAAGTGGCTACTACATACCAGTTAGGTTCAAAGGCAAAGTCTCCGCCTGAAAAGCTTACATTCTAGTAGAAAGAGACAAATACCTATTAAATACAGTGTTAACACCCTTCCAAAAAAATTGTAATCAGAAAGGGGGATATTTAAAATAAAGAAAAGATGCCTGGCTGGCATATGCCTGAAGCATATGACTCTTAATCTCGGAGTTGTGGTTTCGAGCTCCATGTCGTGTGTAGAGGTTACTTAAAAATAAAACCTTAAAATAAAGAACAGAACCCCCTGGGACTACCAAATAGATTTCCACCTGAAATACCATGATGCCTCTTCCCTTCTTTATCACCTGCTATATAAAAATATATTTCTTTCTTTTTATCTATCTATCTATATCTATCTAGATATCCTTCATGCCCAGTGCAGACCCCAACACGGGGCTTGAGCTCATGACCCTGAGATCAAGACCTGAGCTGAGCTAACAGTCTAATGCTTAATCCAATGAGCCACAGGCACCCCTAGCATCTGCCATTCTTGATACCTCATGAAGACAATGAAGAGGCTTTAACATTTTTTTTACCTACCTTAACCTTCCCCACCCTTGGCAAATTTTTAAAGTATTCACATTGTGGATACAACAAGCTAAAGATCACATGTCTTGAAATCAAACTTTTAAAACTTCCTAAAACTGTGTTCCCAATTCTAGTGCGACCTAAGTAAATAACTTAACCCTGGTGAGGGAGGTCATCTTCCTCCCAGGACCATTGTGAGAATGAAGCCTGCTCCACAGGTAAAGAAGGGCCCATCTCAATGCCTGACACATCAGAGTTAATGCTCTCCCTTTTTATCGGCTTGAGCACAGAAATTACAAACTATTAACCGAACCCCACTACAAACTGTTCGCTTTATTGTCTATGATTCAAAAAGTTCCACTGGGACTCATCTGGGATACTGCCCTTTGCCACTCATCAGCATGCCCACTCCTGCATGTCTTTGCATCCCCAATTCTCGTTCTTTTTCAGATTATTGCTGATGAAAGGATAAAGTAACTACTTTTTGAAAAACAGATTTATATCTTTAAAAAAAAATTTTTTAATGTTTATTTTTGAGAGAGACAGACAGAGCATAAGTAGGGGAGGGGCAGAGAGAGAGGGAGACACAAAATCCGAAACTGGCTCCAGGCTCTGAGCTGTCAGCACAGAGCCTGGTGCGGGGCTTGAACTCTCAAACTGCGAGACCATGACCTGAGCTGAAGTTGGCTGCTCAACTGACCGAGCCATCCAGGCGCCCTAAAACAGATTTATATCTTAAGGGTGATAGAGGTGGGAATTCTAGAGAAAAAAATCACTTTCACGTTTGGGATAAGAAGGTCAAGGTAGATTGCATGCCTTCCTCAAGGTCACTATAGAATCTGAGACTCCTTCCACGGTCTGAACTGTGCTAAAGATCTGATGGCAAATGAGTACATTCCAGGGCTATGGAAAACCAGATCTGCCTCAGGTAAACAAGAGGGACACCTAACAGCATTTTTTTAAATCATATTTGTTTACGACAGAAACTCTGGGAACTCAAAGTGAACATCCTTGCCAGTGAGCTTCCGATAGATGCCAGAGAAAGTTTCAACCCTGTGCTCCCCATTGTTCTGCTGTGCTTTAGCCAAATGAACCTTTATAACCTGGCTGCCATCCAGTTTCACGTGGATTCTCTTGCCCACAATTTTGCTTGGGAAAACCAAGTCCTCCAGGATCACGTTGTGCACGCCTGTCAAAGTGCAGCTCCTGGGACACTTTTGCTTATTTTCTGTATGGCTTTTTTGAGTTGGCCGAGGCAGAATTCTCCTCTGAGCAATAAAGACAATATGCTTCCCACTGAACTTTTTCTCCAATTCACAGACGAGCCGGACTTGGATTTTCTGGAAAGATTTCAGTTGAGGAACGCGAATAAAGATGATAATAGCTTTTGGACCACCACCAACTCCAATTTCCTTGGCTGCTGTTATATTCAGCTCCTTTAGCTGGGCTTTGAGGTCCGAGTTCATCCCCAGCTTGAGGAGAGCCTGGTATATGCCGGACATGAAGTTGTCCAGCTTCTTGTCATTGGGCCTCATGATCTTCATGCTCAAACTGAACATGGCCTTCTCCTTGGTGAGAGCGCTGGCCCAGGAAGAGCCTAAATGCATTGTAAAGTTGGGCCCTTTTCTCAGAGGTACAGCTGGACCTTCAGATCAACATGTCAGCATACGGCACCAGCACAATTTTTTCTCTCCGAATACGTATAGTCAGATAAATGCAAAGATATTATGGCTCAATGTACCAATACTATGAAACTGACAAAGTTTTTAAAATGTCCTAAGAGGAGTTAGTCCAATGCATAAAGCAAACCGCATAACTAATAAATAAGAAAATGCAGAAAAAACAGAATGTCAACTTTGCCTTCTCTAACTAGAAAAAGACCTTCAGTTTAGAATATACAATTTAGAATATACATAGTTAAAAGTTGGACTTTGAAATTTCAATCTAAACAAGGTGGGAGTGAGCACAGAGGCTGGATTCCCAGAAGAATCCAGACTCAGAAAGAACGATGAGCAAAGATGCATGGATTAAACAGCTCACTGATGTGAGATGCCCTGGCAAACAAAAGAACAGGAACCTGCATGAGGGCCCGCTGCTTCCTGACCCCCACCCAAAAGGCAAGGACCTCTCTACTATAGGCTGAAGAGCCTGGCTGTCATGCTAGAGTGGACTCCTGGAGAGAGAGTGTGCAGGTACCTGGGCAGAGGTGGGTAGAGAAAGTCATCCATTACCAGGAGCCACCATACCTATGCAAGACACATCTAACATGCCTGTACTCTCCTTGGGGACAAGACAGGCTTTAGTCATCTTGTACCCCTAGAGCCCATGCCTAGCGCAAAGTAGGTATTCAACAAATGATTTTTCATCCATTGGTAGTAGTACCCAACTAGAGAAATGCCACAGATTTAAAGATCTATCTTGTTTCGGAAAGACATCTGCATTTGAATACTGCTGGTTTTTACAGGCGCCACATCTCCTTGATCTACCAATCTAGTAATCTTAGATGGACCACTAGGGACATATTTGTTTTACTTTCTCATAAAAGTCCCTATGTCCATGGCACTCCTTAGGTCCAGTTTAGTAACTCTAGAAGTAGGGCCTGGTCAGAAGCAACAACCATGCCCGCTGTGCTGATCTACGTCAAGGAAGGAGGGGCTTCCAGTGATATGTACCTTGAGGCTTAGATTTAGATCTGCTCTCTTCTGTCTTGGTAACAAATTAACAATTGGCAATCTGGAAACTATTGGACATACTTATCAAACGGATAGAAAATTAAATTAGGAATAGCTCAAAAGAAACACAGTTCAGATTCAGAACATCCTAGCTTAATAAATTATTCCAGGTATATGTAAAATCCTGCACCAAAGTTCTAGAACTAACTCGTCATGCATACTCAATAAGCTAAACAACTCTGTCTAAAAAAAGCTAACACTCTCTCGGTGTGCACAGGTATACAATTCTTTATAAAATACTATTGCCTGTGTTATTTGCTTGATAACAACAGCTCTATGAGGTAGCCAAGGAAAGGATTACTTAAATAAAACAGGTGTGAGAGGAGCATGTAAACTAGAAAACCTTATGCAATTATCATCGCCCTTACTTTATAAAGAGGGAAAACCAACTTGCCAAGCAAGGATTGGAATCCTTTGACATGGAGGTGCCTCAACTACCTTATTACAGTGATCAAAATAGAATGACTCAGTGCTTTGTAGTCAAACAAAGGAGTTAGTTAATAATCCCACTGGACTTTGGTAGGTTAAACCATATCTGTGGCATTACCGTGATGAATTCTGAGTGCTGCAGCCTAGAAGGGGACACTGACAAATGGGCAACAGTTTCTAGAAGGGGCAAACTGAATGGGGACAAGATCAGAAAAATCATACACAGCCTATAATGAGAGACTGTTCGCCAGGAATGGCTATATATAACCTAGAAGGGACTTTGGGGGCAGGAGAAGAAACAGGCTGGTACCATCTGAATAATTAGATGAAAGTCCTATAGAAGAGGAAGTCAATCTGTTCTGAATGCCACACTGCAGGCAGACCCAAGACAAGTGTGTGGCAATTCTAAGGAGACATACAATCAGCATGTAAGGATGGAGAGCACGTGAGTGCCAGCGAGCGAAGCACAGGGGGAAGGAGACCCCCAAGAAAACCTGCTGGAGAACATTCTCTTGCTTCGGAAGGAGGCTGGCTGGGTCTTGAATTTGATGTTGCTGTAGAAATCCTGCTGAAAGGGGACTGTCACAGAAGACCCTCAGGTAAAAGAGATGAAAACAGAGATGCTCTTGAACACTCTGCTTCCTTCACCTCACCTCTAGGATATTTGAGGGTCCACCTCACTCATCGCTCATCAGACTTGCAGCCATCTGCCATTTTTACTGCCATCTACCTCTTCAGGTACTGGTGTCCTCAGTAGGCACCTAGGTGCCTCCTGAATAACTTGTGAGTCAGCCACAGGGTCGGCACTGAAACGTTGTCCTTGGTTTCTCTCATTACAAGGGGCATCAAGGCAGGAAGTCTTCCTTCCATAGCTTTAGAACGTTTACTCACTCCTCATCGACTATACAGTAAGTCTGCTTAGTAGGACGGGCCTTGTGACCTGAGGAGGCATGAAATCCACCTCCAAAGCCCTGAGTGTACATTGTATTTACACAGAACTCATCTCTACCAACCTGGGAAATGCTCCCTGCTCCCAGATCGCTGACCACATTCATCGAAGTGCTCCCAGCTGTCCACCCCAAAAGTGAGTCAAACACACACTGCCCCCTTACTCTGAGCTACTGTTGGGCCATGGGCAGAAAGAAGGCCAAGGAGGAGCAAGACCCCAGCCTTCTGGTCAGCCCTCAGTACATCAGGAGCTCCTGCTGGGGGCCCAGTTCTAGGTCTCAGATCTTGAATGCCTTTTCTAACCACAGCGGAGTCTGTCCCTTTGAGAGGCCTGGCCTTACACAACCGGTGAAGAACAGAGTTGAAATACCTCATTTTAGACACAGGCTAGATGCTGCTAGTGAGGTTTCACAGGAGTCTTAAGGATATATTAACTGTGCAAGATACCAGGGCCTTTTTCTTCGCAGTGAAAATTAGATATGAAATTTCCATTAAAAAAGCAGGATGGGATTTCACATTTCCTCTTTTTAAAAAATTGTATGACCTACATCATGAAATAGCATATGAAGATATAGGATACCCAACTTGTTGAGACACTAAGTAAAAAGGTTTTTGGTTTGATTTGCTTTAATGGGGAGTGTGAAAAAAGATGAAGTCAAAAATAAGGTTCAAACACCTTCATGACACCAACTCCTACACAACTGCCACCAAAGACGGGACAGATGCAAACTATGGCTCAGGCTTCTTATACACTGCAACAAAGAAGGAAAAAGTTACAAGACTGACAGAGTTCCTTAAAAAAATACGTTTCCACATGGCTCCCTTTTCCAGTCCTGAAGCCCAAGAAGACCCTGTGATGAGGTCACACGGCGCCCTCCACATCTCAACAATAAAGCCAACTGCACATTTTACCCAACCTAATGCTATCTGAGAGCAGGGAACAAGGGAAAATAAGTTCCTCTGGAAGCTCTGGATCCCCCATCAGCGTGCTGTGCAAAAGTATCTTGGAGAAAAAAAAAAAAAAAAGCCTCTTGGAGACTATGTAATAAAGGCTTGCTATAGACATCCAGGCACAAAAACAAAATAAACCCAACTTTGCATCCCTTCCAGATGAAGGGCCCAGGGAATGAGGACAGAGAGCAGTACACAGGCTGCAAAGGGGCCTCAGCAGGACTCAGCAGAGAGCGGCAGCTGAATCAACAGTATATTCCACAGGCAGGCGTCAGCCTGGCCGGTCCCCTCCCACTGCTGCTGCCTGCACCATCAGACCCCAGTGGCTCCGGGAAAACAAGGCCAGGAGCAAAGGAACACCCTGATTTCGCATGAGGAGGGGAACACAACGGTGGTAAGGAGGAGGAGAGGTCTCACCCACCTCAGTTGTTTCCCGGTCCTCTTTCTTGCTCCTTCCCAGCTTTTCACAGTGAACCTTCTTCCTTCTATTGCTTTGGTCCCACTCAAAGTGCACACCAAGGCCTTCCCCTTATTTGGTCCATCAGTGGGCACACACCACCCCCTATGTTGTCTGAAAAAGTGCCTTTTCCCCCCTTTTTTGAATGCAGTTGACACACAGTGTTACGTAGTTTCAGGTATACAGCACAGTGATCCTATTTCTCTATACGTTATGCTATGCTCATCACGACAAGCACTCATCACTTTTTTTTTTTGTTAAGTATTATCTCCATCCAATGAGGGGCTCAAACTAACAACCTCGAGATCAGTCTCCTGCTCTACCGACTAAGCCACCCAGGTGTCCCAATCTTTGATTAAACCTGCTGCCGGCTACAAACACCGTCCTGTTTTCTCTTTCATTTCATGACAAACCTCTCCATTTCCTCACTTAGTACTTCTTCCTAACATCTCTGGAAATTTCCTCTATGGAAGACCATCTCTCAGAAGGTCACCAGTGACCCCTCAGTAGCCAACTCCAGTGGCCTGTTTCTGCAGCACTCCGGAAAGCCCCTCCAATCCCCCTCCCTGTGGCCGCTTGTTAAAGAACTTCATCCTAGAGCTTCCCTCTCCGGTCTGCCTTCTCCTCTTCACCTTGAAAGATGCAAGTTCTCCTTGAGTTCTGGCTTCTGATTAAAAGTTAACAGCATGGGCTCTGGCAACTAAATGCTCTGGTTGAAATCCCAGCTCTACTGTGCTGGGACCTCCTCACCTGTAGACCAGAGATCATTAATAGCACTTAACATCGGAGAGTTGTTGGGAAGAATCAAGGATTTAATTCACGTTAATCATGAAGAAGTCAATAAATGTCAAACCTTACCCTTCTATGTGTGCTTTGCTGGCCACTCCTGTATAGATACCATCAAGATTTCTTCCTTCAAACTCAGAACATCATCCGGAACAATCACTTGACACTATTTGATAGCCATTTGGATAAGAAATCATCTTGATGCTGCCTAGACTTTCTATTTTAAAAACTACGTATCATCAAATAATTTGTAAAAGAGAGGCCCCCACCTCACTCTGCTGCCAACTCACACCTGAGTGGTGGGGTGACTGAGACAGTAGGCGTCAACAGATGTCAGTGACCCGTGACTTTGTAATAATGAACTAAAACAAGTGACTTGAATTTTGACAAGCCTGCTCTGATATCGTTTTGGTTTACCACCAAGAGGAGAACCAACTTCTCTTTCCTACCTTTGGTGGGAAGGATAAACTAATTTTTTTTAGAGAGTCATCTGGTACTACCTATAACACTTTTATGTATTAGGTCAACAGTTATGCGCTTTTCTACACAAGTACTTTTTAAGGAAATATCCACCAGAAGGGAGGTAATGAATAAATAACCAGAATCTCTACAAAAGACTACAATTCAGTTCTAAAATGGTCGAATGATATTCAAAGTTGCACCAGTGGTTGGGTGGGGGGTAAGGGATACAGGATACTTTCACTACTTCACTATCTGCACTCTTCACAACAAATATTTCAGTCACAAAATCAGAACAGAAAAAGAGAAGAGGTTCTCATAGGCAAGGAAGATGGCGCCCCAAGGTAGATGCACTGTGTCCATACAGAGATCACTTGTCCAAAAGTCATGGGCTCAGGTCTGGCCCCAAAGCCTACGTCTTTTCCTCCACTAATGTTCTCCCACCCCCACCCCCCTGAACCAGCCCGACAGGAAGTGTCTATGCTGCACACTGAGCCTTTGGCAGAGGGCTGTGCTGCCAGCCAGCCAGAGGAGGGTTAGGCAGCAGGCTGGGCCTCTGCGGCTTCACATGAAGTCCTTTCCACTCCCGGAGGAGGAGAGGGCATCCAGAAGCAACCTCTACCACCATCACCGCATCAGACTGATGCACCATGAACATGCTACAGAGTTCGAGAAAATGTTGATTCAAACCAGCCCATGGGGAATCAGCAGTCTCAAAGGGCGTTGCCAGCGTGGTTCAAAAGTTCATAAGAAGATATTTGGCAGAGATGTCTCAGACCAGAAACACTTTAACTCCTCCACGGGCCCCTATAAAAAGGAACCTCCTACAACAGGCATGTTTTAGAAGGTGCTGTAAGACGGAATGCAGGAAAGGGTGTCAACAGAGCAGTCATGGAAAAGAGGAAAAGAAGAAAATTTAAAAATCAAGCCCAGAGGGGAAGAAAATTCAAAACGAAAGCCTGGCTGGCAAAGCACATGCCTGTGTGTATGTGTGGCCGAGATGAGGTGGGGCTGAGGGATTTCTACAACATACAGGTCTCTCAAGAAAGGTAAGGAAAAAGCAGAGACAAATGCCTCCCAGTCTTCAGAGCAGAGAATGGGCCCATTCAGGGGGAGGGATGCAGCCATACGTGAACTCTCGTGAACTCTCGAGAACGGCCCCAGAGTTCCGGCTTAGCTGCGAAGGCCAAGGACCCTGACAAGCTCACAATATGACGTTTAACCTAAGTATGATTTCTGTACTCGATCAGAACTATGATTGCTGTTGCTATTTTTGCATTCAAAGTAGAATCACATGTTTGAATTATGAGAGACTTACTACACATGGTATTGATTATTTTCTCTCCAATTTCCTCCCATGTGAAACAAAAGGAGGGAGGGAAAACTGCGATCATGAAGCACACACTCTCTCTCCCATTTGTGGAGCCTTGTGTAGCACGAAGCAGGCTGAGAGGCGGGGGATAATGAAGAAAGATCAATGTCCAAACACTTGGGAAGGGGAGAGAAACAACGAAGTCCTGGCCAGCCCTGTCTAGCCACTCCACAGCCAGGATCCCCTGGAAACGTGTCAGCGAGGAGAGGAAAATGGCCATAAATGCTTAGGTTACGTCTCACCCGAAAGAGTCCTTCCACGCCCAAAGATCTCTTTTCCCTGCACTCCTGCCTCCAATCCCCTGGCCTGCCCACTGCAGGCCACTGATGGCACTCATACCCTGAAGCTTCCTGTTGGCAGAAGGAAGATGCTGAAGAAGTTCCCTCCCTTCCTTATGGGGGAAAACTAATACTACATCTTCTGGGCCCATGGACTTCCTTCACACAGGTCTATACGAAGCCTTCCTAAGACCATCTGACACAGAAGGCCTCCAGTGCAACCAAGATTTAAACACAAAGGGGTAGGGGCAGGCTCAGGCGGTGGAGCATGTGACTCTTAATCTCCAGGTTGTGAGTTGAAGCCCACGCTGGGTGGAGAGATTACTTAAAAAATAAAATCTTGGGGCGCCTGGGTGGCTCAGTGGGTTAAGCGTCCAACTTCGGCTCAGGTCATGATCTCACAGTCCGTGAGTCCGAGCCCCGCGTCGGGCTCCGTGCTGACAGCTCGGAGCCTGGAGCCTGTTTCAGATTCTGTGTCTCCCTCTCTCTCTGACCCTCCCCTGTTCATGCTCTGTCTCTCTCTGTCTCAAAAATAAATCAAAAAATAAATAAATAAATAAATAAATAAATAAAATCTTAAAAATAAATGAATAAACACAAAGAGGTAAATATGTTCATCAGTGCACTATGGAGGAATATGAGCCCTATCTGAAAGCAAGAAATGAAAGAGGCATCTTATCTTGTTTAACAGAAATCTATCTCTTAAGAAGAAAAAGCCAAATAATAACATGGCCAGAAAGCAAAGCCTCAAGCTCTCTGAGAAGCACCTGGCTCTGGGGGCAATGTGGACACAATGAGAACAGGCTTCGAACCCCGGCATTTCACAGAGGGAGCACAGGCTACCAGGGGAAGGAGTCTTGGATAAGGACTCTAGGGGCAGATCATATTCTAGACACAGAAGTGAAATCCAGAGGTATTGTTTGGCATTGTGGTCCCCTATCTGCCAGAAGCCTCATTCAGATACAAACAGATTCCTGAATGAATGTCCAAGTCTTGGAGATAATCTCAATATCTAGAAAACAAGAGAAGCTCAGTAGAACACAGGACTGAACGTAACCAGCAGAGAACCAGCCAGCAACGTGGAACAATGGCTAACACTTACATGATGTGTGCTTGTAGTTCCAGGCATGATTCTAAACACTTTACAAGGGCTGTCTATTTTACTTCTCCCAACAACCCTATGAAGGCAGGTATTTCCATATCCTTATTTTGCAGATGAAACACAGGTTACTTGCCCAGAGTCGCAGATTCAGGGGCAGAAACAAGATTCAAACGCAGTCTCCATAGTCCACGGTCTTAAGCACGAGAATCTACTTTCTCACTGACAAGAACCAGGTATCTTCAAGTTCACAAGGATTCCCACGGTCGTATGTTTTTATAAAGTCTGCCAGGTATTTTTGTATTTCTGGGAATGATTGACATGTTCCGCCCTCCCACACTGCATATGCTTCAGGCCCCACAACCAGGATCTACTCTGGGCTCAAGAAATCCTTAACAAAAACCTGAGCACAAGGATGTGTGAATAACAGCTAACAGCCCAGTATGGCCAGGAATTTAGGGTTAGGAAGAACCAACACACACAGAATATATGCTGTAGGAGGCTAATGCCTAGAATAAAATGAAACTTGCCAAAAAACTCTAAGGACGAGCCCTCTCCCACCACCTAGTCATACTGAGAGAGTAAGTTAAGCATTTTCTCATTCTGCTGGGTGTAATGGTATAATTGGCTACAAAAACCAAAGCCATCCAATTGTGCTTCATTTTCTTCTTTTTTTAATGTCACAGATAATAATGATCGGTTCATAAAACACTTTTAGGTGAAAATACTCACTAACCCCCACGATCCGAACCTGGAAGGGAAATGGTACAGGGGGAAGGATGCACCTCTGGTTGATGGCAGTACTTGCGACATCTTCCTCATCAAGCTTTTTTTTTTTTTTTTTTTTTTTTTAAACGTAAACTCTACACCTAACATGGGGCTCCAACTCACAACCCTGAGATCAGTCAAGAGTCACATGTTCTACCACCAACTGAGCCAGCCAGGCACCCCATCAAGCTTATTTTTGAAATCTAAAGGAGTGGATAGAGACAGACAAATAGTACAATTTCCACAAAGGAAAGAGTGTAAAAAGCTGTGAGTCACAGCACAGTGAACTTGATAATGATCTTCATTAAAATTCCAGAGTAAATATGTCTCAGCATTTTAGAGAAGAAAGCATGGTACCCCTTCTCAATTTAGCAAATGTATTTTCTTAAACTGTTTTGGTCAAGAGAGGGGGAGAAAAAAAGAGGGCAGGTAAACCACAATGGCATCTCCCACCCAGGAGGCCAGATCCGCTGAGTGACCACTTTGCAGGTGGTCTTTGGGAGATGCAGGTATCCCACAGAGCCTTACAGAGGGGCCTTCTACCGTTCCTCTCTAATCTGGGAGTCTAAGAAAGAGCCTCAGCAAAAGCACAGGAATTATCTTGCTAATAAGTTTTCCAGTATAACATTAATAAAACAAACTGAAGAAAAGCAATCTGTGAAAATCACCTTGTCCTTCCAAATTATCACATTGCACTACAGAATTCTATTGCGAAGAATAATAGGGTTAACTTCCAATTTTTAAAGATGGTAAAATCTACTCCTGATGGATAGGTTCATTAAATCAACAAATACTTATTAAGCATCAACTATATCCCAAGTTGTATTCTGAAATACAGATCTTGACGTAGCTCATCAATGAATAAGACTGGAACCCCTATGGCTGGTAGAAAGAGACCGTAAAGAAAAGCTTTGAATTAAAAGCCTATGTCTGGGGACGCCTGGCTGGCTCAGTCAATAGAGCATGCGACTCTTGATCTCAGGGTTGTGAGTTCAATCCCCACGTTGGTTGTGGAACAACAACAACAAACTAAAGCTACACCCAGCCACATTTTTACCATGATTCCGGTGCTGTACCAGGCAGACCACCTTAGGGTGCAATCTGCGGCTGGAGTCCACAATCACCTGGGGTTAATGTGATCAGGAACACTCTTAGAGCAACTGCTTGTTCAAAGGCAGGCTGGCTGCCAGGCCTCTTGGTCCTATTTGTTACTATATGATTGTTTAACTTACTCTTCAGTGATTTACAATTTTAGTAGTAAGTCTTCCAACATGATTTTTAACTGTTGAGGGCTACCACTGTTGCAACCAAGAAGATTCCGCAAGAAGCTATTTTGCTCAAACCATACATTCCAGGTGAGAAAACTGTGAGAACGCTCTTTCCAGTTCCCATTCTTCTTAATATTTCAGAGAGAGGACACCCCTCAAAGATACGGAGGTAATTTCAGCTCCACCCACTCCCTCCACAACTGATTTCCTCCACCTTCCCTGGGACCTATAAGCTCCCCACAGCATTTGCCGTGAGCCCAGGGAGGGTATGCTTCCCTGCATCCTCAACTTTACAAGGAGGTCTACTGGCTCCAACATCTTGTTCAGAGCCAAGCGTCAGGAAATGCTGTGCTTTCCTTGAGGACCCGTCATGTTTTCTCACAGCTTAAAAGGCACAAAACTGTTTTCCTTTTCATTTTGGTCCCCAAAATGCAGTGGGGGGGTCTGGCTCAACCTTACTCCGTTCTTTCTTCCTTTCTATTTCTTTCTTTCTGTTTCTTTCTTTTCAGGACCTTACTACTTTATGAGTGTTTCCATATCCCACAGAATTATCTACACCAGCTTCCGTGTTATCTGTATTATCCCTGACCCTACTATTCTATTAAGATCTTTGCAGATTGCAAGTTATTGACCCTTTTGTTGTTTAAAGATGCAGTTCACAGTCCATGTTGAAAGATTCTACTTTTTTAGGCTGTTTTCAAACTTTTGCCATTAAAAAAAAAAAAGTAAGTCTGATATGTTTTGCCATGTATTATCTATCATCTTGTCAAGTAAATATCTTAAGTTTACAGATTTTTCCCCTGCACTTTTACTAACTAAAAGTACTTAAGATCAAAGATTTCCTCAATTCATTGATGAACTGCTTTCACAGCTGGAATATAAAAAGACCAAAGGCTTATTTAATAGAAATGGAATACTTACAGAGTCAGTGACAAGTCTAAGAAATAGAATATCGATACTAATTTTCAATTACTAAGAACTAATAGCTACAACATAGTCAACAACATAGTCACCGAGTACGTACTACAAGCAGACACATCTCACCGTAGTGTTTAGGGGTGGTAACTATTATTTCCCCCATTTTACTGATTAGGAAACTGGGACAGAGATATACCCATGAACTTGCCCAACATCATACAAGGCAGAGTGACAGAGGGAGGACTAGAACCCATGTCTGCTTGAATCCAAGGTCTGTTCCACACTGCTTCCTGAGGACGTTTATATTTTTTCCACTTTGTTAAATGAAGTTTTAAGAGGGGGGAAAAACACACCTTACATTTAAGCAACATATCAGTTATGCAATACATAAAGAAAACAGAGGAAGAAATCAAAAAGTGTCCAAACCAAGCAGTGTCAAAGTTCATGTTCCATATACCCACTCCTCTGTTGGCACTGTGTCCACAGCTGAAATGCAGTATCTCATACAAAAGCCTTACCAAACATGGATATTTGATTTCCAAGCCCAGAGCAGATGAAAACAGCACTGGATGAGTAATTACAATGTCAAGAAGTGACAGGTGGACAGCAAAAGTGGGGAGGGTGGGCAGACAACAGTGACTGGTAGTAGAATATCCCTAACTACGTCACTAAGATATCACTTGGAGAGTTTACATTCTTAGAATATTCCAACTCTCTTCTGTGATCTTGAGCAAATCACACCCTTTCTGAGCTTTGGCATCCTGACCTATAAATGATGTTGGATAGCCCCAGTAATCCCTCCCACCTCGAGGGGCTGCTGTGCTGTTAAGATCAAAAGACTTCCTATGAAAGGGTACTGTATGAAGGGCCCATATAAATGAATGGGGTAGTTAAAATATGCCTTTTGTGCTTAAAGGAATAAACCCGCAGTTATAGAAACTCGAAGCTATAACTTTCCAAAGGCTCTGAAAACTGAGGTTTTACTGTTTTTAAAAATGTACAATTACAGTGATCTAGCCAGTGTGTGCAATTCCTTCAGTCTGCTCAATAAAAAGGAGGAAAAGGGCAGAAGCTGCTTCATTAGTCAGCAAAAAGAAATTAATACGGATATGAACATCCAAGAAAAATAAGTCACTTGAAGGACTGCCAAAGTTATCAGGACCTCATTTACAATGCAAAAGGTAGAGACTCAACCGTTCAACCGTCCCCAGCCAAGAATCACAAGGGCGAATTAAAATTAATGTGTACACGCCAGGCCAGGGTATCACATCCAACAGTTTGGACTTGCGGATTCCTCTGAAAGGATTCCTAAAGCTCCATTTGTAAACCCTGGAAAGAACCGAACAATCAGGCACAAACCATTTCTCTGTCCTCTAAAAAAAATGTTCAGGAAACTATTTTCGAATAAGGGCAAGGCACTAGACAAAGTAAAGAACCCAAACGTTCCAATGTTGGATTCGTAGGTTAAAATCAACTCTTTGCCTCAAAGACTGTTCAGAATTTATTAACTGAATCAGGATGCGCAGGCTGTAACGGGGGGGGGGGGGGAGAAGAGCTATAACTCTCCCTTGGGGTTTGACAACGGTGCGCTTCATTGCCTCCATATAATTCACTCCACACCGCGTGCACCCTCAACACTGGGATGCTGCAGCTTTGACAATGCCAGCGTATTCTACCAGCGGTCGGACGGTGCGGTGGCAATCCTGACATGCTTCGGCTCCCGGGAGGTTAATGGGAATTAAACCACAGCAGCCCTCCTTTGTGGCGCTTTGGCCAGAACAGCAGAAAGGAGACAATGAGCGTTCTGTGCGCAGTTCCGCGCCGATTGGCTGCTCTCTCCCCCCAGAAACCCCTGATGTCATGGGCTTGGAATGCAGGGAGGGAGGGAGGAAGGAAGGAGAGGATTTGGGGAGGGGGGACGCCTCTCATCTCTTTCCCAGACCAAAAGTCCCAAAGATAAGCCCAATGCATTCCTAATGCTAGGCAGTGGCAAAGCTGAGAGTTTCCAAACGCAAATCACTCCACACTACAACCCGCCTCGGCAAACATACCCTAAACAAAAGCAACCCACGAAAATATCCTTGATACCGTTGAAGTCTAATGTACTACAAACTTCGGTTTTACAAAAAATCTCAACTCTACAGCAGATTTCGCTTCCAAAGCGGCGCACTCAGGCTTTGTCTCCGTTTTCCGCAGCAGCAGCAGTTAATTTGCCTCAAGGTACCGCAATTCGGAAACTGTGAAGCGTCCGGGGGTCCCTGGGGTCGGTGGACCTCTCAACGGCCCCCCTCCCCGGGAAGAGGCAAGGAACAATGGGGGGCCCAGTTTGGCCACGTAACCGCCTGACTCGGCTTGTGGCTGAATTCGGCCGGGGGGTTGGGGTGAGGGAAGACGCACGGTCCGGCAGCAGCCCAGGCCCGGGCGGACGGCGGGGGCTGCTTGCCGGGTCCCCAGCCGCGCCGATGGGCCCCACCTAAGGGCGAATGACCAGGCAGGAGCGCCCCCTTCCCGGAGGGGCGCGTCCTGCAGCCACGGACCGGCTCCGGTAGCTGCAGGCCGGCGCTGCGGGATTCCAGGAGCCCGGGAACCCACCGCCCGCCGCCAGTCCTGGTCCGCGGCGCTGAACAAAGCCAGGAGAGCGCGCCTGGGAGACCGGCGCTTCGAGCCCGGGGCCAGGACCGAGACGCGCGGCCACTCTCGCGCCGCCCCGACGTCGCCTCCCCGCGTAGCCGGACAGCCACCGCGCGCAGAGGAGAAGAGCGGCCCAGCGCCGCCGCAGTCCCAGGGACCCTCGGGCGGCATCTAGCCTCCCACCCCTCGCCCTGGGCGTGGCCGCCCCACCAGAGCCCGGGCGTACCTTGTTCTTGACCTCGGCAGAGAGCCCGTAGGAAGGGCCCTTGTTGAAGTGGGTCATGGTGGTTCGGGAGGCGGGAAGAGGCTGCGCTCGGGTCTGGGGGTTTCTAGTACTCGTCTTCCCCGCTCCTGGCCCCGAGGAGTGGCCGCAGCGCGAGATGCTCGGAGCTCGCTCCCCTGGGCGGCGCAGGAGACGCCCAGACGCGGCGGCGGAGCGCGGGCGGTGCCTCAGCGGCTCGGTCCGACTGGGTCCCGCAGAGCCTCCCGCTCCGCTCCCGACTCCCCCACGAACTGCCCCCGCCTCCTGCCCCGGGCCTTCGAGGATTGGCCGACGGGCCGGACCAATGGAGAGCCGCCTCCTCCCGCCTCTCCGACGAGGGGGCGGGTCGGCCAACCGAAGGGCTAGGGGCGCTGCGCTGTCTCCCGCGCGGGTCTCGGGCCCCCGCCCTCGTCCTCACGCCACGGAGACCCGCGACGAGGCGGCCCCTCCTCCCTGCCGGGCCGGGGCTGGGCGGCGAGGGCGGAGGCCGGCCGGAGGACTGCAGCGGCCCTCGGGCGCCTAGGGGCTTCCCAGCGGCCCAAAATGCACGTCAACTTCCAGGCATCCGCCGCTGCGCTCGGGGCTGGCCCAGGGCGGGAAGCCCACCAGCGTCTCTTTCCCGGCCCGGGGCCCCAGATACCGGGCAGGGCTCCTCCGCCCGCTGCTGGGAACACTGCGAGCAGCCTTGGAGCCCCTGTGCCAGAGAAAAAGGGGGGGGGTTGGGCCCTCCTCTGACACCTGCTCCTTGCTCTCTACCTCGAAGCCTCCCACACCTGTTGGTCTGACCTCTACCCCGCGGCCGCCACGGGAACAGTCGAGGCTTTGGGCCAAATTTGAGCTCACTCTGTCTTTAAACCTCTAAGTGCAGTGCGGAAAAAACTGGGGACTGTGCCATGGCAAAGCCTGGGGCATTTCAAATCTTTTTCTGGATTCGCACCAGCTCCTTTTTACAAGCATCTTTATCCGAAACTCAGTCCAAAAACCCAGGTGGCTGTTGCTCAACTTT
The DNA here is from genome assembly GCF_023721935.1 of Panthera uncia. NCBI lineage: Eukaryota > Metazoa > Chordata > Mammalia > Carnivora > Felidae > Panthera > Panthera uncia. Next base: position 25,429,765 of record NW_026057585.1, on the reverse strand, counting down.
TTTTTTTTTTTTTTTTTTTTTAAATCTAGCGGCTTCTTTGAATAGGAGACCTTTGTACAAGAGATAAATATCCTCCTTTGGGCAAGAAGCGGCCTCCATTCTTTCATGGTTCTGCTTCCTACCCACCACTTTCTCTCTTCTGATCTCAAAGTAACTTAATAAATAGGAAGAAGGGAACATAACTTTCGTCGTTCGCCTGAGCTCCTAGCACTGTACTAGACGTCTTCCAAACATGATCTCATTTACCCCCACAAACAGCTGGTAGGTAGACATCATATCCGTTGTAGAGATGAGAAAAATGAAACTCAGAGACCTAAGTATCCTGGCCAAGGTCTGCCCATCTCTAAAGCTTCACCTCCTTGCCATCACTTTCCTGAGCACACTTAGGACATGTTTCAACCCCTGAGATCCTAGTATAAGAGTTTTGTTTACCAAATACCAGCTACTGTGCCAGAAGAGATCATAGAATCAGGAGGAGACAACAAACATCTCACCACAGTTGAGCCATCCTTCCAGGAGGCACTTTTAAAAAAACCCGCAGAAAACTGCTATGGACTTTCGAAAGACTGGGGGTAGGGAGTGGGAAGGCGAAGGAGGCTAATAGGGAGGAAAGTGAATGATTTGTGTATGATTTGCTAATTTAGACAGTAGGTAGCAATGATAATTAAGTCATTCTTCCCACACAAATGACACAATTGACCCACAATTAGCAAGACAAGCAGTTTGGGCTGTTTTTCCAGTAGTGTGATAGTGGCCATGTGTCATCGACAAGACCTCACCCACTTTTTTTTGGAGTGTGGGAAATGGCAGCCAGATTTGAGGTACAGTGGAGATGGAAAACATAAGATCACAATCATTTTATTTATTTATTTATTTATTTGGGGGAGAGAGAGAGAGAGAGAGAGAGAGAGAGAGAGAGAGAGAGGAGGTACATGTACAAGCAGGGAAGGGGTAGAGAGAGGGAGAGAGAATCCCACACAGGCTCCACACTCTCAGCACAGAGCCTAACAGGGGGCCCGATCTTACAACCATGAGATCATGACCTGAGCAGAAATCAAGACTCAGAAGCTTAACCATCTGAGCCACCCAGGTGCCACATAATCATGTTAATCTACTTCAAAGTCATTCCTTAAGAGCCTAAATGTCCATCAACTGATGAATGGATAAAGAAATTGTGGTTTATATACACAATGGGGTACTATGTGACAATGAGAAAGAATGAAATATGGCCCTTTGTAGCAACGTGGATGGAACTGGAAAGTGTGATGCTAAGTGAAATAAGCCATACAGAGAAAGACAGATACCATATGGCTTCACTCTTATGTGGATCCTGAGAAACTTAACAGAAACCCATGGGGGAGGGGAAGGAAGAAAAAAAAAAAGGATAGAGTGGGAGAGAGCCAAAGCATAAGAGACTCTTAAAAACTGAGAACAAACTGAAGGTTGATGGGGGGTGGGAGATAGGTATTGAGGAGGGCACCTTTTGGGATGAGCACTGGGTGTTGTATGGAAACCAATTTGACAATAAACTTCATATATTGAAAAAATAAATAAATAAATAAATAAATAAATAAATAAGTCATTCCTTGTAGAATGTTCAAGAATTATATTCAATTTTGTTATGAAAATCCTACAGACAAAGGTGAGTTTTGTTTAATGGGAGTTATTGTTTAATGGGTATAGAATTTTCATTTGGAATGATGAAAAAGCTCTAGAAATGGACAGCAATGATAGTCACAAAACAATATAAGTATACTGGATGCCACTGTGTACCTAACAGTAGATCTTTTGTAACCCTTCCTCTTTCTCCTCTTTGCTACCCTACCTGACCAGGCAACCACTGACAGGCTTTCTGTTTCTCACATCAGTTTGTGTTTCCTAGAATTTTATGTAAATAGAACCATACCTTGTGTATTCCATTTTAACTGGCTTCTTTCACTAAGCAAAATTACTCTGAGATTCAACCATGTGGTACCATATATCAATAGTTCATTTCTTTGTATTGCTGAGTAGTATTCTATGGTAAGGATATATCACAGTGTACATATCCATTCCCTTGTTGAATATTTGGGTTTCTAGTTTTTGGCTATTGCAAGTAAAGCTGTATGAATATTCATGTGCAAGCCTTTTTATGGACATATGCTTTCATTTCTCACAGATAAATATGAATAGAATGGGTGGGTTATATGAAAGGTATATGTTTAATTTTTTAAGAAATTGCTAAATTTTTCCGGAGTGATTGTACCACCTTGCATTCCCATCAGCAAGATGGGGCACCTGGGTGGCTCGGTCAGTTCAGCCTCTGACTCTTGACGTCAGCTTAGATTATGATCTCACAGTTCGTGGGTTTGAGCCCCACGTCAGGCTTTGCTCTGGCAGCACGCAGAGCCTGCTTGGAATTCTCTCTCTCCTCTCTCTCTGCCCTCCCACCTGCTAGCGTATGTGAGTGCACTTTATCTCCCTCTCTCAAAATGAATAAATAAACTTTTAAAAATTAAAAGAGAGAGAGAGAGAGAGGTTCCAGTTCTTCTATATCCTCACCAACACTTGGTATGATCAATCTTTTTAAGTTTAGCCATTCTCATAGGTGTGAAGTGGTATCTCACTATAGTTTTGATTTTAACTAAATTAAGTGAATTAAAAAAATTAATGTGCCTGTCATCTGTGTATCTTTTTCGTCAAGTGTTCACTCTTTTGCCCATATTTTGTGTTTTAACTTATCCCTCCCAGGATGGATTTAGAAAATCCCGACCAACTTCTAGCAACAGAATGTGTCAGCAAGGTTTAAGTAAAATTTCACATTACAAAATAACTTCCAGGGTGTGTCCCAGCAATCCTAAGCATTTTAGCTGGAACCGCCTTTAATATGCAGAACACTTTGAACTGAAATAAATGCTCTTAAGTTAATGCAACCTTTCCAAATTCCCACGTTGAGCAGTTGGGGGGAAGTTGTAAGAAAAGATTCTTTCACAGATACAAATCTGTAGATCATATTGTCACGTATCTTGCCACCGGAACGATCATAACAAATGTTTTGGAGAATACATCCTATACATCCACAATACAGAAGTACAAAGAACTATGAAGGCATCAGTCAGTTGTATGAAAGGCAGAGGGGACCCTAGAAGTCTCAGAGGAGGCTAAGACTTCAGCACCTAGTATGTACTAATCAGTATTAGCAATGGATGATGGGCAGTGAGATCTTATAATTTATCACCCAAATAGGGACGCTTTTGAGAGTGAAATGTGGTACTACTAATATTTTTTGTCTCATCCAGTCCTGGTAAGTCTCCTTAGTAGCGTTCCTTTTCACTCTCAAAAGTGTCCCTGTTTAGATGATAAATTATATGTGGTCAGCTCACTTACAGATATCACTCACAACAATTCTGTGTTGGCAAATATTATCTATTTACATTAACAATCAGAAATTAAGATTCGGGGAGAAAGGATATACAACTTGGCCAAGGTCAAACAGTGAATAGAGAGCAGAATTGGGGTTTGAAATCAGGCCTGCTTTCGGATTTCTCAAAAATCAACTTCTTAGATGCCATAAGAATCTGAAATCACTCTTGCAAGGTATATCTGCTCTTTTTTTTTTTTTTTTTTTTTTTTTTTGGCTATACTGTATGTCCTTTTGAGGAGTGTCCACCACTCACTCCTGTGATACTGTTAGTCTATCAGTCACAAAGCTACCTCCTTCCACAACAGACACAGGCATGTGGCAGATCTGTCAAAGGGTTTACCCCCTAAGCACAGTTATGGGTTTCAAGGAGACCTAACCCAGGCTGGGTCCATCAGGTTTCTTTTCGGTGAATAGATATGGAAGTCGAATATTTTGGTTATTCAGACAGAAAACCAACTCAAACTGACTTAGACAAAAAATGGGCTTAGTGGGCTCATGTCTCAGAAAAGGTTGGAGAAGATGTACCTTCAGGCATGCCTGGATTCAGGGACTCAGTCACAGGGTTCACAAGCCAGTATCTCCACATACTGCTTCTCTTCTGTTGACTCTCCCCCCTTGGGATCAAATACACCACCAGAAGGTTCAGGTTTGCATCCTAACCTCTCAGGAGCCACAACACAAAAGAAAGCATAACAAGAAAGTGAACGGGGGACCTGGGTGGCTCAGTCGGTTGAGCGTCTGACCTCAGCTCAGGTCATGAGCTCATAGTTTGTGAGTTCAAACCCTGCATCAGGCTCGCAGCTGTCCACGCAGAGCTTGCTTCGGATCCTCTGTCCCCGTCTCCCTCTGCCCCTCCCCTGCTCGCACTCTCAAAAATAAACATGAAAAACAAACAAATGAACAAAAAACAAAAACAAAAAAGAGAACAGTTTCCCAAAAGTTCCAACAAAAAGTCCTAGAACTGAGTCTTGTTGGCCTGGTTTGGGTCACCTACCCACCTTCGCCACAATCACTTGGCCACAGGAAGAAAAGCTCTGATGATCTGTCTAGAAGGGGTGTCTGAAATGGCGTGGGATGTGAGGAGGCACCTGCCTGCTCTCCCAGAAAGAGGAGCTGAGGGATGGAAGGTGCACAAACCCAAAGGCAAACCAAAGGAAAGTGATGTTGGCAGACCACATAAACATGATGCCCACTGCACGTGTTCTTTTCAGTGTATGTGAGAAGGGCCCCCTCACTTCCAAGGACACCTTTCAGAGCCCTGCACTTAAGTTTTTATTCATTGCTTTTTATTCTTTTTCTCAAAGATGGCAGCTAAAATTATATAAGCTCCAGCTCCCCCAAATTGGGAGATACCCTATAAAGGAGTCAACCAGAGGGGCACCTGGGTGGCTCAGTCGGTTAAGCGGCCGACTTCGGCTCAGGTCATGATCTCGTGGTCCGTGAGTTTGAGCCCCGCGTCGGGCTCTGTGCTGACAGCTCAGAGCCTGGAGCCTGTTTCCGATTTGGTGTCTCCCTCTCTCTCTGACCCTCCTCCGTTCATGCTCTGTCTCTCTCTGTCTCAAAAATAAATAAACGTTAAAAAAAAAATTAAAAAAAAAAAAAAGGAGTCAACCAGAATGCCACTTCCCCCTTCACTTACATTAAGCACCACGTTCTCATCAGATTCTTTTCCCTCCCTTCCGAAAGCCTGAAATTGAGGTTCTTATCATCTGTGGCCAAGGAATGACATCCTGACGCCAGTCTTCTTCTCCCAGATTCATCTTCAAAATTGAGGCCTTAGAGCATGGATTTCCTTTAAGAAAATAAATAAAATTTAAATTTAAAATTACCAGGGGCACCTGGCAAGCTCAGCAGGAAGAGCATGTGACCCTTGATCTTGGGATTATGAATTTGAGCCCCACGTGAGGGGTGTAGAGATTACTTATATAAATCTTAAAAAACTTAAAAAAATAGAATTACCATATGATGAAGGAATTCCACTCTTGAATATATACCCCAAAAACTTGAAAGCAGGATCATGTAGACATATTTGTACACTCATGTTCACAGCAGCATTGTTTGCAATAGCCAAATGTAGCAACAACCCAAGTGTCCGTCAATGAATGGATGAACAAAATGTGACCTATACATTGAAGGCGTGAAAACATTTTGCCTTCCTCCTTTCCAGATTCTTTGGCTGGTCTAATAATTAAATTGATGTAAGACAGATTAGCAGAGAAAAGCAAAGTTAACTGCATACATATGGGAATCCCATAAAGATATGAAGACTCAAAGGGTAGCCAGGTAATATCTTCTGTATAATATAAATATAAGATCGTGGAGCTAAGGAAAAAGGTAAGGATCCGGAGAGATGAAGGGAAGATAGACCATTCACAGGAAGGCAGAGGAGATGTTTGAAAAACAAAGGTAACCCTGTTACAGAGATAAGTTTCCTAGGTAAAAAGGTTATCTCTAGCAATAGTTCCTTTCCTGCTATAGACCCCCTTTATAATGGATATTTAGTCAGTTGAAGGGGAAGTAAAGAGCTTTTCCCTAAATTTGCTGGGTTTTGAATGGTTTTAGTTCAAAATAATCCTTATGCTGCAAAGAGACACATTTTGAGGTGGTAAAATCTGCTCCCCTTCAACATGTAATATGGAATATCATTCAGCCTTGAAAAGGAAGGAAATGCTGACATGTGCTACAACATGGACAAACCTTGAGGATATTATGCTAAGTAAAACAGACCAGTTGCAAAAGGACAAATACTACAGGATTCTGCTTTCTGAGGTTTCTAGAGTAGATAAAAATCACAGAAGCAGAAAGTAGAATGGTGTCTACCTGACTTAAAAATCTAGCCGCTTGGGGTGCCTGGCTGGCTTAGTCGGAGGAACATGTGACTCTTGATCCCAGGGTCATGAGTTCAAGCCCCACACTGGGTGTAGAGATTACTTACTTACATTCATACATACATAAGAAAAAAAAATTTAGAAGTCTAGAGGCTCTTCATTTGGCCACAGGGCCAAGCCCAACCTCTACTCACAGGGTTGCTGTAAGGAAGATTTCAAGAAATCACGTATGCAAAGTGCTTAACTATGTGGCAGTGCCTGGCACAGAGTCATAACTCAATAATTGGATGTTACTGTCATTATTACCATACTTTTACTTGGTCTCTCCATACGTCTCCAGCCTGAACAGTCCAGGCCGTTTCACACTTAGGTGCCTCTATATAAGCTGTTTTCTCTGCTTCTTTTTGTTGACATTTATCCTTCAAAATCCAACTCAAATATCATCTTACCCCAAAAGCCTTCCTGGTCTCACAAGCCTCCAGTGGATTTATTCATCCCCTTTTCTTGTGTCTCCTTTCTATTTCGTTAATGTTCTTTATAGTTGCTACCGACACCGTACTTAACTTATGTGTTTACATGCCAGTGTCGATCCTAGATTGTGAATAAATTTAGGGCAGAAAACTATGTATTGTTGATTGCTTCATTCCTCAGTGTATTATACTGAATCCAGCATATAGTAGATGGTCAATATGTTTGCTCAATGAAAGACTATGATAAGCACATTCTTACAAATATTATCCCATTTAATCATCACAAAAACAATTCCAGGGAGATATGACCATCCTCAGTTTTTTTCACATGGAAGAAATAGGCTCAGAGAGGTTAGTAACTTGTTCAAGCTTGCACAGCAGTGATGCTAGAACTACAGTTTAGTTTTTTTCTGCTTCTTAGATCCATGTTTTTCTTATCACACTATGCTACATCATTATAGTTCACAGTTTCCTCAGGGACAGTGTGTAAAGAAAACAGAAAGGTGAAGCTGAGCTCTAGGATGGCTCAGATTTGGAGGGAAAAAAAGAGATGGAGGGAGAGAAACAAAAAAGTACAAAGAAAATCGCTAAAATGAACCTAGAAAACACCACAGAAGAGAGTTGTGGGGTTTTTTTAACATTTTTTTTTAATTTACTGGTAATGTGGTTTCATTTGTTTATTTATTTTTAAAGTAATCTCTACACCCAATGTGGGGCTCGAACTCACAAGCCTGACATTAAGAGTTGCATGCTCTACCTACTGAGCCAGCCGGGTGCCCCAAAGCAAATTTTTTTTTTCCATAGAAGAGTGTTTTATGGGAAAAGGCAAGTAACTACCTAAAATGAAGCTTAAAAAAAGACCATTTAATTTTTCACTATGGTCCTTCTGGATGAGAAGCCTTGGGACCACAGGTTTGGTAGAAATCTAATTATTGGGTTAAAAAGGGAAGAACTGGTGAAGCCCTGGAGGCAGGAGGGGTAGAAACCTCATCCCTAGTGGAAGGAGGCAGAGAAGCAGGGCAGTCCTTAACCCCCAGCCAGCTGGGCAGAGAGAAGCAGAGAGGAGAATCCACAGGGGTACACAAAAGCCCAGGAGTCAGGAAAGCTGGCGAGATGAGAGTTCATGCAGTCACAGGGGCTCACAGTTGCCGAGGGAGGTAAGGGCTTCTTCTGGACTTCTGGAAGAGCCCGCCACCTCTCAGCATCACCCAGCTCCTGCCTCCGTGTCCCCTTCTCCATGTCTCTGTCTCCTTGTCACGCCTTCTGTCTTCTGCATCCTTTTACGTTTATCTTGCTTCATTCCCTACTTGAAGCAGTTGGTAATATCCTAGTAATTGTATCTACTGTTATTCAGATCAGAGAAATTGCTGACTGTTGGCAGTTCAGCGTTCAAAATAAAACCAGCGCTTAACCAGCTGCCATAGAACATGGTGGTCTGGAGAAGGAGAGTTTAGAAAGAGAGGAGAGGCCGGTCAGGTGTTCACAACCTTCCCAGGACTTTTATACAATAATTGTATGTATGTGCTCATGTACATTCTTCTGGGAAAGGATCCTACTCCTTTCATTAATTCTCAAGGGAAAAAGGGATCAAAGAGGTTCAGGATTGGGCACCTGGGCGGCTCAGTAGGTTAAGCCTCTGGCTCTTGATTTCAGTTCAGATCATGATCTCATGGTTCATGGAATTGAGCCCTACATCAGGCCTCTGCGCTGATAGTGCAGAACCTGCTTGGGATTCTCTCTCTCTCTTTCCCCCTCTCTCTCTCTCTCTGTCTTCCTCCTCTCTCTCCCCACTCTCTATCTCTAAAAAAAATAAAAGTTCCGGATCTCACTGCCTTTCACCTCTATCAAATAGAGCTGCTTAATTTTAGTTTTTTATTTTTTTAATTTTAGCTTCTTTATAATAATTTGTTCTCTTGATTTTGATAAGGATATAGCCTAAAAGCTTCTGCTTATAATGAATAGGATTAACATCAAGAAACTCAGCTCAGCGATCATTTTGAAGTACAAAATGACTCATATTCCAGTGTCACGTTCCAATCTTCCTGGTTGGTTATCAAAAATCATAGATAATTTAAGATGGTATCAAAATACTAATGCAGTTTAATTCCTTTGTAAACTTGTTTACTCCAAAACGTAAAGGCCAGAGTTCCTATTGAAATGCAATCCCTTTTCATTGAGGCAGCGGGAACCCATTTTTCTAATGATCTAATGGTCTAAATTTCAGCACATAGCACTGTTCTGACAAAGGAGAGTATTTCCAGATTATGCTGAAAGTTGCTCAGCACCTGTTTCTTGAAATAAATGTGTTTAGCTTTTGGCAAAGGAGACATCTGGAAAAGAGGCATTTTGCTCAATAATATTAAAAGCATTAATATAATAAACAGAAAACTAAACCAACTGAATTTTTCTTTTGGTTTTCATTAGATTAGAAACTCCAGAAGGGCAGGAACCATTCCCTTCAACACTGTATCCCCGTATTTAATAGGCAGTAGCCATTCAATAAATAAGGAGATGAAAAATAACAAGCCCCTAACAGAATGGATTTTATAGAAAGCATTTTTTTTCTTCTTCTCCTCCTTTTTTACAGCTTTATTGAGATGTAAGTGCTATATAACACTGTGTAAATTTAAAGTGTCCAATATGGGGATTTTTTCGATACATTTATCTATTACGAAGTGTTTACCAAAATAAGGTTAGTTAATACAAACTTCACCTCACATAGTTCTCATTTTTGTTGTTGTTGGTGGTGAGAACATCTAAGTCCTACTCTCAGAGCAACTTTCAAGCATACAAGATGTATTATTAATTGTAGTCATCATGCTGTACATTAGATCCCTGGAACTTATTCATCCTATAACTGAAAGTTTATACCCTTAGACCAACATCTCACCATTTCCTCCACTTCCCTTAACCCCTGGTAACGATCAATCTATTCTCTGTTTCTGGAAGTTAAATTTTTTTAATTGCAGTATAGTTGACATACAATATCTTATTAATTTCAGGTGCACATCATGTGATTTGAGGTTTTTATACATTGGGAAATGATGCCCACAATAAGTCTAGTTACCATCTGTCACCGTACAAAGTTATTACAATATAATTGACTATATTTCCTGCGCTGTACATTACATCCCCGTGACTTATTTATTTTATAATTGGAAGTTCGTGCCTCTTAAGAATCTTTATCTATGTTGCCTGCCTCCCAGAGGCAAGGTATTGGAGGCTACGAGGCGTTTGGCCTTGAAGGAATAAAGTCCTTTACTCAGGAGTAAAGGTCCTGAAAAATCCTCCTGTGCTTGTCTTCTGAATTAAAAGAAAGCTTAAAGTAAGCCCAGATAAGTTAAGTATTGAGGTGACTTAAAAATAAAAATTCTTGGGTGGTGTATCTGATAACCCATCCAAAACAAATGAAATTAAGTAGGTGGGCTCATTTTCCAGCCATTCTAGATAAATAAGCACCTATTATATTATTATGTTTGTTCAAGTAAAATCCTTATTACTTAGGAGAGGAATGTGGTCAACACAGTAGGAAAAATTTTTCCACTCTTTTTTTTGTGTGTTTAGAATTGGCGACTCTACTAGTTTCCATTTCTTTCTCCAACTTCGCATTTCAAAATGCTTGGATCATGATCATAGATTTGAAAAATATTGTGGCCTCACCTAGTCTTTTTTCAAAAAGTTTTCAAGGAAACTGCTTTGTAAAGTGATGCAGGTGCACTTTAATTTCAGCTTGAAGAAGGTATGGTACGATTTATGGGCATTATTCCCAATACAAAAATAAATCCACTTCAGCTGTTAAAATTAGCCTTTGAGTTGTTTCATTTTACTGCTGTCTTGCCATAAGTTATGTCAGAAAAATAAAAACAAAACATATAGTTACATGGAATTTAAATGATAACACAGTTAACCTTGAACAATACAGGGGTTATTGGATCTTAACACCTTCTCCGTCCCTATGCTCAAAAATCCACATACAACTTTTGATTCCCCAGAAACATAATTAGCCTGCTGTTGGCATAAACAGTTGATTAACACATTTTTTGTACATTGTTTTTTTTAATTTATTTATTTTTGAGTAATCTCCACACCCAATATGGGGCTCGAATTTACGACCCCGAGATTAAGAGTTTGCCAGCTTTTCCTACTGCGTCAGCGAGATGCCCTTGTTAGGTTTTTACATACTATATTCTTACAATAAAATAAGCTAGAGAAAAGAAAATGCTACCAAGAAAATCCTAAGGAAGAGGAAATATATTTATAGTACTGTACTGTAAAAAATCTGCATATAACAGGGGCGCCTGGGTGTCTCAGTCAGTTAAGTGCTGGACTTCGGCTCAGGTCATGATCTCATGGCTCGTGGGTTTGAGCCCCACTGTGGGCTCTGTGCTGACAGCTCAAAGCCTCAGATTCTGTGTCTCCATCTCTCTCTGCCCCTCCCCCACTCACACTCTTGTCTCTCTCTCTCTCAAAAATAAACATTTTTAAAAATTTTAATTTAAAAAATCTGCATATAAGAGACCCGCACAGTTCAGATTCATGTTGTTCAAGAGTCAGCTGCATAGTATTACATTTTAAACATATGTCCCCAAGGTGAAATTGCACTTTATTAAGACCTAACTCTCAATTATTTATCTTACACTCCATTTATTATCTTATACATGTGTGTTAAACCCTTCATTATTATCACACAATCAGCCATGGTAGTGATCACCTTTCTATGATGCACGCTTAGGGGAGGAAAACACTTTTCCTCTAACCTCTTAGGTTTTGTAAATGATGACTGTAAATTAAACCGACAAAAGACATATTAACACAACAGATTTATCCGCATGCACATGGGAGCTTCTCAGAGGAGAAGTGAAAACCCAAAGGACAGGGTTAGGCTTGAGAACTTCTATACTATTTTAGCATGGGGCAATAAATTGTGGAGAAGGGACAAAGTTAAAAGATTTTGGCTTCCAGGGGTATTAAATTGTGGGAAGATAGATATATGGGGGGGAAGAATGAGTAGAGAGAAGGGTCATTTTAGTAAGGTTTGTTATGCAAACTCAGCGATAAGATTCTCCAGTGATTAAGAATCCTTCTTCTCAAGGTGCCTGGGTGGCTCAGTCGGTTGAGCAACCGACTTCGGCTCAGGTCATGATCTCACGGTTTGTGAGTCCAAGCCCCGCATCGGGCTCTGTGCTGACGGCTCGGAGCCTGGAGCCTGCTTCCGATTCTGTGTGTCCCTCTCTCTCTGCCCCTGCCCCACTCATGCTCTGTCTCAGAAATAAATAAACATTAAAAAAAATTTTTTTTTTAAAGAATCCTTCTCCTCTTCCCGATACAGAAGAGGGGAGGAGGGAGACCTTCACAACGGGCAATCTGTGCCCTGATTTTAGGCAGAATGGGGGAGGGCAGAGGGTTCCTCCTGGGTCTGCTGTTTCTTAATTGCCTCCACCTCAAAATAACACCTTAAATCCATGGGAGGGGCTCATGTTATATATCTGCTCCTTACTGGTTCCTATCAGCATTCCAAGTGTGCAGCAAGTGGCCACAGTTACATTTATGAGTTAAAATTGTGGTGTAGCTGGGGCACCTGGGTGACTTGGTTAAGTGTCCAACTCTTTGATTTCAGCTCAGATCACGATCTCATGGTTCATGAGATGGAACCCTGTCTCGGGCTCTGTGCTGACAGCATGGAGCTGGGCTTGGGATTCTCTCTCCCTCTCTCTCTGCCCCTCCCCAGCTCTCTCTCTTTCTCAAAATAAACAAATAAACATTTAAAACTTTTTTAAAAATTGTGATGTAGTCAATTATACCTCAAAAGAAATTTCACTGTTACCTCCTCAGGACTGCAGAGTCATTTATATACCCATCCGAAAGACTGGTTGATATATAACTTACTACTTTGTCAGCTCCTTCAGATGTAAGCACAAGATACTGTTCTAGTCAGCATCAACCCCCAACAGATAAATGAAGATTGGCAAATGTGCTCTTAAAACACTCATCTTTTCATCCAACTCATTTATTCATTCAACAAATGTCTGTTGAGTGTTTATTGTGTGGCAAGTTCCCTCCTAGACTTTGGAGCGACAGGAGTCAGCAAGACAAAGTCCATAACTTCAAAGTTGTGGCTTCCCCTGCTTGGATTTTGCTATCTGAACTGATTCAGGGCAAGTCAAGATATTTGTCCTTACATTTTTCATTTAACCCAAAGACACGTGCCTGAGGATAGCAGCACATCTAGTTATTTTTTCTAGTTATTGTAGGACTCACCTGTGCTTCTAGGATAAACTCCAAACCACTTGGAGTTTACAAAGCCCTTTTTACATAAAATGTCTAATAACTAGCCTGAAAACACACACACACACACGCACACACACACACACACACACAACCAACAACAACCAAAAAATGCTCTCTGAGCCTTCTGTGTCTCACCTTTGTATTCTGTGTTCTAGGCAAGGGTCAGCTTTTAGTAATTTAGGAAACCAGCTGTGTCCAGAAAACAGCTGTGTCCTTTTCCATATGTTCTCTTCTGCTTTACCTGGCTCGCTTCCACTAGGCTCATTAATCACCTCCTCTGGGAAGCCTTCCCTGCTCCTAGTCTCAGTCTGGTTAAGTACCCTTCTGGGTTCCTAGGACTTAATTTTTTTTTTTTTTAATTTTTATTTTTTATTTTTTTTATTTTTTATTTTTTAATATATGAAATTTACTGTCAAATTGGTTTCCATACAACACCCAGTGCTCATCCCAAAAGGTGCCCTCCTCAATACCCATCACCCACCCTGCCCTCCCTCCCACCCCCCATCAACCCTCAGTTTGTTCTCAGTTTTTAACAGTCTCTTATGCTTTGGCTCTCTCCCACTCTAACCTCTTTTTTTTTTTTTTTTCCTTCCCCTCCCCCATGGGTTTCTGTTACGTTTCTCAGGATCCACATAAGAGTGAAACCATATGGTATCTGTCTTTCTCTGTATGGCTTATTTCACTTAGCATCACACTCTCCAGTTCCATCCACGTTGCTACAAAAGGCCATATTTCATTTTTTCTCATTGCCACGTAGTATTCCATTGTGTATATAAACCACAATTTCTTTATCCATTCATCAGTTGATGGACATTTAGGCTCTTCCTAGGACTTAATTTTTAACCTCCGTCCTAGAAATGATTGTACTATATTATACCAGTCTAGCCTCTCTTTTCACTAAACTGTGTGCTTCTTAAATTTAGACACTCGTTCTTTTACATCTATGATGACCATATTAAAAGAAGGGAAAAAAGAAAGAAGGGTGGATGTGTGTAGAAATCGGTAAGAATTCTCCTCAGAGCCCCCACTCTTTTTTTTTTTTTGGAAGCAGACCCACCTGGTCCAAACCAGCATCAGTACTTGTCAGTTATGAGACTTTGGGCAAGTTATTTAACTCAGATGGGCCTCTTACTCTTAATAATAAGTGCTTAATAAACACTTGCTTCATGAAAGAATAATAATGATTGTTAGAGGCTTAATTAATATGATAGTTAACATATACAACACTTAGTCTGTGCCAGGTATTGTTTTGAGCACTTTCTATACATTATCTGTATTAATCCTTACAACCCTGTGACGTGGCACAGTATATTCCTTCTATAGAAGAAAATGAAGACACTGTGGCCCCGCGATGGTGACCTGCCAAGTTACTGAGCGGGCTTCAGAGCCCATTCTCTGAATTATCACTCCCTCCTGCTGGTTGCTGGCTGCAAGAGAGGAGAGAATAGCGGAACAGACAAGATGATGAACATAAGGATCTCCTGCCCTGCTCAAGAAAAGCATTCTTGGGGCGCCTGGGTGGCTCAGTAAGTTAAGCATCAGACTTTGGCTCATGTCATGATATGGCAGTTCATGGGTTCAAGCCCCACTTCGGGCTCTGTGCTGACGGCTCGGAGCCTGGAGCCTGCTTGGGATTCTGTGTCTCCCTCTCTCTCTGTCCCTCCTCCACTCGCACTCTGTCTCTCTTTCTCAAAAATAAAATAAAACATTAAAAAAAATTTTTTTAATCATCCTTTACTGCTATTATCGCATTTCCTGGGGATGACCCACCAAAATCCTCAAAGTGCTGCTCTTCAATCTGATATTCCTAGCTTTTGGCTAAAATTCCCCCTACCTACCAAAAACATCTCATATTAATTATATGTGGTTTGGGGGTCTAGAGGGACAACATAGTCCTTGACTATGCTTGACTGAAGAGTCTTTCTTCTTAATTGGGACTGTCATCCTCTTTGGCAGAATAGGCAGCTACAGAAGGTCTTTGTGGGAGGATGAGGTCACCCCCTAGCTAGCCAGTCCACCTCACATCCACAGGAGACCTTATTAATTGGGAGAGGGATGTTGGTTTCCTTTCCAATTTCTGAGATTTCCTTCTCATTCACTAAACCACTTAATGCTTATACTTTACTTTTACCTATTATAAATTATTTATTTCTAAAATAACTCATACGTGTCTCTAGGAATTGTTAGTCTCAGGACAGAAGCCTGGGTCAATAATGCAGACAACTGTCCTCTAAAGACCCCTCTCCCTTCACCTTGTCCACAGGGTGAGTTCCAGCAGTGAGGCTTGTATTTCTTTTTCTTTCTTTCTTTCTTTCTTTCTTTCTTTCTTTCTTTCTTTCTTTCTTTTTCTTTCTTTCTTTCTTTCTTTCTTTCTTTCTTTCTTTCTTTCATTTAAAAACATTAGAAAGAGAGAGAAAGAGAGCAGGGGAGGGGCAGAGAGAGAGGGGACAGAGGATCCAAAGTGGCCTCTGTACTGACAGAAGACAGCCCGATATGGGGCTCGAACTCACAAACCATGAGATCATGACCTGAGCCAAAGTTGGACACTCAACCAACTGAGACACCCTGGCTCCTAGAGCTTGTATTTCTTGACTCTCCCGTGACAGCATAGCTGACTAGAAGACCAAGATAGGGCAACTGATTCTCTTGCCTGGGTATTTGATTCTTGGCCAGTCACTTCAACTTCCTATAAATTTAGAAGCTATAAGGTGGTCACCTTCCATTTTATATGTAGAAAAGCAAATAAAGCAGGTTTATTGGTCAGGTTCCAGATTCCAGCTTCTTTAATAAAGACCCAATATAACCCCAGCTTAAATGAGATAGAAGCATGTTTCCCTTTCACATAAGAGTCCAGGGCTAATATGACAGCTCCATGCACTTAGAGACCCAAGCTCCTACCTTATGGCTCCAACAACCTCTACCGGCAGCTTTCATCTCCAGGTCAAAGACGATGGCTTCAGGTCCCGCCATCTTTATCCATGTGCAGGCAGTAAGGAGAGAAAAGAAAGGAGCGGGGAGCTCATTTTTTTGCCATTTAAGAGCATACTCTGGAAGTTGTGCATATCACTTCTGTCTGTATTGCACTGACCGGAGCCTAATAAATGGCTACAATTAGCAGAAGGGAGGCTTGGAAGAGTGGCCTTTTCCTGGGTAGCCTTGCGTCTGGCTAAAACTCTATCCTCATAGAAGGGGCAAGACAACAAGCAGCTTCAGCTGCTTTCAAGCTCACACAGCTGGTCAGCAAAGAGTCAACATGAAATAGAGACAAGGAGAAAAAGCAGCAATGAGAGACTTGGGACCTCTGAGGCGAGGAGAGCCACACTGCTTCCTTTTGGCACCCATTTCTTGGTTTCAGTCTCTTATTGATTACCAGCAGCTTGCTTTCTCTTGCTTATCATAAGTCCTTGGCTTTGCATAAGCCAGCCCAGGGAACCTCTGTTTCTTGACACCAAAAAGCCATGTCTAAGACAGTCAACCTGATGATGTGCTCCTAGAAGGCAACAGTCATTTTGTTGTTGTTGTTCCTACTCAGGGTTTCCATAGTGCTGAAGTTCTGTACATAAATATTGATTGAACTTAATGTATCCTTTTGCAGCTGGGTGCATTTACTAGCTGTCTCCCTTATTTTTGCCAGTGATAGTTTGTAGACTTCCAAATTACTTCAAAGAACAGAAAGGGTGGGCCTACAAGAGGATCAGAGAATGTCTCAGTCTGAGACTGGAAGAGGAGAATACTAACAGTTTTGGCACAGGCCCTTTCCTGAAATCTGTCAGCACTCCGAGGGTGGGGCTGTGCTCCGCTGCACCAAGGCGGCGGCCATCTTCAGCCACGGTTATGTAAACCAGGAAGACTAGAAAGGTCTCCCTCCCTCCTGTGCCTGGACAAATGTTTGTGATGTGTGCATTCAATATTGACGCCTCCAGCTCACCCTCAAATGAAAACGCTCTAGCCTCGACTTGGAGAAGAGCCTTACATGCAACTTTTCTCAGTGTTCTAAGTTTAACCAGCTGGAAAGAAGTACCATTCTATTAAATGCTTTTTAAATGAAGGATTTGCTTTTTTTAATGGAAAAATCTGCATTTCATCAAAGGGATGGAAAACAATACCCTTGACTAGTTCATTTGATACAAAGCCCAGCATAACAACATACCCAAACCCATGCTTTTGTTGATATTCTTGAAGAGAAAATAAAGCAAGGGATTTTGAGAGGCTTGCCTAACAAGGGCCTATAAGCCGTATTCTGAGGTATCATAATGAAAACAGCAGGATTCAAGTTATATCCAAGAACTTTACAAGTCTGCCTGGCATGTAGAAGGTATTCAATTAATTCTTGTTGAATAGGTATGTTTCAAACTGATGCTGAAACCATTAGTCTAGAAATCTCTATAACATGATACATTTAAACATTTCACTCTTAAAACACACAGGATTTGTGAATGAATATCAAAATCAGCTTCATTTATAGTGGGAATGAAATCAAGTCCGCTGGGGAGGAATAGTATGAGTGGAGCAGGAGGACTTGTAAAGCTCTGTGATCTAAAAATTGTAAATGGGGGTGCCTGGGTGGCTCAGTCAGTTGAGCATCTGACTCTTGACTTTGGCTCAGGTCATGATCTCAGGGTCATAGGATCGATCCCTGCATCAGGCTCTGTGCTGAGCAAGGAGCCTGCTTAAGAGTCTCTCCTTCTCTCTCTCTCTCTGCCCCTTTCCCCCCTCACACTCTTTCTCTCTCAAAAAATAAAAATAAAAAATAAAAATAAACATCGTAAATGATAGCACTGCCATTTTCTGTTTTACTCTAAACATTACAGTTAACTTTTACAGTGCTGAAAGATTCCTAACAGCTCCTAGTTTTAGGGAACAGTCATTGAGGACAGAACGCTGCTTGGCAGTATTTGTATTCTTTACTTCTTCCGGGACATTTCAGATGTTATGGTTCAGAGTCTTTTTATGAATGGTATGTTCATTTATTGACATTACGTTAGATAGTGCTGTGGTATTTTCCCAAAAACTGTTTTGTTCGGAGGCAACTAGTTTAGCACTCTGTTGGGAGGTCTCCAAGACCACGTCCAGGTTCGATGATTCATGAGATCTCACAGGACTCCGCTTCCCATGGTACTCACGGCTCTGCTTTATTACAACCAAAGGGCACCAACCAGTCAGCAAAAGAAGAAACACATGGGCAAAGTCTGGGGAAAACCAGGCATGAGCTTCCAAGGGTCCTTTCCATCCAGGACATGCTAATCCTTCAGGCAACGACTTCTACGGGGTGACGGCACATGTAAAATACTGCCAAGCAGGGAAGTTCATTAGAGACTCAGTGCCCAGGGTTTTGACTGGGGGCTGGTCGTAGAGGCAGCCTCGGCCTGGCACACACACAAATGCCAGACTCTCAGAAGGAAAGCAGGTGTTCAGCATAAATCACGCTGTTTGTATATGTAATTTAGGCGCAGCAAGCCACCCTCATCAGTTAAGTGTGGGAACCTTCTCAAAACCTAAGTTCTTAGTCAACAGCCAAGGGCCGATCTTGCAAGCAGGCCTCTTTGTGGATAACAACAGTTCAGGCCTGCTATGCTAGCTCTTTTCTGCACAAACGCCATCAGTAGAGTATGAATAATTGTGATAATGATGCTAATAAGTTTGATGGTTTCGGGGTGCCTGGGTGGCTCAGTCAGTGAAGCATCTGACTTTGGCTCAGATCATGATCTCACAGTTCGTGGGTTCTAGCCCCTCATTGGGCTCAGCTCAGAGCCTAGAGGCTGCCTTGGATTCTGTGTCTCCCTCTCTCTCTGCCCCTCCCCCATTTGTGCTCTGTCTCTCTCTCTTTCTCTGTCTCTCTCTCAAAAATAAATAAACATTAAAAAAAATTTTTTAAATAAGTTTGATGTCTAGTCGCTTTATTTTATTTATTTATTTTTCTTAAAGATTTTATTTTTAAGTAATCTCTACACCCAACATAAGGCTCAAACTCACAACCCTGAGATCAAGAGTTGCACGTTCCATGGACTGAGCCAGCCAGGCACCCCTAGTCCCCTTCTTTAATCATTATGCATTATGTAATTAATGTTTATGGAGCCCTTATCACATGCCAGACCCATGGTGAAAGTCATTTAATTTTTATAGTATACTTAAAAAGCAGGTCATGTCTCTGTCCCCATTTTATAGATAAGAACATCAGATCCAATGCAGTTAAGTACCTTGTTCCAGTCTTACAACTAATAACTGGTAGTGCTAGGATTGGACTAGGAGGGGCTGACTTTAAAACATGGGCCCAGTGGGGAGTTCTTAAAAATTTCACCCCACACTTTTTTTTTCTTTCTTTTTTTCCTTTCTTCTCACGTGGTCATCAAAAAATTTACACGTACGCGTGCACACACATCTCTCTCTCTCTCCATGTTGTGTTGGTAGGACACAAACACAACCAAGTACAGAACCTAGTACAAGCTGGCTTTCAAATACATGTTGAAATGAATGAATAATTAAGCATAACAACCGAATATCTAGCATTTATGTATCGCATCTTTAGATACCAACATGTTAACCCTTGAAATTCAGTAGAAGGAGCCTAATGCAAGAAACCTGGGTCAGTCATACCACGAAGTACTGTATCTGTCCGTGTGGCCTTTTGTGAATTGTTGTAGTATTTTTCGAAGTTTAGAAAACTTAATACCTTATGGAATAATACACAGATTCATCATCCCTTTTTGAGTCTTACCAGTGTGCAGAGCACAGGATTACTGCTTTTTTTAAAAAAAGCAAAAGCCATGAGCCATTGAAAGTATGCTTCAATTTTGTCAAAAAGTCTCGGAGCCTCCCATGCCTTTGGAAAGAAGACTATCTGCCCTAGAGATGCTGCAAAGGGCGTAGAGGTCACGAAGCTGGGAATACCATCAGGGCAGGGGGAGAAGCAAGTTTTGACAAAGCAGAAGCAGAGTTGACAAGGATTTCAGAAAGTATGAAATTTAAGGGAGTGATGATTGCTTCTTTGGAATCCATTCTTTCGGGGCTCTGTCCCAAGGTGCTAACAGTACTTAACATTTGGATGGGGCTTT
Organism: Panthera uncia; assembly: GCF_023721935.1. Taxonomy (NCBI): domain Eukaryota; kingdom Metazoa; phylum Chordata; class Mammalia; order Carnivora; family Felidae; genus Panthera; species Panthera uncia. Next base: position 25,409,724 of record NW_026057585.1, on the reverse strand, counting down.
CCTATCCTTTCAAAGTGCTTTCACACATATCTTCCTACATTCTCCTCACAGCAGCCTAGAAGGGAGGCCAGTCTGTATTATGCCCATTTTGCAGATGAGAAACTAAGGCAAGGATAAGGTAACTTTCCCAATACCTCAGGACTAGTGACTTGTGGTCTTTTCATCTTGGACGGTGCTTCTCAATCTTTAATGTGCAGATGAACCACCTAGGGATCAGTAGGCTTATTAGGTCTGAGGAAGGATCCAGATTCTTTATCTCTAACAAGTTGTCAAGTGATACAGTAAGAAATAAGAATATAAAATGTGTTACCTTTAAAATGATGGGTTTTCTTATTGTGAGATAAAACCTATATCCACATGGGGCACCTGGGTGGCTCAGTCGGTTGAACGTCGACTTTAGCTCAGGTCATGATCTCGTGGTCTGTGAGTTCGAGCCCTGCATTAGGCTCTGTGCTGACAGCTCAAAACCTGGAGCCTGCTTCGGATTCTGTGTGTGTCTTTCTCTCTGCCCCTCCCCTGCTCATGCTCTCTCTCTCTCTCTCTCTCTGTCAAAAATAAACAAACATTAAAAAAATTTTTAAACAAAACCTATATCCACAAAAGAGTATAAACATTACGTGACTACTTTAAAAAATTATTATGAAGCAAATGCCATGTGACCCCACTACCCAGATGAGACATAGAACATTACTGGAAGCCTTCTCTCTCCCTGTCTCCTTGATCATTAAGACTCTCCCTCCCCCTGGGAGGAAACACTATCTTGACTTTGGGGGTCATCATTTTCTTCCTTTTTTTTTTTTTTTTTTTAAGGAAAACTGAATATTTGAGGTGATATTTTTTCATTACTCTGGTTTCTGATACTTTGGAGTCACGAGTATTTCACACATGATAATGATACACAGGCCAAGGGACAGATCTTGCCTGTGGAAATCTTTAGTAGGAGAAAGTCCCTTAGAGGAGTCCACCTGGAGCCTGCTATGCAAAAGCGTGCAGGAACAGAGGCAAGCCCCACACTTTAGGAGTGGAGCGTACTAGAATAAATGAATTCTGGATCTTTGTTGCTGTATCAAGTCAATATTTAACAGATCAGTTATAGCTGGTTAAAGTCTGTTACTGACAGATAAGAAAGGTCAGTATCCAGAAGAGACAATAAAACAAGAATAGTGTTATTAATGTTCTGCCTGCCTGTGGGTGGTCTTGCTCATGGCCGTTCTGATTCCCCTCACTTCATGAAGTCATCCCTCCTGATTTTCAACAAAACATATTTTCGTAAAACTACTGCTTATAAATATGGATGTCCACTTTGCTCAGTCCAATTAAAAGTTTGAGTGGGCAGCATATTCAAAGGGCCAAGGGCATCAAGAGCTGGCAATGTTTCTGTTCAGCACCAGGTGGCCAGGAAGTTTCGCTTCATGCAAAAAGGAAGATCAAAATTGCCCAGATAGCTCGTGATAGGACAATGATGCCTACACGAAGGGAAGGCTAAAAAAGGCCCCGCTTGTCTACTGAGCAGCTCTTTCCCCATGCAGTCTGTACTTTATGTGTAGTAGTTAGCTACTGCTGTATAACAAACCATCCCAAAAGTTAGTGGCTTAATAAACAGCTTATGATTACTCATGACTCTTCGGTTTGGCTGAGAGGTTCTTGTGCTGGGCTTGCCTGGACACACTTCGGCTGGAGAGTCAGTTGGGCTGGAAAGACCAACATAGTTTCCCACACATAGCTGACAGCTGATACTGGCTGTTGTCTGGGGCACCTCAGATTTCCTCCATGCAGCAACTTGTTCCTAAATGTTTGTCCCAGAGAAGCTAAGTATTCAAGATTTTTGTAAGTCAGTTGTTAAACCACTGGTAGCTTGAAATCAGCCATGGTGGAAGTGTTTATACTGAAAAAATGAGCAAATACTATAAAATCAGGTGTTGTTGTTGTTGTTGTTTTTTTTTCTGGAGTGCTGATTTACCAGGATACCACTGCCTACATCTATGTGTGTCCTACAGAGTCCCACACAGTGTAGGTCCTCAGTATATGTTTGTTACATTGAATCTTTGGTTAAGAGGCAGGAAGTTGTAAACAGTGCTGCAGTCTCATAAAAAAATGTCAAAAAAAATTGTGAAATGAGGGGACCAAATCCAAGATAGTGGAGTTTGTTTGGGGGATGTGATACGATTACTAAGCACACATTCATATACCCCACATATCATAAAGAGTATCAATGGCTCTGTTAATTTAAACTGTTATGGTGGAGCTTTGGATGGAGAGTTTCTGACTCTGGCATAAATGTGTAATGTATACTTACATATCCCAGAATCGAAGCGGAATAATCAAGTTTCCCACAGGACAGTATTCGTAAAGCTATATTGGTGTTGTGTCTGATAGAGATACAAAGTTTATGGAGAGGTAGGACAGTTCAAGAAACACACCTCTCTGCTATTTTCATGTATCTTTCATCCTGTTTCTGTGTTCTACAGATTTTGATTCGTGTCCCTCTTTGACCACCTCTGCACATACCTCTGCCTCTTCCGGTATCGAGTAGACTGGCTAGTTTGTCTATATTTCTCTGAATTTGTTTGGGTTTTCCTCAGATCTCTGCCTGGGTAAAAGAAGGGTATGGGCAGCAAAGTTGGTTTAAAAAAATCTGTTTTTTTTTGTTTTTTCACACAGTCTGCCATGCCACTTAGCTAAGCATTTCACCTGTGCCCTGCCATGCAATGGGGCTACATCTCACCGCTGACCTGCTGCGTTTCCAAGGGTGGTTTGCATCCTGAGAATGACCAATTAGGTCCTTGGGACAGCCTTACATTACCATCCCAGGTAGCTTCGTGGCTTCTTCTACTGCTTCTCTTTTTTTCCTTTTTGACCAACCTGAAAGGAGTAAAGAATAAAAGCAAAGCATAAAAACACTCTGTCCCTTTTTTTAACTGTTACAAAACTCTATCTCCTCTACTGCATTTCATTCCTCCGCCCATCTTTAAACGTCAGTGTTCCCCAAGGTTTTCTCTTCTGACCTTGTCTTCTGCCCCCTCTCACTCACTGGGTAGTCCTGGGTGATTTCATCCACTCCCAGCTATTGAAACTCATGATGCAACGAGGCATCCCCAGATTCACGCACTCACTACCTGTTGGACAGCCCCACTGGAACATCCCAAAGGCTCCCCATGCTCATTACCCCCTCATACGAACTCATTTTCTATTTCCCTAAACCTCAGTTAATGGGAGTCATTCTGGTCTTCTTCTCCCTCACCTTCAAACAAATCCTATTGATTCTACCTGTTTCAGTTATCCAATTTCCGCAAAACAAACTGCCCCGAGACTTAGTGGTTTAAAACAACAATGGTTTAGTATTTCTTGTGATACTACAGTTTGGCCCCGTATCTCGCTATTGTTTTTCTTGGGCTTATTAGAGAAGCTGCATACAGCCAGAGAATTAGCTGGCTGGGAGGTCCAAGACGACCTCACTCATAAGTCCGACAGTTGGTGTTGGGTGTTGGCTAGAAAGCCTCAGTTCTTCCCCACGTGGCTTCTTATCCCCACTGGGACAGACGGGCTTCCTTACATCAGAGTCTCAGGGCAGTGCTCCAAACAAGCCAAGCCGAAGCTGCCAGGCCTGTTAGGCCTGAGCTTCAGAACGCTCATGTCACATCTGCTGCATTTCATTTGTCAAACCAAATCACAAGACCAGCCCAGATTCAAGGAGGCAGGGAAACAGGCTCCATGCCTCAACAAGAGAAGCCATGAAGTCATGTGGCAAAGGAGCGTAATACAGGGAAGGGAGGAATTTATGTGCATTAAACAAACGACCACATCACCATGTACATGATGACTTAGAGAGTTCAGAGATTAGAGGCAGGAAGCCCAGCAGGGAGTTTGTTTCAGGAGGCCAGGCAAGAAGCAGGAGGGCATTATTCAGAGACAGAGCTGAGTGTTTACTATATGCTTTCGCACTAGCACAGGTGCTATAGGGAGATGAGATGTAAGAGATTAGTAAAACCTGATCCAGCCATGGGACAGGCACTCAAATGTTTGCTTGTTTAATGAAGAACTTAAAACATTATTTTTATTTTATTTTTAATTTTTTAATGTTTATTTATTTTTGAGAGAGAAGGACAGAGTACGAGCAGGGGAGGGGTAGAGAGACAGGGAGACACAGAATCCGAAGCAGGCTCCAGTCTCCGAGCTGTCAGCACAGAGCCCGACGTGGGGCTCGAACTCACAGACTGTGAGATCATGACCTGAGCTAAAGTCAGACGCTTAACTGACTGAGCCACCCAAATGCCCCTATAATATATGCCTTTTTTTTTTTTTTTAAAAAAAGGAAAGCCTAATGAAAAAAAGTGGATGTTGTAGTGAACCACCCTCTTTTCCTTCTTCTGATAATAAATTATCTTTCTCATGGTAAACCCATTCTGATATCTCAGATGGGACAGGTTAGCCTCACCACACCCTGTGCAAAATACATTTATCCTCTCCCCCCGGGGGCACATGTCCCAGCACCTGCCAGAGGGGTCCACCCCTCTCCACAGGGTAGGCTCAAGCACATACGAGTCAAACCTGGACAAGAAGCAGCTGCCCTAGGACTTCCCTACAGACGCGATCTAGGCAGGCTGTCTCTTTCTGCCAGGCCTGTGGAGGATGGGAGGGTGGGGCTGCCAATGCCGTGTTGTCCATCATACAGACAAGGGTTGCATCCAGAGTCAAGCAGCGCTGAGAGATGGGGAGACTGCACTCTAATGGTGTGCTTTTGCTCCTGGATTCCAGCCATGCCTAGAACGGATGCAGCCTAGATCACACTTTTATATAAACCAAGACGTTCTCTTTTTGCTTGAGCCTGATTAAGTTGTACTTCTTTCACACACAACTAAAACAGTTCTGACTTAACACAAAGACAATCACAAGATTGTATCATCAGGGGTCATGAAGGTTCTGGGCTCTGCCCCTGTGGGCTCCCCTCTAAACCATTCTGTATACTTCCACTATGTTATTCTTTGAAAATACTAATTTTTTCATGAAAAAATCTTCCAAGGACCTCCAGTATTTACAGACTACTTTGATTCACTTCAAACAAAACCTAGGTTTAATTTGCACCCCTCCCCTCTTTTAAACTGGTATTCTTCCTAGTATTCCCTCCAGTCAGATTGGCTTATTGACTTCTTCCAAAATTCCTTTTTCATGCCTGACTCTGTTTTCTTGCTCATGCCTCCTATTTACCCTCCTTGGAATGTTCTCCCCATTCCCTTGTGCCTATTGAAATCCCACTCATATGTAATGTCTCAGTTCAAGTACACTTCTTCCCTAAATGCTTTCTCAGAACATAACAACTCAAGAATTCTTTCCCTTTTCTGAACGCCCATTGTACTTACCATCTGTCCCGCTCCTGACACATACAATAATATAAACTGCCTTCTATTATTTTTTTAGCTTTATTTATGTATTGAGGGAGAGAGAGAAGAGAGAGCAGGGGAGGGGCGGAGAGAGCAGGAGAGGAGAATCCCAAGCAGGCTCCGCACTGTTGGTGCGGAGCCTGATGGGAGGCTCTAACTCACAAACCATGAGATCATGACCTGAGCTGAAATCAAGAGTGAGATGCTTACCCGACTGAGCCCACCCAGGTGCCCCATCTTTGCCTTCCTTATTAGATTTCAAATCTGTAAAGGCCTAATGATATGAGGTTAATCACGCAGAAAATTGACAAAAGAGGCTTTGTGTCATGTCAGAAGGAAGCAAATTCACCAAAGAAAACCCAAAAGGGATGACAGTTGAGGTGAAGTCCTAAATACACAGATAAGAAAGTGAGTGTTCACGAAGAAGATTGTGGTAGTTACCAAATTCCTGCTTCTTTTTCTAAGGTAGAAAGTTGTTGGCAGGTAGCTTCCTAGTCAAGGACCACATGTCCCAGCCCCACCATCCTTCTTGATGGGGAGTCACGTGACTCATTTCCAGCAAGGGAAAGTGAGTGGAAATGTTGTGTGTCTCATCTGGTCAAAGTGGTTGAGAAGCACATGTGCCTCTCTACTCTTACTTTCCTTCCTGCTGGCTAGACAGAGAGGACTTGGGAGGGTCTGGAGGATAATGGCTCATAGGATGGAAGAAGCCTGGGTCTCTGAATCACCACAGGGTGAAAAACCAGCCCCTGACAAGGAACTCTGGCACTGGACTGCTCCTTGAGCAAGACATTAATTTTGTGTCCAGTCACTGAAATGTGCAGGATTATTTGTTACAGCAGTGCGTTAGGGTTCTCCAGAAAAAGAGAACCAATAGGATGTGTGTATCTGTCTATTTACCTCCTTAATCTATTGAGAAATTTATTTTAAGGCACTGACTCATGTGATTTTGATAGATGGCAAGTCCCAGACCTGTAAGGTGGGCCAGCAGGCTAGAGATCCAGAAAGAGCTGATGTTGCAGTTCAAGTCCAAAAGCCATCTGCTGGCAGGATTCCCTCTTGCCCAGGGAAGGTCAGATTTCTACTCTATTCAGGTCTTCAGCTGACTGGATCCATCCACATCATGGAGAGTGATGTGCTTCACACAAAATCAACCAATTTAAATATTAATCTCATCCAAAATACCCTTACAGAAACATCCAAAATAATGTTTGACTACATATCTGCGCACCACAGCCCAGCCAAGGTGACACATAAAGTTAACCATCACAAGCAGATAGTACTTCCTTAATATACACCAAAATGTGTTGAGACTAGCCACCAACACCTGCAGAAATGGCGTATTTCTCATTCCCTTGTCTTCACCCAGAAGTGGTTCCGACTCTGGTAAAGGAAGACATGTTCTTTTCTTTTCTTTTTTTAATGTTTATTTATTTTTGAGAGAGAAAGACAGAGTGTGAGCGGAGGAGGGGCAGAGAGGGAGACACAGAATCTGAAGCAGGATCCAGGCTCTGAGCTGTCAGCAGAGCCTGACATGGGGCTAGAACCCACGAACCATGAGATCATGACCTGAGCCAAAGTCGAACGCTTAACCAGCTGCGCCACCCAGGTGCCCCAAGAATACATGTTATTTTCAAAATATGCTGAACACATGAAACTTTCTACAGAGATACGATATTTGAAATGGCACTGGAGAATACACTATAGTCATTACACCATGATTTGTCACGTTTGCTTGAGTAAAGATACGGTCACCGGCGCTTTACTGACCAATTGATCTCCCTGCCTAGAGTCAGGCACAGTGAAGATTATCACCAAGGACACTGCCCTACACGTCCATCTTTGACAGCACCAAGGTTTTTTCTTGCCATGAGAGGCTCTTAGAGGAAGATCACCTGACTCCTGTTGGGCACCAGTTGGGCTTTTATGTCTTGGTTCTTATTAAGAAGCTTGTAAGCAGAGTAGAAAAACAGGACTGCAAATAGGACAGCTATACATATGGACCTCTGGAAACATCTTCCTTACCTTCAGTAGCAAAAAGATCAGTCAAAAACTAAGTGGTCTCCCTCCCCACCCCCCCATCATGTCGCACAAGATGGAAGCAGAGGGAATTGGTGTTGTTTCTGAATATTTACTGGCTGCTAGAGGCTTTGTAGTTCTCATGATAACACCGACAAATTTACCATAACCAACATTCTGGTCAATGCCCCATAATGATCTAGGTAACTTACTACCTTTTCCATGAACTCACTCTCAACCACCCCAGACTCTTTATTTCAACAGGTGTATATTCATTTATTCAACAATCAGCAGTTGAGAATCAACTATGGATATAACACTGTATCAGGTAATTGTAAATAATTCAGAGACGCACAGGGCGTAGTGTTACATATCTCCGTAAACTCTCTCTCTACACTGTGTGGATATGTGCATGCACATGCACTTAAAAAATAATGCTATCCTACTTGAACTCTGTGTCCTTTCTGTACTTTCCTTGGCTGAAGTATCTAAACACTTTTTGCCTGTGACCAGTTATAAGGGGGGCAGATTTCTGGGTCTCCTCCCTTGAAAGCTACTGTGTGTATCTGACTTTGAATTGTAATGGCATTACATGCTCACTACCAGGACAAGAGGGGACACAGATCTAATTTGAGGGGTTGAGGTGGGCATGCCCAGTAGCCAATGGCCCCTTATGCACTTCCTGAAGGTCCCACCCCAATTCTAGAAGATCTTGACAGGTGTGGTATAAGGAGGAAGTCTGCTCGTTTGTTGACTTGCAAAAGGGCTTAACAAAGGGGCAGAGCCACTGCGCCCCCAGACCATAGGGAATCTTGCACATGACAAGCTTGCACCAGCTTGGCTGGTGTACATATAACTGGAACTTCTGGAGACCAGATTCTGGGAAAGAAACACACCTGTCAGTTGCCTCCCTCCCCCTCATTTTTTTTTTTTTTTTCCTGTCCCTGGTTCTTGAAGCTCAGTGGGGGTTGGAACCATGACTCTGGAGCAAATCTCCCGGCTTGACAGTGTCGGGGGGATATCTAGGCTTTCAGCCCACAGGCCTGTCAGTCCTTCGGGCGCCTCTCGTGCCTCAGGGAGGAGGGGGGCAGTCAGGGGGAGACTTCCTACCTCACCATATGGTGCAGCTCTTGGTTTATTTATCAGACTGAAAAGTTTATGCTTAAGTTTAGGTATTTTTGTTGAATGGAAGCTTTAATTATTCCTCTGGCTAGGGTACAGTTCCAACATCTCAGTTTTCCAGCCCTCGCTCCCGAATTTAACTGCTGCTTTATTTTTCCCTGGCTGAGCCTCAAAAGGGCAGCCTGGAGAGGCTGCAGGAGGGTGGGATTTCCCCTCCTCTTGTCACATAAACAAGGAAGTGAAGGAGGCCTCTGTACTCTCAGAACTCCAAGCATGAAGTGCTGAGAGTCTAAGCATTTAGATCACTTGGCCTGGACAAGGCATGGAAAGCGCTCTTTTTTCATACCAATTAAACGTGAACCTCTGTGATGCGTTTTGGGACTTGGGGTTATCATTGGGATTATACTTTGATTCCTGCACTGGGTGTTCCACAAAGCTTTAATAAACAACAACAATAACAGTAGCTACCATTTATAGCTATGCTCCAGGCACTATCCCAGGGGCTTTAATGCCGAACCCTGAACATTTGTAATTATTCTCATTTCACAGTGGAAATGACGCAGACCCAAAGTGGTAAAAGAGACAAATGAAAACCTGCCCAAGGCACACAATAGGTCAGAGTTAGAAGTTGAATTTGACCCAAGGCTACTGTTTAACTGAAGTGCTTTTTTTTTTTTTTTTTTTTTTTAAGTAGACTTCACACCCAGAGCAGAGCCTAATGGGGTTTAAACTCACCACCCTGAGATCAAGACCTGAGCTGAGATCAAGAGTCAGACGCTTAGCTGACTGAGCCACCCAAGTGCCACTACCAAAGTGCTTTCAATTGACTCCACTGTTTCATAGGAAAAATGAAAATCAAATTATACTTTAAAGCTTTTTTGTTTTTAATGTTTATTTATTTTGAGAAAATGCGAATGAGCAAGGGAGAGACAGACATAGAGAGAGAGAGAGAGAGAGAGAGAGAGAGAATACCAAGCAGGCTCCACACTGTCAGTCCACAGCCCCATGTGGGACTCGATCTTGTGAGATCATGACCTGAGCCAAAATCAAGAGTCGGATGCTTAACCGACTGAGCCACCCAGGCACCTCCTCAAATTATACCTTAAACCTATGGAGATTTGCTATATATGAGGATCTGGTGGATCCTCTCATTAAGTGAAAAATATTTAGTCTGTGTGTCAATCCAGATATATACAGGTATAGAGATAGATTTATATTATAAATATAAAATATATAATATTTCATGTGTGTAATATATAATTTTGGACATGTTTAAGGTGACCTACAGTGTTTGGTCTTTTTATTTGGGACAGTAAAGATGTTTAAAAGAATAGTAAAGAGGGGCGCCTGGGTGGCTCAGTTGGTTAAGCGTCCGACTTCAACTCAGGTCACAATCTTGCAGTCCGTGAGTTCGAGCCCCGCGTCGGGCTCTGGGCTGACGGCTCAGAGCCTGGAGCCTGCTTCTGATTCTGTGTCTCCCTCTCTCTCTGTTCATGCTCTGTCTCTCTCTGTCTCAAAAATAAATAAACGTTAAAAAAAAAATTAAAAAAAAAAAGAATAGTAAAGAGACATCTGTTCATTCCTCAGCAGGTATTTATCAAGTGTCCCTCCGTGGGAAGACGAAGATAAGAAAAGCAGATGAGCTGTGTCCTCATGGACTGTGTGGTTCTTGGCTTTCTAGAGTGTCACTCCTTGCTAGTGGACCGCTTAGAAACAGAATGCCCACTTTCTTTGTGGTAATAAGTCAACAGCTGAAAAAATTTTATTTCCTTTTCCGTTTACCACGGTCATGCCTCTCACTGTAAAAATTTTAGAAAGCAACATTATAAGAATATATAACACAAAAAGTTACTCTCCAGGATTGCCGGCCCCAGAGAAACCAGCAGAATTATAGAGGAAAACTGTAATATTGAAATCTCTTGCTCCCAAGGGGGAACTGAGGAGCGAGGGTGCTAACTCCCTTCACCGGCTCCAGCGCGGCCCTGCAGGACTTGGGGGAGACTTTCCTACTCGGTGACTCCTAACTTAGGGCAAGCAGAAACACAGCTAAATGAAAATACGAAGCAAAATCCTGGCCAGAAGGTCTGACAAAGCCTCTTCTCCCCCTGCCTTGTTAATTTATTTCCATGAAAAGTCGCCAAAGACGTTTAAAATTAGGATTGTTCTGGAAAATCCAGACTAGATGGACACCAGATGTATATAGGGAACCAGGGCCTATCCCCAGGAAACAATAGATGTCTGCTCAATGAAGGAACGAAAACTCTGTACTGATATTTAGAAAATTAAACCAAAACAACCCTGAAATTTATCATGCCTGCCTTCATAGGTTTTATAGGTTTTCAATTTACCAACTTTTTTTTTTTTTTAATACACAGCAAAGGGAAAAATAGCCAAGCATTTCTTGGCTGAATTTTTCTATTTTGCTTTCAGTTTCTGCCATTTCAGTTCCTGTTATCACGCTTTGAGGTCCACTGAAGTGCAGCAAACCCCGGGGGTATCCGAGGCCGCTGAAAAACTTGGGCAGGCAGCAGAAGATATTAATAATGTGATGTCAACACAGCGCGCACTCAGGAAACTCCAGGAAAAGGACACAGACATAACCTCGGTACGAAGCACTTTTTGGAAAGGCTTTAGTGCAAAAGGATGGTAAGGGTTTTTACAAGGGCTATGAAGAAACGTATTTAAGTTAATAAAGCTCTTTATTGAGTGTTTACTGTGTTTTACAATGTGCCTTACATCTATTAACTTGCTTTATCTTCAAAACGACCCCATAAAGAAGTCACAACTATAATCCCCACCTTACAAATGAAACAACTGAGGCACAAAGCAGCTCAGGAACTTGCCCAGGGTGAAGGTAACTGGCAGAGACAGAGTTAAACCAGGCAGGGAAGCGGGTGCGTGGGAGGGGCTGAGTCGAGTTGTGGAAGGGAATTAAGAGGTACAAATTCTCAGTTATAAAATAATTAAGTCACAGGGATGAAAAGTACAGCACAATGAATCCAGCCAATAATGCTGTAATCACGTCGTGTGGTGACAGCTGGTGACTACACTTATCGTGGTGAGCATTTTGTAACGTCTATAAATGTCCAATCGCTATGTCGTACACCTGAAACTAATATAATATTATATGTCGACTATATTTCAATTAAAAAAAAATAAAGAAGAAGTCAAAGCAGGCAGCCTGGCACCAGGGCCCTGGTGTTAAACCGCTCTGCTACACTGCCTGTCAAGAGGACAGGGACACACGATTTATTCCTGGGTTGCTGAATGTTAGGTTATGTACATTGATCCCCACCCCTGCCCCCCAAATTAAGAGGTGAACAAAACATACGGGAAATGTTGGCAATAACATGTTAAAAAGCTCTTATGCTTCGTTCTTACTAAATCTATCATTTATTCATTCATACATTTTCCAAAGCATTTATTGCATATCTGCTGTATACCTATATAGTAATGTGCTAGCACCTCTCAGCTACTCAAAGGTGCATAAAGCACAATCCTACCACCAGTGTTTCCAGTGAGTTTTGGAATCATACATAAACAGGTTTGAGTCTCAGTCTTGCCACCTACCAGCTGTAGGACTTTGACAAGTTTTTTCACCTCTTAGAGTTCAGTTTCCTCACTGAGACACGAGGGGTAGCAGCGGTTACCGTATCAGGTTGTCCTGAGGAGTAAATGTGCTAACGTATGTAGCATGTCCAGCAGAGTGCCTGAAACATTATACGCACATGGCAACTGTTAGCCAGGCTCTGATTCACACCCTCACACCTTGTGAGGAAGAGGACACACAGAGACAAGCAGAACGCTGCCTCACCAGGGCTTACCCAAGGCAGGCCACACAAAACCGGAGGAAGCGAGCTGGATAACGTATGCCCAGGACTGCTCCCCTGCAGGAACACACTCCCTGTGGGCAATGGCAACACCAGTGGCAGAGTACAGGCTTGGATGTGAGCGCTGGCAACCTTGTTTACTTCAGGGAGCCCCGTAGCCTCTGGAGGTCTGCTTCCTCAGGTCTAGTAAATTGTAAGTTGGCCCAAGTGACACCAAAGTTTCTTCTGTTCTTTTTTTTTTTTTTAAGTAGGCTCTATGCCCACCATGAGACTTGAACTCATGACCCTGAGATCAAGAGTCACATGCTATACAGACTGAGCCACCCAGACACCCCTATAAATTCTATTTTAATCACATTTTTGGTCTTTCTTCCTTGTAAGGCCAAAAGAAAGGAGGCATAATTACATTCCGCCACAAAAAGGGTGAGGTTTTTTTTTTTTTTCTCTTCTTTTGAATTCCTTAGATGGGCTGAGCATTGAGAACAGTCAACTGCTAGCCACTATCAGATTTGGAGAACAGAACACCGGAGCCATAGTGCATCAAACAAAGGCCTCAGGGTATAGGATTCTTTTTCTTTCTAACTTCAATTATCCAAGAAACAGATGATCACATGACCAGGGAGAAAATTCAGATACACAAAACTCCATACCTTCAAAAGTCCCCTAATTTTATCTTCTCCACAAGTACAACTTGAAATGCAGAAAATGATTTTAATAAAGTCAACTTAAAAAATGGCTTCTGGGGCGCCTGGGTGGCGCAGTCGGTTAAGCGTCCGACTTCAGCCAGGTCACGATCTCACAGTCCGTGAGTTCGAGCCCCGCGTCAGGCTCTGGGCTGATGGCTCGGAGCCTGGAGCCTGTTTCCGATTCTGTGTCTTCCTCTCTCTCTGACCCTCCCCCGTTCATGCTCTGTCTCTCTCTGTCCCAAAAATAAATAAAAAACGTTGAAAAAAAAATTAAAAAAAAAAAAAAAATGGCTTCTGCCCAGAGAACCAGAATGACAACATTAGACCTCGACTCTACTTTGTGTTCTCGTTATCAGTTACTCAGAGGTAGACAGTGTTTCTTTTAGCTCTCACGGTTCATGCTGTTACCTGAGTTCTAGGTATCGTAAGTGTGTTTCATCTGTGTGCTCTTGAAGGAACTCTATTATAAGTCAAGTCAAGTGTCCTCACTTTCGTTCCTTGGGTGACATGCGGTGGAAAGTAAGCCTGGAGTGACAACATGTGGGTGTCAGTTAGAGCTTCTGTGACTCTACAGCTCTGGGTCTTGAAATGTCTTTTGTCCTGTGTCCTCACCTGTTAAAGAAAAATAATAAGGGGTGTCCTCACTTCCAACCCTTCGACCTCTAAATTCCATGCTTTCACATCTGAGTTATTAACTTCTCTGTATGGTACTCACAGAAGAAGGAAAATAAAATATCCAATTGAAATTATTTTTCTTTTGCTGACTACAGGCCGGATTAGCTTATTCGTGCTTTGGCAAGCTTCTCCTCCTATCGTTCTGTCTTTTGTTTCAACCCCAAAATGGTTTATTTTATATCTCAGACTTATATTCAAATGATTACATTTGATTTATTTTGCATGTCAGTCTAACCACTGAGCATATGTCATCACATCACTTAATTTATACCAGAACAGAAATTTGCTGTGTTGGCTCTGTTAGCCAAAATAGAATCTAGTAATTTACAGTCATCCACAGAAGAATTTACAGTGAGGAGTACTAAATAACAATAGTAATCGTCAAGAAACTCAGGAGGAAAAGTAAAAAATAAATAAATAAATAAAGGCAGATTTCTGTTAAAAAAAAGAAAATTTCTACCACCGTTTAAAAAAAGTTTTGTTTTCTTTTGTTTTGTTTTTCTGGGCCACCTGGGTGGCTCAGTCAGTTAAGCAACGGACTCTTAATTTCAGCTCAGGTTCTGATCTCATGGTTTGTGAGTTTGAGCCCTACATTGGGCTCTGCACTGACAGCATAGAGCCTGCTTGGGATCCTCTTTCTCTGCCCCTTCCCCTCTTACTCTCTCTCTCTTTCAAAATGAATAAATAAACATTAAGTTTTTTTTTTTTTTTTGCATCCTGCTGCCCTCAGAGAAAACTTTACAGATGCACCACCCCTCCCCCTCCCACCACATCATTCATTTTCAGATGTGCGGGGTGACCAAACAGGCATAAAGAGAAATGAAGATTAGATTGTTTTTTCATTAAACTTCAACCCTCAGATTGAAAAAAAAAAGGTAATAAAATAAATTTTAAGTGTAAGTTTTGTATCCTTTTGGGGGGGGGTGGGGGTGGGGAAAGGGTTACAGAGAATCTAATGAAAGCTATAGACAATCCTTCCAGAAAATACATAGATAAATCCCCCAAATTTCAAACCTTTCTGTGGACTCCAGTTTAAGAATCCTTGGCTTGGTCACTGTGGAAAAAATATTTTAAAATATTATATGTATAATTAGCAGGTACTTTATGTAGGTAATAATGGTAAGCCAGACCCTTAGTTTTTCAAACTATTTAATACATTATTTGTGTATGGTGTAGATCAACTCCCATTTACAATCCAGCGAATTTATGAAAAGTTAACAGATTTGGTTAAACAAATCTGAGTTTTAGACCACTGTACCCGTTGGAACAGTAGAGGAAAAAGTAAGGAAATCCTTCCATTGTGTAACTGACTTATTTCCTTTTCATAACTGGAATATGCCTTTTAACACACACTGCCTTAAATCTATACATTCGGCATCCTACGTAAGCCAGGACTCTGGTGGCCCTTAGGTACTTTAATTATATGGACATTCACCTCTAAAATGTTGTTAGACGATGGAAGAAACAACAATTTCATAAAAACCCTGATGCTAAATCAGAATTATCTCAATTAATATCAAGTTAGAAGTGCCAGATCCCTCTAGCCAATGCTGGCATGAAGAATGTGCTGGCAGCTCACCAAAGACATGTGGCCACTTACCCCATTGTTTTTAGGATAGAAATAAAAACTTATCCTGGCTCCTTATGAATCCCTCCAGGAGTTCTCACTGATCTCCAGAGAAAAGCAGTCTTCTAAAAAAAAATAAAAAAAAAAAAAAAAAAAAGGTCACAGACTGGAGGTTGTAGTAATAGTTTGAAACATGGAGTATCTAAAGAGAAAGCCAGAAAGAAAGAGAAAAAGAGATTCCACATTAGAGATCTAGAGTGGCTTTATTAAGCCCATGACTTTAAAGCATGTTGAGAGGCAGACAAGTTACTTCTCTAAACAGCATCACGAATGGAGCTTTTTAAATCAAAAAAAAGGGTTCAAAAAAAAAAAAAGACCTTTGGGAGGTGATTAGGTCATGAGGGTGGAGCCCTCATGAATGGGATCAGTCCTCTTATAAAAGAGACCTCAGAGGGGCACCTGGGTGGCTCAGTCTGTTGAGCGGCTGACTTCAGCTCAGGTCGCCATCTCACGGTTCGAGATTTTAAGCCCCACCTTGGGCTCACTGCTGTCAGCCTGTCTGTGCAGAGCCTGCCTCCAAACTTCTGTCTCCTCTCTCTGTCCCTCCCCTGCTTGCATTCTCTCTCTCTCAAAAAAAAAAATAATAATAATAAACATTTAAAAAAAGAGAGAGATACCTCAGAGAGCTGTCCTGTCCCTCCTTTCCTCCATGAGAAGATACAGCAAAATATGGCCATCTATGAACCAGAAAGTCATCTACACCAGACACCAAATCTGCCAGTTGGATTCCCAGACTCCAGAAGTGTGAGAAATAAATTTCTGTTGTTTATAAGCCATCCAGTCCACGGTATTTCTGTCATAGTAATTTGGAGAGACTAACAAAGAAGACATGGCAAAAATGAAACAGGAAAATAGACTCTATAACCGTGTCAGTAACAGGGCAGCTGGGTGGCTCAGTCAGTTGAGCATCCGACTTTGGATTTCAGCTCAGGTTATGACCCCAGGGTGCTGGGACCAAGCCCCACGTCAGGCTCCATGCTTGGGAGCCTGCTTGGGATTCTCTCTCTCCCTCTGCCCCTCGCCCCTGCCTGCAAGCTCTCTCTCCAAAATTAAAAAAAAAAAAAAATTAAAACCATGTCAGTAGTCCCAGAGACCCCACACTTGGGGTGAGGAAGGAGCAGGAGTGGGGAAGTGGTACAGTAAAGCACAGAGGCTCAAAGCACAGCATCTCGACTCAGGCAGGTCTGGGCTGAATCCTGGAGCTGCTGCCCAGGGGCTGTCTGACTTTAGGCAAGACACAAAAAGTCTCTAAACCTCATACCCTTGCTGAGGAAAGGAGTGTAATAATAGCACCTATAGTCCACTGTATTGTGAAAGTTCAAGGTAAGGTAATTAGTGCTAAGAAGCCCTGTGGGTGTCCAGTAAATATTTGCTATAATTATCAGTTATCTTCGAAGGAGATGCTATTGATGGGGTTCAGGGCAGGCCAGCCTAGGGTGTGTCACTCTGGCATGTTGATTATTTTGAATTAAGATTACTTGGGAAACAGCAAGTGCAAGAAGGGCACTCTGACCCTCCTCTGTGCCTCTGAAAGAAAGAAACAAAGTCCCTATGTGAGGGGTACCCTCCCCGCACCTGTAGGGCAGAGGTATCCTTTGTCTTGTCAGTTCTTTATAAATGTATTCTTTGTCTGAAAGGTACAAAAGCTCTGCCCTGCTCCCTACTTTGGGTGTCATAACTTTGGGGCCCCTGTATGTACTAGATGAAATTACACTTGTTGTTCTCCTATTCATCTCTTTTGAAGATGACTTTGAAGTCACTTTGAAGTGAAAACACACTTTTATTACAGTGTGTGTCTTGGCCAAGAAACTAGAAGGGTAGAGGGAAACTTATTTTTTCCCCTACAGATGTGGCAAGCCAGCCAGGAGATTTCACCAGCTGGACACTGCTTGCTCCAGGGCTGCTGTAGCTAAGAGATCTTGGGACTTCTGGCAAGCACTGGAAGAAGCTAGGAATTCTTACTGTGTCAGTCTCCTGGACTTCCGCCTGCGGAGTCTGTTGGAAATGAGTGGTGAAAGGCCTTTTTAAAAATTGAGATTGGGGGTGCCTGGGTGGCTCAGTCAGTTAAGCGTCCGACTTCAGCTCAGGTCACGATCTCGCGGCCCGTGAGTTTGAGCCTCGCGTCAGGCTCTGGGCTGATGGCTCAGAGCCTGGAGCCTGCTTCCGATTCTGTGTCTCCCTTTCTCTCTGCCCCTCCCCCATTCATGCTCTGTCTCTCTCTGTCGCAAAAATAAATAAACATTAAAAAAAAAATTGAGATTGGCAGGAGAAAATACCTGGGCAGCTATTTCTATAGGAACTCTGGTGAAGATTTGGTAACGAGAACTCTTGTTTTCTATCGATCCTCTTCCTCCCAGAGACGATCATTATTTTCTCTTGTCTCTGTCTTTTGTGTCATTTGTCATAAAGGGAAACATCATGGGTCTTGTGAGGTTTTCCTTTGTCTTATTCTACGTCCTGAGAGTTTGGCTTTATGACCACTAAGAATATTCCCTCGGCGTACCTGGGTGACTCAGTTGGTTAAGCGTCCGACTTTGGCTCAGGTCATGATGTAGCCGATCACAAGTTCGAGCCCCATGTTGGGTTCTGGGCTGACAGCTTGGAGCCTGGAGCCTGTTTCAGATTCTGTATCTCCCTCTATCTCTCTGCTCCTCCCCTGCTTGAGCTCTCTCTCTGTCTCTCTCAAAAACAAATAAACACTAAAAAAAAAAAAAAATTATTTTTTAAAGAAAAAAAAAAAAAAAAAGAATATTCCCTCTGGCCTGGGCCATCTGGAAGGTGTATATACCGGCATGCATCTGGTGAATAGACTGGGATTCTGAGACACGAAGTCAAGCAGTGCTCTCTTTGTAGACTGTGCCAGCAATCAGGGGAGTTTGTTACAAGGGGTCCCAGTACACAAGTGGCCTCTGTAATCTCAACCTTCATTGTCTTGTTAGTGCTGGAAAAGTCCCATTGCAGTAGTATGTGCCCCTGTGCCACAGGTTAGTTTTCGCATGAGAAACTTGGAGACACTATTTTCACTACACAATTCTTACCACCTAGGACAACAAAGGTCTTTGTTTCCTGGATCTTGTGAGGACTCTGTCTTTTGCAACCTCCTTTGGGGATGCGTCTTATATCCTGATGAAGCCAAAAACAGGTTTGTTGGTTTGAGTGGCTATGGGGATTCATAGATCCAGTAGTCAATGGCCAGACAGTGCATCTTTTGAATTTGAAAAACTTCTGTATTTGAAAAAAATTTTAGGAGCATTCATCCTAAACAATTGTTTCATTAGTACCTCTGGAAAGACCAAATTAAAAAGTGGATTCAAAGAAGTAGAATGGCTAGTCTTGGGGACTCCTTTAACTAGATGAAAGAGGAGAGATTAAATTTAGAACAAAATTAAAGTTCATATCCAGTGTAGATTCCCTCTCTTAAAACCTGGCTCTCTCTCCTCAGCAAGAAAGCTAGCACCCCAAACTCCTCCACCTTCCCCAGAAAATCCCTTCAACACCAAGCTGCTTATTTTAACTTCCCTTTCCCTGCAAGATATACAGAGAACACTCCAGACAAATCTCTGGGCCCAGGGTCTGCAGGTTATTCATGTAAATGCTAAAAGCCAGGAGATAAATTCAGCAGAAGTGCCTGGGCTGGGCAATAAGTCTCATTTTGCTGGCCTCTATGATCAGGCCCTGCTGGCTTCAGGCCTTCCTATGCAATGCCCTTTGTGGATATATTCTAGGCCCCCACCCAAAGAATTCATGTCTCCTGGACAACAGAACATCATTATCTTTTGATTCCCATCTTAGTTGGAAATTTCCTCTCTGATATAAAAAGGCAAATTCAGGGGCGCCTGGGTGGCTCAGTCGGTTAAGCATCCGACTTCAGCTCAGGTCATGATCTCACTGTCCGTGAGTTCGAGCCCCGCATCAGGCTCTGTGCTGACTGCTCAGAGCCTGGAGCCTGTTTCCGATTCTGTGTCTCCCTCTCTCTCTGCCCCTCCCCCGTTCATGCTCTGTCTCTGTCTCAAAAATAAATAAACGTTAAAAAAAAAAAAAAGGCAAATTCAAAATAGTACAGTTGAGTAGGCAAATCAACCTCTAAGTGTTTTAATGAAAAAGGTTATGCAATTCTTTGAAGACAGCTTGCAGGAATGAAAATTTAAAAAAGAGTTAAAAGTCAATAATTCTTTTTTTTTTTTATTTTTTTTTATTTTTAAGTAATCTCTACACCCAACGTGGGGCTCGAACTCACAACCACAAGATCAAGACTGAACACTCCAGGTGTCCCAATAATTCTTAATTTACAACTTAACTTTTCAGAAAAACAAAAGCATAACTCTGAAAGCAACGCAAAATCCACTCAGACCCTTTCCTACCTGCCTTCAGACATGTATAGATGCTGCAGAAATCAGGGCACTGGAAGTACAATGGTCCTGCACTTAAGAAGAAGAAAAAGAATTTAGATAGCAATTACCCTAGACTTCTGATAATGGAGAAATATATCCAAATTCCTAGAAGAAAACTTGCATTCTTTCTCTGTCCCTTGAAGATGTAAATCTTACCACGTCTTTGAAATGTAAACACCGAAGGAGGTAACTAAAACTCACTGGAGACTGGGAAATAAAGAGAAAGAGGCCTTTTTAAAATACAGATGGATGGCTGTGAAGGCTCTCTTGCTTCAACTCTACAGACTACAGCCTCCTTAAGATTACTTCTCAAGGGCAAATACACATCTTAAAAGTCATCTTCACAAATAGTAAAAAGCTTTAGGCATCTGAATGAATAAACTTATTCCAGCTGTTATTTATAAACTAGCGAGTTTTATATCGTCATATCTGATTCACGGCTAAAATTGTAAAATGTAAGGTATCTGTCTTTGGCTGTATGTATGTCTATGTGTGTGATTAGCAGTATGGCCATTTATCTACCTCCGAATGGCATTGCCAAAGTTAATTTGTAAAAGAGCTCTGTTTAACTGGCTTAAAAATAAGCGCTTTTAACTGAAGTATTTCTACATCTCAGAAAATAGTAGGAACTAACCCAAAGGTTTTTCAAACCCACATTATCTAGGATAATTTTTGGCAAATAAAAAGTAGTTTAAATTTGTTGGTTTAATTAATACAGACATGTATTATACTTTTAGAGTTGTCAGCAGTTAGTATGATACTTTTATTCTACCTAGGTTTACTAAAAATCAAAAAAGCTCATGCTGTTACAAAAATTTGTCAGCAAAGAAAAAAATTAAGATGGTGGCTAACTAATGTTTCGTGGAATCTTGAAGAGTAATCTAAGCATGATTGTTAAGAACAAATGAACTCAATACATGTAAATGAGATGAGTCTTTAGGTGCACTTTTCAGCAGTGATTATTGCTTAAATAGTTTTCCAGATCTTTTTGGTAACTTCCACCATCTAAATTAAATCAGATGATGGGAATTCAACGAATGTCTAGGGGCATTTCCAAATAAGATAACATATGGAAACACTAATTGCTAAACAAATCTAAGCTCACCTATTTTGACCTTTTATTACAGAGGAACTAAGGATATTGGGGTCAATTATTAAACATGTCTAATGCCACATTAAAAACTCTGCCATAAGGAAATTATGTTTCTAGAAATTATGAAATGTATTCATAAATTTGCCAATCTAAAGAGTGCTGGTATAAGAGTTCACGATTGCTTACTTCTTAGTTTTCACTAGAAATTAAGGTTTCTTAGGATTAAGACTTCTAATTAATATATGCAATTCAAGTTACTTGAAATAATAAGGGAAACATCTCCATAGGCAAGAAATGTAGGATACGCGGGGTGTTTGTTTGTTTGTTTGTTTGTTTTTTGGTGAGAAAAGGTATGGAGAATGGAGATGCATCTTTTTGTTGAGGGAAAAGAAAGTAATTTTGTCCTATAGTAAACCTGATTATTTATGAGTGGGAAAGATGACAGGGGACAAACTAAAATGGACATAGAAAGTTGTAGAACGTTTCTGGGAAAAAAAAAAAAAGACCTTGGAAAAGGAATTTTATGTGTGATCAACCTGAGCAAAACTGAATGGATTTGTTACAGGGTTTTAAACGTAAGCTTTATACCAATAGTGTACTTACGTAAAATTGAAACTTAATTTTCTTTCATGCACTAAAAGGACAAAGTTTGCTTGGATTCTTGGTCTGTTCCTGATAAGGGATTATAAAAGGTTTTCCCTTACCTTTTAAGTAATCTGCCTAGAAAGCAAATATTTTGTGTTTTAATGTGTTCAGGCCTTTGATTACTTAAAACAAACATACACACAAAAACAACCCAACAACTGAGTCTTTTCTATTAAAAGAGCTCAGTTTTACTTACAACTACTTAACTTCTGGTATTTGCCTGCAAAGTCTTTAATTGTTACCATGGTTAAATGGGTAAGTATTGTTTCATAGTGACCTATGATCCTATCTGACCAAGTGTTTTAAAACTTCTTTGATATTTTTGACAAAATTCCCCCCAATCAGATTCTAAATGACGTCTCTTTGACCTCAAACAAACTTTGGGAATTTCCAGAGGGTTCCTGGGACAAGTTAAAGGATTTGTTCTCTCTCCTAATAAGAAGAGACATGTTACACTAATTAGCCTTATTTGTTGTTTTAAATTACATGGGAAGCATTTGCCAAATAAATGGTGATAAACCTTCCTAGGTTATATTAAATGGGTGAATGTTATTAATACAAGTATACAGAAATTATATAAAATTTCTAAGAATCTGGTATGTCCTGGTATAATATTATCAGTCATACTTGTAGTTATTATCATAAATTTTGTATGGCATAAAAATAACCAAATTTCCTTGTCAGTTACATTATAATGAACTCTCATCAGATATTTAACTATGGGCATTTTTAAATCTTTGGTCATTTATAGACAGTTATTGTTTTCCTCTGATACTTTTGCAAATGTATTTCACCTTCAGAGAGATTCATGGAAAGGATTCTGACAAGTACTCTAGAACACAGTTTCTGTTAACTTTGAGATCATCAAATGAAACTGATGGAATTTCCAGAACTAATGGAAACACTGGATTTAAGCAGAACAAGAACTATTAAATGGAACTGAATGCAGTGAGTAGGATAATTATACTTATGACTTTGAAACACTGCTGATTTAAAAAATCTTTTGTTCTTTCAGATTTAAGGAAACCCTATTTTCTCTTTAACTATGACTTAGAGCAATTTAGTAAAATATGCCTTTGTGAACAAATATGACCCATTTATCTTTTTCTCCCCACTTCATCCCCCTAGAATTTGGAAACTCTCAGTGAGTATTCTTATATTTGTATGCGTTCAATCAGAATCTGTTCTCCTTATAATAAGACACTGGAGGCGTTGGTTATATTACCAAGATGTTGACTGGAATGTCATGTTTGAGAGAGACATGCATAGACTCAGACACAATCAGGCAGCTTTAAGGAACTAAGGTTGACTTTATGGAGCCAATAAAGTCTCTTGGAAAAATTGGCCTGGTACTTTGCTTACAGAGTTCCCAGCAGTCTTACCATGTGAGTAAGGAAGGTTACTTCCTGGCAAGACCAGGAGTCTCAGAATATTTTGGGGACCTTATGAAGTCAACAATTTACCCAAAACTATAGGTGTTACAATGAAGTCTGATGACTGGTCCTTGGGTTGGCTTCTTAGCCTCGAGAGGCTTTTAAAAGTCCAATCTGAAATTCCTTATGAAAAGTTCCAGTAAAGCAGATTAAAGATTCTGTATGATCAAAAGGTATTCTTGGGGCGCCTGGGTGGCTCAGTCGGTCGGGCGTCCGACTTCGGCTCAGGTCATGATCTCGCACTCCCTGAGTTCAAGCCCCGCATCAGGCTCTGTGCTGACAGCTTGGAGCCTGGAGCCTGTTTTGGATTCTGTGTCTCCCTCTCGCTGACCCTCCCCTGCTCATGCTCTGTCTCTCTCTGTCTCAAAAATAAATAAAAACAATAAAAAAAAAATTAAAAAAGAAAAAGGTATTCTTGCTGCACTTATACAAATAATCAAGCTCAATTTGTAAATAAATTGGTCTTACTGTGGTTATTGTTGACAGAAATGTGGTGATTGTAGACAGAAAAAACACATTTCAGTAAAAACTATAATATGCCCTTGTGGATATTAGATTCTAGTTCTGTTAATTGTCTTTGAGGTTTCATTTTCTACCTGTAAACTGGACTAGATCTTGAATTCTTCTAGTTTCCTCCAATATCTGGCAAAAACTCTCTAAACTAACATTCCAACTTTTCTCCCACCCTTTCGACTTAAAATCATTGAGGACTAAAGCTGCCCAGTTTCCAAAGCCACACAAGCTAAACCTGGACAACTTGATATGAACTACAGAAATCAACACAACAACATGAAAAGAAATGAAAAGAAAAGAAGAGAAAAGAAAAGAAAAGAAAAGAAAAGAAAAGAAAAATAAAATAAAAATCAACACAACAGCTCATGTATGGACAATCTTCATGCCTATTGATATATGGGCCACTCAGAGAGATCTCACTCAGACAGTCAAACTGCATATCAGGGGAATCTGTCAGATTGCCCCTGCCTGCCCTCCCTTTGTCTAAAGATAATTTGAGCCAGACATCTAGAAATCTTTGCAACTAACTGCCTCCAGAACTCAGAAACGAGAATAGAGTCTGCTCTATTAACCATTGCTTTTCGTTTGTTTCTGATCACTAAATCACTAAACACCTGATTGCTTGTACCATACAGGACTAACTTCGGAAGCCTACCTGCAAGAACACCTACTGAAGTTATAGACACAGATATTTAACTGGACTGACCTATTCTCTGGGCTGAGAGAGAGTCAAGGAGACATGGATACCAACTCAGCATCTACACTGTAAAACTCCCAGGGAAGTTTCAGAGGAGGGAACTAATGGGGCTCAGGACAGGCTGCCCCAGGGGGTGCCACTCTGGCATACTGATTATTTTGAATTTAAGTTACTTGGGCAACAGCCAGCATGAGAAGGATCCTCTGACCCCCTCTGTCCCCCTGGAAGCAGGTAATAAATTCCCCATGTGAAGGGTACCCTCCCTTTTTGGGGGCCCCCGTATGTACTAAATTAAATTTATTTTATTCTTGTTAATCTCTCTTTACAGGGGAGTCTCAGCTAAAAACCTAGAAGGGTAGAGGGATTCCCCCCCCCCCCCCCAAGATTATCCATTTATTTCCCGGGAGTCCCAGAATTATTAAAAAAAAAAAAAAAAAGTAGAGCCAGGAGTTCCTTTAAGAACAATAAGTACTCGCCTCTTATTTTATATGTAATACTAAAAAAAATGATTAGTAATTCAAGGACTCCCTATTCCCCCACAGCCTGCCTTTGGCTGGATGCACACTGAAGCTGAGACCAGGTTGGATTACTCTTTGCAAGAAAGGATGGACTGTAAAGTCCATTGCTGTATCCTCCAGCACCAAGAACAGTCCTGAGAAACGGCAGGCATGAAATAAATATGTTAAGTGCAAATAGACTTGGAATAGGGAGAAATCATAAAGAGTGTGACTCGGAAAAAGAAGGGGAGAAAAGATTTTTGTTTTGTTTTTGTTTTAAACGGAGAAAGAAATAGAAAAAGAGAATTTTGGCAGCTGGTCATGGAAGAGGGAATTGGCGGTGGGGGTGGGGGGTGGTGGGGGGAAGGAAGTATTTAAAGGAAACCTTAAGGGTGTTTTGCTGGTGATATGTGATGCAACCCCCCCCCCCCCACCATCCTCAGGAGAAATTAACATTGTCAGTCAAAGCTTCTGGAATCGTATTAGGGGATTTGGGCATGTGACAACGCAGGCAACTGACCTCCAGGACAGGCACTGGGCCTAAGAAGCTCGATTACATTTCTGTTGGATCTAGGTGAACAGAGAGGTCAAAGGATTTGCCCACAGACCTAATTAATGGCAGACTAGACTAGAACTCAGATCTCTAGATCCAATTTCACTGACCTTCCCATAAATTGGCATGAGGCTTAGTCGGCTGCCATACTTATTCAATTTCATGTTGAATAAGTCAGACTGTGGTCGGGACAACACATTTCTGGCTGCCCACACACTGGGCCTGTGTTCACAGATGCCTCATTGTGATTGAATGTCCCAAGACTCTAGCCCTGGCTTGACCACGTACCGTCTGTGGAGCCTTGGAAAAGCCACAACCCCTCAAAGTTTTATTTTCATCATCTGAAAAATGGGGGCTAAGAGTCCTACCTCTCAGTGCCTTTGCAGGATCAAGTGAGATGTTGTGAAAGCTGCATGTAAGACACTAAGTATCAGACACATGTTTATTAAGTAGTTACTTCTATTCGTAATTGTTACACTTGCCAGTATGGTATTTCTTTGGACATACTATGTTTTCCTTTTTTCTACTTCCTGAACTGATGCTTCCCAAGAAGACAGTCATTTTTGAAAATCTTATTTTCTTTCATTATGTTATATATAATCAAAATAGAATTTAAATAATTATGGGAGAAACTTGATACATAATTCCTCAACTCAGAGATATATCTTTAGCCCTTTAACAATTCTGCATATATTTAGAGTTTCAAACCGTGTTCATAATATACACTTTTTGCATCATTTTGAAAAATTTACTCGATATAACATCTTAAGCATTTTCTATGCCATTAATTATTCTTCAGCAATATGATTTTTAATGCCTGCACACTAGTCCATTGTCTGGACATACAACGTATAGAACATTTTTCAATTTAGATTGTGTCCAATTTTTTTTTCTATTATACATGATACCCTGATAAACGCCTTTGTGTATAGACTTAGTTCTAAGCTCACTAACCTGTCTCTTCATGTGGTTGTTGTGAGGGTCGAGTGAGAGAGTACATGTAAAAGATGAAGAATTGTACCTGGCACACTGTAAGTACTCAATACTGCTAGCTACTATTCTTATCACTAACTTCAGATATATGTGGTTAGTATCCAAACATACCCAGATCGAGTACTTGGTATTAAGTACATCAAATTATGCCTTCTAAAAATACTCTAAGATTATTTTTATAGTTTTGTTCAGAAATGTGCTTTTTCAAACGACCTCGAATTTGCTGGATGTTTCATTATGAATAGTAATTGAAAGTATGTTTGTTTAGATTTTATTTCTGTGCCTCAGGATGTCCTTGGAGGGAAGGTGGGGGTCTTAACATATTTGAAGTGATTTCCTGGTTTTAGAGTTTAAAGGAAGTCAACAAAGACCTACTTATTGGATTGGTCAAACACTTGTCCGACAGGGTCAAAATCTAGTTAAGTTACCTTCTTGATATTCCGTGGCGGGACCCACAGCTGTGGGTCAGAAGTTCGGAACAAAAAGTGAAATCCTAGGATTAACTGTCATACTCTTGTATCAAATACTTTGCTGTTGAATCGACTTTCCCATGGTAATTGTGTTTGGATGAGGCTTTGCCACCAGGGCCGTCTGCTGCATTCTCAGCTGGCACGGAGAACACAGCATGCAGGAGAAAAGCAGCTCGACGGGTGGCGGACAGCTTTTCAGGACCGGCTCTGTGTCTCCTGAGAGCCCCTGGGATGGCCGATCCTGTGCTTTTGTTGGGTGACAGCATGAAAGGGAAGAGCCTGAATCCCAAGGTGGTAGCCTGAGCCCCTCTCTGCCACTGACCAGCTGTGTGACCTTGGGCAAATGGCTCAAGCTTCTGCATCTCCATTTTAGTCTCTGGAAAATAGATATAATAATAATAATAATAATAATAATAATAAGTAGCTCATTAGGCCCACCTCTAACACTTATAGGACCCCAGCCAAGAGTATAAATAAAACACCTCAGGCCCACAGCCCATCTCCCTTTTCTTTCTACCTGGTCCCTGTCTCACACTGTGAGGACCTTTCTGCAGTGTCCACACTCCCACCTGCAGGTCCATATCTTTCCACCCTGCCTCCTCCCCCACCCTTTCCAGGAAGCCAGACTTGGGAAAGCATACCTGGGGAAGAGGCCCATGCAAGCCCTACAAGGAGGCCTGGGCCACTGAAGCAGGTGATTCAGGGGTCAGAGGCAGCCAGGGTTTCGTCTAGAAAGGGAGTATGGGCCCAGGTGGTCACACCATTCTGGCTCCGCAAGGAGGGAAGTGGCAAGTGTGGGGCCTCTATTGCCTGGATCTGAGGGTTAAATGGGTCGATACACGTACTGTGCTTTGTGTGGCACCTGGCACGTTGCTAGCGCTCGGTAGATTTAATGGCCACAATAATCATGGTAGCAGTTGTGTTCTCGGATGAGACTTCAAGTCCTTCATGTTATGTGGTGAGGAAGCACAGAAATATTAAAATTCACCACTATGAGGCACATACAGGACCTGAACCCAGGGCTCTTACCATGCAGTTGCCTTTCCTCTGCTCCGCAAGGCGTTCTCTTCAGCAACATGAATACGTGGGGTCAGAATCACCTTTAATAGTCAAGGTCCACAGAGGTGACTTGCGCTATCCTATCGTGATTTTCTGAAAAGGGGGAGGGAGTGTGTCCGCCTTGCAGAAAGGGGCACCTTCAGTGCGGGTCAGCGCTCCGAGGCCTCCTGTGAGTAACTCCCCATGTTGATGTTGGAACATGACAAATATTTACTGAATGATGAGAAGCACACGGATAAAGAAGGTGACATTTTGTACTTGAAAGCAGTGTATTGAAAGGCCCAGGAGTGAATACTTTAAGTCAGAAAAACCTATGCTGGTTCAGGTATCAGATCTGTAGACTGACTGAATTTCTTTTTTGTGAGTTAAATATGAACTAAAAGTAATTTTGAAATTTCCTTTCTTGTTCTCATTGTAAAACCTGGTTTGTTTCATTTTATCTCTAAAAATACCTTCTTTGACTTTTTAGCATCTGTAGATTTCTCACATGATATTTTATTTTATTTTTTATTTTATTTATTTTTATTTTATTTTGTAGGTTTCAAGCCCAGCAAGGAGCCCAACACGGGGCTTGAGCTCACGGCCCTGAGATCAAGACCTGAGCTGAGATCAAGAGTCACCCACTTAACTGACTGAGTCATCCAGGTGCCCCCTCGTGATTTATATTTTTAAAACTTTTCATTATGGAAATGTTTAAACACATAGGAAAGTAGAGGGAATAACATGATGAGTTTGGTGTATGATGTTCCATGCATCCACTGTCCCCAGTTTCTGCAGTAATTATGTACAGCTAATCCTGTTTCATCCATAAACTCTCCTTCTTTCCCTATCCTGGAGATAAGTTCTGAATCAAATCTCAGAGCTTCTATCATTTCATCCATAAATCCAGTAATTTGTTTTCTCTAAGATTTTTGGCGAACGTTATAAGCTCTCTCTTCATCTGGCCACTTCAGATTCAGCCTGTTCTGCAGGGGAGTCAACGGACCAAAGCTTGGGCCTTTCTAGAGGCCTTGCACGGTTACACATCCAGAGAATTCAGGCTTATCAGCTTGAAAATGGAGCCTCTTTTCATTGGGTTGCCTGGTGGGAACTGAATAAGGGACCATTTTGGATACTTTTTATTCCTTGCCGAATTTCTGCCAACTCTGTATATGGTATTACCATAAAAGTCTTGTTTTCTTTCCCTTTTATTTGAAGAATGAAACTGCTTTTCCCTTTTTTTCAGAGAGAAGACAGTCTCAGTTCCAGACTCCTTCATCCCCCCTGCTGCTGTTCAGCTTTCCTTCCATTTGGTTCCTGCACAAGTCTCAGTTTGCATATTCTGGGCTTTTGCAAATCCCTGGGTCCCCTGGGCGGGGAGGGTGGCCCTAGTCAATGCCTTCGAAAGATTATTGCGCTTCAATCACTAGGGTTCAACTGAAAACTTAAAAAAAAGTTATCTGTGTAGCCACTGAATTTTAAATCATTACCCTAAAAAGACTCAGGGGTGGGGGGGGGGGGGGGAGAATACCAAGTTAAAAAAAAGATTTCACATTTCCCTGCCAGAAACACTGTTCTTATTTTCGGTTGAATGGCTTGGCTATTAATTAAGTTTTTGTGCTCAGCAACTATCTCGTTTTCTACATTCTTGCTGTTAATCGTCATATATGTGACACATGACTTCTGTTTAAATGCTAAAGTTTATTAGAGTGGAAAAAAAAGGTATTCAGGGAAGGAAAAGAGATTAGGAACCAAGTCCAACCATTTGCTTATTCATCTGCATATGGTTAAAAGATTTAAAAGAATTCATTGGTTTCTGTTTCACTGCTACATGCAGGCCAAGGAGCAAGGGTTTTGAAAAAAAGCCTTTTCCTATCCATGGTGTAGAAATACATTTTCTTCCCTTTGCCTTGGGGGCAAGAAATCGTTTCCTCTCCTAATATTAAGCCAAAGTAACCAAACTTTGGAAGGACTGGCTCCTTCTGAGAGGTTATTGTTCCAATTACCTCTTGCTTTGTAACAAATCCTTCAAAATTTAGTGGCAGAAAACAGCAACCAGTTCATCTCGTACATGGACTCTGTGGGTCAGAAATTCACAGGGCACAGAGGGGCCTCTTCTCTCTTCCAGTGTTTAAGCCTCATCTGGGAGGACTAGAGAGTCATGGAGTGACGAAAATGGTGGGCTGGAATCATCTGGAGGCTTCTCTCCTCACACGTCTAGTACTTTGGATCAAGATGACTCCAAGTCTGTACTTGGAGGTGACTGGGAACCGGAACACTCCCACGTGGTCTCTGCGTGTGCCTTGGGCTTCTCGGAGCATGATGGCTGGATACCGAGAGGACATCCCAAGGTGGAGCATCCAGAGGGCAAGCATTTCAAGACCAAGTCAGAACATCACTTCCTACTCTTGCTGCATTCTAGTGGCTGAACAAATCACTCAGGCCAGTTTAGATTCAAAGGGAGCGCCACTGGACTCTACCTCTTGACGGGGAAGTCAAGGTCATACTGCAGAAGAACACGTGGATGGCTGACTTTGACAACACAATTACTCAGTCATCTTGCCTCTTGGCTGGTTGTGAGGCTGTATAATGGGGTGTCTTTAGTGAGGAGGTTGGGGAAGGAGTTATTTCATGCTGAGACCATCTTCTTCCTCTGGGCCCCCTCACTATGCTATTTCATCCAGTCCTTACTCAGCTTTTCCCCAAAGCCATGCTTTGTCTCCAGCACCTTCAGTCTTTGTTTAGTCTCTGGCCGTGGGCAGAGCTGGAATCACAATAAACAAAAACACTCCCTGTAGCAGCTTCCTGGCTGCTGTGCTTACTTTTCTGTTTGGTCTTTTTTTATCTGCATACACACCCACAAATATCTATATATATGGATAGATTCCTTGACTATTGATTGAAAAATAATGTTTTTTGAGAAATAATTCACATACCATAAAATTCACCCACTTAAAATGTGCATATGATTCAGTACTTTTTGGTATAGTCACAGAGGTGTACACCATAACCACTATCTACTTCTGGAACATTTTCATGACCCTAAAAAGAAATCCCATATCCATTAGGAGTTACCTCCACTGCTCTCTTCCACAGCCCCCAACAATGAATTTGCTTTCTGTCTGTGGATTTGTCTACTTTGGACATTTCATGTAAAGGGAGTGGTAGGATATGTGGCCTTTTGTGGCTGCTTCTTTCACTGAGCATGTTTTCATGGTTCATTTATCCATGTTGTAGCAGGTTATGTATTAGTATTTCACTCCTTTTTGTGACCAAGTAATATTCCCTTGTATGGACATACCACATTTTGTTAATCTGTCGTTGCTCAGGGGACCTTTGGGTTGTTTCTGCTTTTTTCCTATTACGTAATGCCAATATGAACATCTGTGTACAAGTTTTTGTGTGAATGTATATTTTCAATTCCCTGGCGGTATATACCTGGGTGTAGAACTGCTGGGTCATACAGCAACTTTATGTTTAACTTTTTTTAACTTTTTAAAAAATGTTTTTATTCATTTTTGAGACAGAGAGAGACAGAGCATGAGCAGGGGAGGGCAGAGAGAGAGAGAGGGAGACACAGAATCTGAAGCAGGCCCCAGGCTCTGAGCTGTGAGCACAGAGCCCGACGCAGGGCTCGAACTCAACGGACCGTGAGATCGTGACCTGAGCCGAAGTCGGACGCCCAACTGACTGAGCCACCCAGGTGCCCCTATGTTTAAGTTTTTAAGGAATGCCTAAACTGTTTTCCACAGCTGCTGAACCATCCTATATCCCCACCAGCAACATACGAGGGTTTCAATTTCTCCATGTCCTTGGTGATCCTTGTTATTTTCTGCTTAAAACGTTTTTAATAGCCATCCTAGAGAGTGGGAAATGGTGGTTACACTTTGTTTAAGGACACCCTTCCTTCAGGCCACTTACGTACCATGGAAGTCACTTTGGTTACGTGGAGTTATTGAGGGCTTCTTGTGTGCCAGGCTCTGTGGTAAAGGCAGCACACGTACCACCTTAGTTTGGTGCACAGAAGTCTGTAAGCAGGGACCATCATTATGCCTATTTTATGTCAAAACAAACCAAGGCACAAAATAAACTGCTAGAAAAGTGATGCAGTTTGGAAGACATGCATTTCCTGTGTTAAAAAAAAAAGAGAAAACATGGATACTAAGGTAGGAATTAAGTAGTTTAAGTGACAGGTTTGAAAAACATTTTTTCCTCCCAAAACGAAACAAAACAAAACAAAACAAAAAACCTCTGGCAGGCTGTGGTTGGCAGAATTCTCACATGGCCTCCAAAATTCCAGACCATGGCATCTACACCCTTATAATCCCCAAGTATGGGCGGGGTCTATGAATAATATCATGAGATATCACTTCCCTGATTATGTTTCATTCACATGGCAAAAGGTCTCTACAGATGTAATTGTGGTCCCTCAGCAGTTAATTTAGAGTTAATTACACGGGAGATTATCCTATGTGTGCCTGACCCAGTCACGTGAGTCCTCAAAAGAGACCAGCAGCAATACAGACTCTCTCTCTGGTCTTTACGGAACAGGTCACCATGAGTCCTACAACTGCTAGGAAATGAACTCTGCTAGCAGCAACCTGAACGAGCTTGGAAGAAGGTCCAGAGCTCCAGATCAGAACTCTGCCCGCCTGTCTCCTTGACTAAAGCCTCGTGAGACCCTGAGCAGAGAAGCAGTTATGCCCTGCCTGGATTTCTAACCTGCAGAACAGTGGGATAATGGATGTTGTTTTAAGCCGCTAAATACAAGGCAATTTGTTACACAGCAATAGAAAACTAGTACACTGGGGTGCCTGGGTAGCTCAGCTGGTTAAATGTCCGACTTCGGCTCAGGTCATGATCTCGTGGTTCATGGGTTTGAGCCCCGCATCGGGCTCTGCGCCAGAGCCTGGAGCCTGCTTTAGATTGTCTCCCTCTCTCTCTGTCCCTCCCTCCCCCACTTGCATTCTGTCTCTCTCTCAAAATAATAAACATTAAAAAAAATACTTAAAAAAAAAAAACTAGTAACAGAGATGGATCATTGACTAAAGGCTGGTAGAGGAGATAGAAGTTATTGATGTGCCATTGTGTAGAGCAACCGTTCTTAAAATGTAGCCCAGAGACCCCCCAGGGGGTCCTCAAGACCTTTTCAGGGGCCTGTGAGGTCAAAACTATTTTCATAATAATACAAAGATGTCATTTTCCTTTTTCCTGCTCATTCTCTCCTGATTTTAGTTTTCTAGATGCTACATGATGTGTGAGGATATCATTGCTCTGATGGCTAACAGAATGTGTCCTTGTGTATTCTTGTGTTTAAAAAGTTTCCTGTCTTAATTTCTAATGCAGTAAATGGTGACAAATATATCCCCCATAAACAAAAGTTTGTTGGGGTCTTTAATAGTTTTCAAGGGTGTAATGATGTCCTGAGACCAAAAAGTTTGAGAATACTGGTCTAGAAGAGCTGTACTAAGTAGGTCTAGACCAAGTCTGTAGGTATGAGAATTTATGTTTGGTCAGTGCCTACATTTTGTCCAAAACTGTGGCAGGTGTGACCAAGAGTGGAGCATGTTTCTAAGTACAAGGTATTGCAATATGATGGTATGTAGCTCAGGGCTAATCTTCGGCATGGGTGGCTATGTCACAGAGGTGTTTAGAGAACAAGTTGCTAAAACAAGGCTGTGGGAGGTGGGGAAAAGTTTGTGGGGAGTAAGTTGGGAGGGGAAGTGGAAGGAGGACAAGTATTCAAGGCTTATCCTTCAGATCTCAGCTAAAATGTGCTTCTTAGAGAGGCCTTCCCCGATATCCCTTGCTAGAGCACCCAATACCTTCTCCTCCATCACAGCACCCTATTCCTTTCCTTTCTAGCCTTTTTATTATTATTTTTAAGTTTATTTATTTTGAGAGGGCATGTGGGTGTGAGTGGGGGAGGGGCAGAGAGAGAGAGAGAGAGAGAGAGAGAGAGAAACCCAGGCGGGCTCCACACTCTCAGTGCAGAGCGTGATGCAGGACTCAAACTCACAAACCTTCTGTGAAATCATGACCTGAGTTGAAATCAAGAGTCAGATGGCTTAACTGACTGAGCCACCCAGGCACTCCTAGCAATTTTTTTTTTTTTTTTAAACCTAACCTAGCTGTTAAGGTAAGTTTGGCTGGAGCTAGAGTGCCTTGGTTCAAATCCCAGCTCTGCAACTTTCTAGTTATAAAATCTTGGATAAGATATTTAATCTCTCTATGCCTCAGTTCCTCAACAAATGTGCTAATAAAATGAGGAATTTATGTTGAAGAGTTAGCTTAGGTTGTGACCATGGGACTGAAGAGGAAAGGGTGGATGTGAACTAGTCCAAAGGCAGATTAAATAGGTGAATTCAGATGACAAGGAGCCAAGAGGACAGAAAGACAAGGGAAAATTCTGGGGACATTAATAGAAAGCGGCGGGCGGAGGGGAGGGCAACCAGTTACATATAGATTAAGGAAAGAGAGTAGAAAACAAAAATGATTCCAAAGTTTGTTGCTTGAGAGATAGGGTGGAGGCTAGGATCTGTTAACCACTCTGGAGGGAAAAGGGAGAGCTATATCTAATCCACGTTGAAAGTGAGCTGGCAGCAAGGGGCACCTGGGTGGCTCAGCTGGTTCTGGCTCAGATCATCTCATGAGATTGAGCCCCACCTCGGGCTCTGCACACAGTGCAGAATCTGCTTGGGATTCTCTCTCTCCCTCTCTCTGCCCCTCCCCCGCTCATACTCCCACATGCACACACACACGCTCTCTCTCAAAATAAATAAACGTTAAAAAAAATAAAGTGAGTTGGGAGCAAGAATGTAAGTGTAGATAATTTGTCTTTAGAGTGCTAGAGTGACAGGCTGAACAGAAGAAAGTTCAGGGCAGACAAGAAAATCTGGGTGTCTGCTCACTGCTGGACAGAGCTGAAAATCACGGGGAAGAAACTCCACGTGGCCCCAGATAAGGAACTGTATGGACGAGGACAATATTCTTTAACACTCACAAAGATGTTCTTATTGTGGATAAAAGAGGCTTAATACATTGCTGTCAAACTCCTTTTGGTGAGATGGGGCTTTTCAGAAGAAATAAAGCACTGATTCAATCTAAGGAACTGCACAGTAAGGGGGTAGTACATTTCTCAGTTTGAATCTATCTTTGGAAGGCCAAATAAACACCATGTTTTAAGTTGCTTTTATGAGGGAAAGCGAGGGTCATCTCCTTCTTAGCAGTCTTGCTCTTCAGTCTAAAATGGCACAACATTCCTCTTGTTGACACGGTTTCACAGCACTCTAAGTTCCTGGCTAAAGCTTCCTGTGATGACTTTTGGATGTCCTATTTGAAACAGTCAGACTTTCTGCCCTGGCAAACTGCTGAGACCCTTTAGGACAACTGAACTGTAGATAAAAATCTTCCAGGGAAGTAGGTGTGGGCAGGATGTGTGGTTTCCTTGTCTCTCATTTAAAGACTGATGCAATTAATTTTTCATGAACAGTCTCTTCCAGTAAGAGGTACATTCCAGAGTGTTTCAAGAGAAATCAGAAAAGACAAGCTAGTTCCTGATCCTCAGTTTGAGTCGAGACTACAGCACTATTTTTTAATGTCACAGAAAGACACAGCAAGGAAGCTGTGCCCCCACTATCATCTCAAACCAGCCCCCTTTGCAAATGTGACCTTGAGGACCTGAGTTAGCCATAACACCAACACAACACACACCAGACCATGTATTCGTTTGCCAAATAATCTGGAGCTGAGCCAACCTCACTCTGAATGTGTGCACAGTAGTCAGAACCCAGGAAGATTTTCCTAAATTTTTAGTGATAACACACACACACAAGATTCTTTCTCTGACATTCCAGGCTAACCACGGTCTAGGTTAAGGCTCTGCAAAACATTTGGGACATACATTGCTGGAAAAACTTATGGCATCTTTTCTACAACTCTCCATGGCCTGACGGGATTCTCTGTGGCAGGATTACCTGTGGGGACCCGGGGGAAGCTGCACTGGCACACTGACAGGCATTAACTGACCTGAACACAGTCCAATTTCACTTATTTACCTAGTGCCACTTAAACAAAGTGCAGAAAAAAAATTGAAAGGTGAAGAAATATACATGCTATTATCCCTAAAAAGATCACTTTCTGT
This sequence comes from Panthera uncia, assembly GCF_023721935.1. Lineage (NCBI taxonomy): Eukaryota > Metazoa > Chordata > Mammalia > Carnivora > Felidae > Panthera > Panthera uncia. The sequence goes on along the minus strand of NW_026057585.1, from coordinate 25,373,921 downwards.
CTAGAAAAGTAGAGGCTTATTTCATCTGACATTCTAGGCCTTTCCATCAATGGAAGCAGGGACAGCACCTGAGATTTGATGATTAAAGTCAAGGCACACAATGAACTATCACTAGGCTGACCTGTGGCAAAATACCATCCTTATTCTGAGAGTTTTCTCAGCCAAACACCTAGGAAAATGTCCTGACGACAGACGCTCCTACTTTAGCCAGAGATGTTCCGAGAGAACAATAAAGGCTGAATCAGCCTCAGCATTTTAATTTCACAGCATCTCAGGTACTCTGACAGTCAGTCTCTAGTTATTTTCACTGACAGTGATCTCTTCATTAAGCAGATTTAGAAGGGAAAAATAAAAACTCAAACACTACAAGAGCTCTTCTCACTGTCTGTTGCCTTGTTAAAGGCGAGAGCTTGGAGAAGGGGGAATGGAATGTCTGTTCGCTGAGGAGCCACCAGGCCAGGCTCTGCGCTGCGTGTTGTCACAGATTCTCAAGCAGGACCAACTAAATAATTGGTGGTGTCCAGTGCAAAATAAAACGTGGGTCCTTTGTCCCATATGTATTAAGAAATTTGAGAGTGACAGCAGAGTACTAACCCAAGTGCAGGGCCCTCCTGAGTGTGGGTCCCTATGTGGCTGCACAGGCCACATGCCCATGAAACTGGCTTTGCTCTCAAGCTAGGCTGCCCTAGGCTTGAATCTGGTCATGTGATTTTACTTTATTTTATTTTATTTTTTTTAACGTTGATTCATTTTTGAGACAGAGAGAGACAGAGCATGAACGGGGGAGGGTCAGAGAGAGGGAGACACAGAATCCGAAGCAGGCTCCAGGCTCTGAGCTGTCAGCACAGAGCCCGACGCGGGGCTCGAACTCATGGACCGCGAGATCATGACCTGAGCCGAAGTCGGACACCCAACCGACAGAGCCACCCAGGCGCCCCTCTGGTCATGTGATTTTAAATTTTTTTTTTTTCAACGTTTTTTATTTATTTTTGGGACAGAGAGAGACAGAGCATGAACGGGGGAGGGGCAGAGAGAGAGGGAGACACAGAATCGGAAACAGGCTCCAGGCTCCGAGCCATCAGCCCAGAGCCTGACGCGGGGCTCGAACTCACAGACTGCGAGATCGTGACCTGGCTGAAGTCAGACGCTTAACCGACTGCGCCACCCAGGCGCCCCAAGGTCATGTGATTTTAGACAAGTCACCTGTAAAAGGGGGATAGTAATAGTCCCTACCTCATTGAGTTGTTATTAGGATTAAATGAGTTAATATTTGACAAGTGCTTAGAAGAATACCTGGCCAGCGAGAACTTACCTAAATGCTTAGTAAAACTACACTCTGCCAAGGGGTGCCTGGGTGGCTTAGTCGGTTAAGCGTCCGACTTCAGCTCAGGTCATGGATTTGCGGTTTGTGAGTTTGAGCCCCATGTCGGGCTCTGCAACAGGTCAGAGCCTGGAGCCTGCTTCAGATTCTGTGTCTCTCCATCTCTCGACCCCTCCCCTGCTCATGCTCTGTGTCTCCGTGTCTCTCAATAATAAATAAACGTTAAATAAAAAAAATTTTTTTAGGGGCGCCTGGGTGGCGCAGTCGGTTAAGCGTCCGACTTCAGCCAGGTCACGATCTCGCGGTCCGTGAGTTCGAGCCCCGCGTCAGGCTCTGGGCTGATGGCTCGGAGCCTGGAGCCTGTTTCCGATTCTGTGTCTCCCTCTCTCTCTGCCCCTCCCCCGTTCATGCTCTGTCTCTCTCTGTCCCAAAAATAAATAAAAAATGTTGAAAAAAAAAAATTAAAAAAAAAAATTTTTTTTAAATATACTCTGCCAAGCCTAAACATCCCAAAATGCTAGGGACAGTTACAGCCATGACAAATGTGAATTTACTAAAGCATTTTTTTTTTTTTAAAGTAGGCTCTATGCCCAGCATGTAGCCCAATGTGGGGCTTGAACTCACAACCCTGAAATTAAGACCTGAGCTGAGATCAAGAGTCAGACGCTTAACTAAGTGAGCCACCCAGGGGTCCCAATTGAACATTTAAAAAAAAATTTTTTTTTTTTTTACATTTATTTATTTTTGATAGAGACAGAGCACAAGTGGGGGAGGGGCAGAGAGAGAGGGAGACACAGAATCCAAAGCAGGCTCCAGGCTCTGAGCTGTCAGCAAAGAGCCCAACATGGGGCTCGAACTCACAGACCATGAGATCATGACCTGAGCCGAAGTCAGACGCTTAACCAACTGAGCCACCCAGGCACCCCTCCACTTGAACATCTGTAAAAATTGTTTTGAGTTTCAGGGGTTGGGTGGTTCAGTTTAGTGTCCGACTCTTGATTTCGGCTACGGTCATGATCTCACAGTTCGTGAGTTCAAAACCCTTACTGGGCTCTGGGATGACGGCATAGAGCTTGCTTTGGATTCTCTCATTCTCTACCCCCACCCCGCCCCTACCCTAGTCATGTGCTTGCACACACATTCTAAATAGATAAATAAACTTAACATAAACAAATACAAAATGTAAAGGAAAAAAATGTTTTGAGTTTGGATTCCGGAAACACAGAATCATGTTTTTATTACTATGACAGTAGTCACCTTTTAATTTATTTTAACAATTAAACAAGACATTTCAAAAGATATTCTGGATTCAGGGCAACTACTCACAAAGCAAAACCAAAGAATAAAAAAAGATACTGGTGTATGCTCACGGTTCTGGAAGCCTGTGGAATGCAAATTGTCATGAAGCCCATTTAATATAACTGCTTCCTTTATACTGAAAGGATTCACTAGGGACTTTACTGCTTCCATACAGGAAATAAAGCCTGTTGTAGCTGAACAAAAACTAAGAAATATCTTTCTCTGCTACAATGCAGAATATTGTAAACAAAACAAAACAAAACAAAGAGCTGCAGAACAGGAAATGTTACTAATCATACTAATTCTATATTTAGTTGTAGGAAAAATATTACTAAGTCAAGTCAACAGATAACTTGCAGGTAGTGACAGAAAAGAAAAGAAATTTGGTGCACAGAAGCATAAATACTTAATGATTTATAAACGTTTGTTTTATAAGAGCACCCTCAGTTTCTTTACTGAGTTACACATTTTTTACTCCTCACCACCAATAATTCTCAGGACCTTCAGAAACCTTTATAATAAACATGTAGTTTTTCTCTCCCCTAATTGTGATAAATATGTTTGACTGCAAAATTCTAGAGAAGAAAGTTGTCATTTGTCAGACAATTCGCCCGAGGTACACAGACTTGGGATACTTCTCCTTAAGAGCCGGCCACTGAACAATGAAGTAATCGGAGAGGTGAAACAGAATCTTTCCGGACAGGGATAAATGTTCTACTCGGCAGATGCTTTCAACATAGACAATGATCACTTTCTTTATTCCTAGTATCCCAAGGAGAAGGGCAGATACGCAGACAGGAACACACGTTCCTGGTCCATTACACAACACCTTAAAAAAAAAAAAAAGTTGAAGGTCAAATTAACATACAGAATACTAATCTAAATGAGGCATTTAAAGTTAAAAACAGTCACATCTTAGAGGAGACTTTTTATTATCCTAAGCCTTGAATTATTCCTTATCAAGATCTAGTGTGCAGCAAACCCCATGCACATAGGAGTAGACAGGGCTCCGTGCTGGCTCTCCTGCTTACCAGCTGTGTGGCTCGAGGCAAACAACTTAACTTCTCTGGGCCAGTGGCTCCAGGCAAACAACTTAACTTCTCTGCTACCAGAGGGTGTCTAGCACAGTGCCTGATGCTCAGCCAGGATCCACTGTGTTGTGTTGCTCTTCTCCAATTGCTTGCGGGTCATACAAATACACAGAAGACAGATAAAGTCAGCTATGAGTCACTATTTTCTCACGTACCAACTTGTTCTTGTTGATTTTCTAAAATAATCTTTATAATGGTTGGAGCATTGACATGTAAGATGTAGAAGAAAATGTCTTTAAATGACTATGTAGGGTATTTTTGTGGGGTATATATAATCATTTTAGGAGTCCAGGCCAACAAATGGGATATTTGAGAGAAGGCTACTAAATGAATGAGGTTTTTTTTCCCCTCACGAGAATTTAATCTGTGTTTGTGGTCCAGGGATTTTGATGCTTTTGAATTTTGCTAATTTTTATAAAAAGCCACCGGTTAAAAACAATTTAGAAATAACAATTGTTATTTGGCAAAAGTAACAAGAGAAACAGAAATCCAACTCCTAGAGCAACTGCAAAGACTTTTTAGAAGACTTTTAAGAAAATGAGAGGAAGCCAATTTCATGGAATTGTCGGTAAGATAATTTATTATTATTTTCTGAGAAAAATTGTTATGCACAACATTGTAATCATGTGCCCGTATTTACTTAGCAAAGCCTAATAAAGCATTTTTTTTTTTTTACTCCACAAATCAAAAAACAGGAGATTTGTGGCTGTCTACACGTGCCTGCTGGGCATTATCTACAATGTCACATGATCTTTCCAGCACATAGTCCACAAAACTTATCAGACATCAGAGAATCTTAGAGTTGAAAGGGTCTCCAGATATACTGTCTGACCATCTCGGCATTTCAGAGACTGTCCTGATAGACGATGGACTGGACGGACATTCTGCCAGGGCTGTAAGACTCGGTCAGGGCTCTCAGGGTTTGATAAGTTATCTGATCTAGGCTCCGCCCTTCCTGGAGGCAAGCCCACCTGACACACCATCCACAGGACTTTGGGAAGAGAGAAGGTAGCCTGTTTCAGGTGGGAACCAATCTTTTTTATGCCTTCCTTAAAGTGGCTACCTACCTACCCCCTGTCTTTATGAAGAGTTTTTGTTTAGTTTTTCTTAAATTACCAGCTACTAAGCTGCTCTCCAGACCAATCTTCTTTGATCCCTATTGAGTTGCCCTTATAACTTTTTCTTCACAGACCCTGAAGACACTGTAATAGAAAGAACATGGGACTGAGAGTCGGGAACAGGGTACAACCCTGTTCAACAGTGTTGAACTGAACAGGGTTCAATTACTGTCTCTTTACTGTTGGGACAGTAACGAGAATCACCACCTAGGCTCTCACTGCCACTCTTTATCAACAACTCACTGTGGCCAGGTACTGTACTAAACAGTCCACACACATTATTTTAATTACTCCTCACAGCAATCATTTGAGGCAAGTTTTATTGTCCCTTTTTGCAGAATAGGAAACTGAGGCACAGAGAGATTTGGTAAGTTGCCTGATCGCATGTTTAGGAGTGGAGGACGTCTATTGCTTCAGTCACTTTTTACCTGGGACTCGGTTACCATATGTACAGGGAGAGTGGACTCAATGACTTTCCCTGTCAGCTCCAGGATTCTTCTAATTCTATGACTCTAATTCGCCTCTAGTTTTGTCTTATGCCTAAATTACAAGATTGTTCTGAATCCTTTCAGAGTTCAGAATTCTAAAAATCCTATTGATGCAAGGTTTCTCAACAGTGGCATTACTGACATTTTGGACAGGATAATTTTTCATTGTGGTGGCCTGTCCTGCACATTGTAGGATATTTAACAGCACCCCTGGCCTCTACCCACAAGATTCCAGTAGGCAAGACAATTAAGAATGTCTCCAGGCATTGCCAAATGTCTCTAGTTGAGAACCATTGCATTAATGTATTCCCTGATCCTTGGCTTATTTGTGTTGCATTTCTCAATCTTTTTTACATGGAACTGAACAAAATAAAACCTACAGCTAAAAAATAATGTAAAGATTGCTTGTTGGGTCTTCAATGTCACAAAAATATTTTCATGTTCATTGCCTTTGAAACAAATGTACATATCCATGTGTGTTCATTTCACTACCTGAACATACAAACTGTGAATGTTCTGATGGAAATGTCTGTATACAGGCAGGGAAATAACTGGCCATTGGTGGGAGATGCATTAACAACCTGCTACAGATCAGAAATAGAGATTGTTAAGCTAAAAGTGGAAATTAAAGGTATTCATTTGTTTATCTCTGTCCTCTATTTCTATTTTGAGGCACCTTACTATCAAAGTCCTCGATACGATAAAACCACAAAACCATAAATCAAGTATTTAAAAAAAAATGGCATGGGGCACCTGGGTGGCTCAGTTGGTTAAGCGTCCGACTTCGGCTCAGGTCATGAACTTGCAGTCTGTGAGTTCGAGCCCCGCATCAGGCTCTGTGCTGACAGCTCGGAGCCTGGAGCCTACTTTGGATTCTGTGTCTCCCTCTCTCTCTGCCCCTCCCCCACTCATGCTCTGTCTCTCTGTCTCAGAAATAAATAAACATTAAAAAAAAATTTTAAAAATGGCAAATTCATCTTGAGGAAAACTTTGGCGAAGGAAAGCTACTTTTAATTAAGCACAGGTTTTGATCCTGCATTTTACAGAAGCCTAGGCAAGACAATTAAAAAATTGTGGACTGTGGAGTTTCCACTGTTTAATGAAGCATATCAGAAAGACTTATTCCAAGCATTGAACAAAACAGAATTTTAAGTAAAAAAGATGTTAAACGATATAATGGTTGATCTTGTCTTTTTAAAAAAACACAGAAATACTCTTCATATTTCTATTTCTTAAAATGGACATTCTCAAGAAATATGGGGGTATTGCTTTTATTGTCTTTCCTCCTTTCTACTTTGTAAGCTCCTTATGGGCAACTTCTAGGACCATCTATGTTCTACACCTGGAACAACAAAAGGCACTCACTAAATTTTGCTCAAAGGAGTGAAGGGGTAAAGGAGGGGTGGGGAATCTTTTGCCCATTGTATATAGAGTGGAATGCTCCATTTGCTACACTCAACTCCATTTGTAACTCTATCATACACACTTAGCATAAACATAAAAGCTGTAACTGACAGCTTTTTTTATATTAAATATAATTTATTGTCAAGTTGGTTTCCATACAACACTCAGTGCTCATCCCAACAGGTGCCCTCCTCAATGCCCATCACCCACTTTCCCCTCTCCCCCATCTCCCATCAACCCTCAGTTTGTTCTCAGTATTTAAGAGTCTCTTGGGGCGCCTGGGTGGCGCAGTCGGTTAAGCGTCCGACTTCAGCCAGGTCACGATCTCGCGGTCCGTGAGTTCGAGCCCCGCGTCAGGCTCTGGGCTGATGGCTCGGAGCCTGGAGCATGTTTCCGATTCTGTGTCTCCCTCTCTCTCTGCCCCTCCCCCGTTCATGCTCTGTCTCTCTCTGTCCCAAAAATAAAAAACGTTGAAAAAAAAAAAAAAAAAGAGTCTCTTAAGGTTTGCCTCCTTCTCTCTCTGTAACTTTTTTTCCTCTCTTCCCCTCCCCCATTGTCTTCTGTTAAGTTTCTCAGGATCTACATATGAGTGAAAACATATGGTATCTGTCTTTCTCTGCTTGACTTATTTCACTTAGCATAATACCCTCCAGTTCCATCACGGTGCTGCAAATGGCCAGATTTCATTCTTTCTCATTGCCAAGTAGTATTCCATTGTATATATAAACCACACCTTCTTTATCCATTCATCTGTAACTGACAGGTTTTTAGAAAATCATCCCACATCCACTTGCCTTTTCTTCAGGGAACCATTGTACTGTATTTCTCTCTCTCTCTCTCAACTTAAGTGCTTGGGTAGACTCCATAACCAACTATAAGGAGAGGACATATGACTCCAGTCTGACCAGTCCTGGCATCAAATTCCCCTGACAGAAGTCACTTGTTCAGGGAAGAGCACCTAATCCAGTGAGAAAACCACAAGATGGAGCGGGACATTTGTTGGGGCTGCTGAGAGAGCAGTGACTTTTCTGCTATACGAAAACCTTGGAGGATGTAGGCCTGGCACTGTTAACACTTCTCTTGCTACCCTGAGAATGAAGCCATCACAAAGCAGAAGAGAACAGAACTGAGAGATGAAGACAGGCCAGGTCCCAAAGGTAGCATTTATGATCCATGAATCCAGCTGTGCCTGAAGGAAACCAGATCTATCTCTAGACTTGCCAGGTATGTGAGGGAATACATTCCATTTTTACTTAAGACAGCATGAATCGGGACTTCTGTCACTAGTAATAAAAAGTGTACTAATTGACGTAGCCCTTGATTTTGTCTAACTCCCTGACTAGCCTCTGACTAGTTGTAGTGCCAACTGTTAAGTGTTCAATATGTGCCTGCTAGATGAATTAATGAGCCAATAAATAAACTTTCTCTGAGAGCAGAAAATCCAAGAGATGTACTAAGGATAATACAAGTTATAGGTCAAGAAAACAGAAAGAGGTCAGGGCTAATATAAAGTCATGAGGGTAGATGAGCTGGATCAAGGATCAATGGTTACAAAAGGATTGTTGCTCTGTAGATGTGGGTCACCACAGGCCCAAGTCCTGTTGGCTGAAACATAACACTGGCATGTATGAAGAAATATAGTTAATTTGGGGAGTCTGAACTCAACTTCTGGCCTAGTGGGAACTTCATACACACAATGTGGGCCAAGACCTTTGGGGTCTGGATGGTTTTGAAGGTAAGAAACCATGAAGCTGAGAGCGATCCAACAGGGGGCACGTGAAGGAGAGATTAAAAGCCAGATGGGGAGCCCAACTAGGGCTGCAAGTGCAGGGAATGGGCAGAAAAGCAGAGTCTAACTCTGAGGTACCTGCCTGAAAGCTAGGCTTTCAAACAGCTTCTTGCTGGTGGAGGTGGAGGCTGGAGACAGCTCGTGAACGGCAGGGACAGAGCTGCAGGGAAGGTTCTGCAGAGCTTCCAGGGTCATGGATAAAGCTGGAGAACTAGAGGCCACTGTCAAAGCTGAGCTGGCTTAAGCAGGTAGTCTCTGTGGAGGTCACAGGTTTCAAAATCAACAGTCCTGTTTATTAGGATACTGGTTTCACTTTGTAGACAGGTAAATGGGGAAGATGCGGGAGGGAGCAAACACTGAGGTGGAGGAATAGTCCGGAGACACAGGGAGAAAAACGTCATAGATATAAGGCTTAACAGGAAGCAAAGTCAGATAAAGTGCTTAAGAGCGCATCTTCTTATTTTAGAAAAATAAGAAACCCACAAGCTCACCTGACTTAGCCTATGACCCAAAGTGTGTCAAAGATAACGAATCAATGTTTCTTATAGCCAAGAAAGCTACAAAGATAGAGATCATCAGATTTGGCCAAGAGAAGAGTAATGGACACCTCAGGGATAGCTATTCCAGTGAATCTTTGGGCTAAAATACAGGGCAGGAGAAGAGTGAGCCCAAAGGGGAAGAGAGCTCCAGGAGGAGCTGGGTGAGTGAAGCAGGCTGGGGAAAAGGTTTATAGAATGGAATGAATGATCTATATGTGAACATAAAGATCAGTGGAACTGGTGGTGAGGGAGGAACTTACTCTACAGAAAAGAGTGAATTCTTTCAACACCAGGAGAAAAGAGTTAGAATTCTGAGTATTTTTGAGGTTGGTTTGGGAAAAATTGTATTTTTTGAGAACACGACAAAGGATAAGAATGATGCCACTGGAAGTTTGCTCCCAGTGGATTTTCTTTTAAATGCTAATAATTTTCAGCTCATTGTGTAAACCACAAAAAGCATAAAGAAAAAAAGTAACCTTTCCAATCTCATCAATCTGTTAAATTTTGGTATATTCTCTTTCAGTGAATGTCTTTATATAAACATTTATATTTTACTAGAAAACAGGATCACATATGCACATACATAATTGTGAGAGCTTATATATAAATATTGTAGAATTCTGGTTAGCTATAGTTTTGTGTGTTATAAAAATTTTTTAAAATTCCATGATTTTTAATGACTGCCTATATTTAATTCTATGGCTAGCTCATAATTCAATTAACTCTTCCCTGTTAGAAATTTAGATTGACTCCTTTTCTTTCTGTTCTAAATCATGCTGTTTGATGTCTTTGTATAGATATCTGTGACCCCTAATGTTTTAATTTTGGATTGAACTACGTTCCAGAGTTCTTGCTGAGGGAGAGGTTAGAAGAAACAGCTTCAAGGACTTAAGGAAGTTGCAGAAAGTTTATTAAAACAACTGTCATGAATTGGGAATGGGCCATGTGGTGTTTTGGGTTTTGTTCCTGCCTAGAATCTGTTTGAGCAATTTCTTACCGTATGAACTGTGGCAGCAAGCAGAGCCCAGCTCTCATGGCCTAAGTGAGACTCCTTTCTAGGTCCCCTCAGCAGCTCGTGGACGGGCCAGTGACTTGGCCAGATGTTTCTGCCTAGATCTGACCAAGAGCCAGGGGTGTAGAAAAGCAACTCTGGAGAAGAAACGGTTTCTGTGACAAAGGTGCCATTGAAGAGACTCCTGTCCAGTACTCGCAGTGGCAGGTACAGTGTTCACTCTCCAGTAGCAGTGGCAGAAGTGTCTTCCCAAACCAGGTCTGTGGCCATGGAATTTTGGCCATGGCCCTAACTGTTCTGCTCCCATCTTGTCCCTCCATGTTTTCTAGTCCAACCTCACTGGCTTTCTCAGTAATTCTGAGAGCTCTTCTTTTAAGGTTCCCAGACCCAATTCCAAAGTGTGTGTGTGTGTGTGTGTGTGTGTAGGGGGGAGGAGTGTGGATGGTGTCCCTACACACAGTACCAAGCAATTCTCAGATTATCAGCAGCATGACTGAGAATTTAACTCAATTTTGACGTTATCTGGGGATAGTACCAGCATCCACAAGTTTAAGGACCAGTCCTATGAGAATGCTCCTCACTCCCTACTTCAGACATCAGTCACAAGCCCCAGGCTATTAAACCTGTATTTCTGATTGACAGGCTATAGCCTGGAAGTTAGAATGACTTCCTCGGTAGGTTCTTTTAATTTCCTAGAGCAGCTCACAGAACTCAGGGAAACATTTATGTTTACCAATTTATTAAAGGACGTGAATAGTCAGAGGAAGGGGGAGGTATAGCACACCACTGTCCCCAATCTCCAAGTGTCCACCAACCCAGAAGTTCTCTGAACCCAGTCCTTTTGGGTGTTTATGGGGACTTTACTATATAGTAATGACTAAGTCACTGGCCATTGGCTGATTCAACCTCCAGACCTTCTTCCCTCCCCCGAGATGGGGTTTGGGGGGAACTTGAAAGTTCCAACCTTCTAATCACAGGGTTGGTCCTCCTGGCAACTAGGACCCTAAAGTCACCTTCGTTACTGTAACACAAGACTCATTCATTGCCCTATCACAGGAAATTCCAAGGGTTTTAGGAGCCTTGAGCTGGAAATCTTGGACCAAGACTAAATACATATGAGAAATATATTCATTTCATTCATTCATTCAAATGACCAAATAATATATTTCTTATAAATCACATAATTTTAGCTTTCAATAGCCTTTCACTAAATTCTTTTCCTATTTCAATTAGCCAGAGTGGATTCAAAAAAAAATTTTTTTAAGTTTATTTATTTTGACAGAGAGAGAGGCAGAAAGAGAGGAGACAGAAAATCCCAAGCAGGCTCTGCACCATCAGTGCAGAGCCTGATGTGGGGCTCAAACCCCTGAACTGTGAAATCATGACCTGAGCCGAAACCAAGTTTCAGATGCTTAACCGACTTAGCCACCCAGGTGCCCCAGCCAGAGTGTATTTACCAAGAATCTGTACTGGTATGGGAAGAACAAAGACACAGAATAGCAAATGCAGAGTCAGACGAGGAATGGATCACATCAGGGCAGAAACAACATTTGCGCTGGCAGGGCTAACAGCACCGAAGCACAGGGAGCAGACACAGTGAGACATGGATGAGGGCAATGCCACAGGAAGGGCCAGGTGAGCAAGTACTCCAGAATGGGAAGGGGAGGTGAAAGACCTCAGCCACAGAGGAGGAGGGCAAGAGCAGTGAGGAAACAGCTCTGAAAACTGGAGGGAGAAGCATCTGTGAATAATCAAGGGAGGGAGGAAGAAAATGCAGTTGGAGAGCAGGTGGTCTGTAACATGTAGAGGTTAGTCAGGGGACCAGAAAGCTCGGGTGAAGCCTGAGGAAAGGCAGTGCTGAGTGTCCACGACCAGTGGAAGTGGACGGCAGGAAGGAAAAGGATGAGTAGCAGATGGGATGACGTATTCCTTGGCTCACAATGTGGTACATTGCATTTCTTCTTTTTTATGGATATTTGATCATCTGAGTATTAACAGTTAAACAGAAACATCTAAATATCAAAAATAATGTGAAATAACCAAATGAATCCTAAACACTAGAATCAACAGCTATTTATGAACTTAAGGTCTCTTACAATTCCACTGCTAACACACAGAATTTTCAGAGTTGTCATCATTGTGTATGTCGCATTCTGAGGTTTACTTTTCCAATTCCATCACTGCTTCCATTCCATGTGCTACATAGGCATTCGCTGCTTTGCAGCATGAACGTGCAATAGTCTACCTGGATACTTCCTAGCTTCTCTTGACACAGGTATAGCTTTCATCTTCTGTTTTTTTGTGAGTGAAGAATGAAACCGAACTTATTAATGTAATTACATCATTTGTAATGATGCTTTAAGCAGTGTTCACAGAAAAACAGACCGCCAATTTACACATGCTGAACAAGAGGTAATTGTGTTTACCACCAAAATACTTAGGTTAGATAAAGAATTGACACCTTTGAGAGAGAGATACCGGCTTCCAGCTACGGAATGAGTAAGTCCTAGGGATACAAGGTACAGCCAATGGACTAGAGTCAATCCTTTAGTAATACTGTTGTGTGCTTTCACATGATAGCTACACTTGTGGTTAAGTACAACTTAATTTATAGACATATGGAATGACTACGATGTATGCCTAAAACTGATACAACAAATGTATGAACAGTATTTCAATTAAAAATTGACATCCTTTACACTATCTTTAATTTCTCCTTCTTTGCCATTAAAAAAATCATTCCTGGGGCACCTGGGTGGCTTAGTCGGCTAAGCGTCCGACTTCGACTCAGGTCATGATCTTGCTTTCATCTTCTTTTAAAAAGGCATATTTAGGGGTGCCTGGGTGGCTCAGTCGGTTGAGCGTCCGACTTCGGCTCAGGTCATGATCTCACGGTCCGTGAGTTTGAGCCCCGCGTCGGGCTCTGTGCTGACAGCTCGGAGCCTGGAGCCTGTTTCGGATTCTGTGTCTCCCTCTCTCTGACCCTCCCCCATTCATGCTCTATCTCTCTCTGTCTCAAAAGTAAATAAACATTAAAAAAAAATTTTTTAAAAAGGTAAATTTAATAAATCGCTTTTTATCTAGTCTAATGTGCTCATGTTGTAAGGATACTGATTTTATTGCTGGCTCCTCAAATTATCAATTACTTGTACTTTGCTTGGTGACAACTCAAAAAAACTGTTCCTAATGTAAATGAGGTTCCTGGACCAAATTCCAACGTGTGTGTGTGTGTGTGTGTGTGTGTGTGTGTGTGTGTGTAGGCTTCCCCACACCAACAGTGATCTAGATACCAGCCGGGTGTCTTACAATTTGACTCAATTCTGACACTACCTACACAGAGACAGAATCAGATTCCAAAGGTAAAGGGCTCAGTCCTAGAAGTCCACCCTTCACTTCAGATACCAGTCACACACCCAGGATGGTACCTGTGCTTCTGGCTGACAGGCTACAAACTGGAGGCTCCAGCTACCTGCTTGAACTCAGGATACCACAAGCCCATGCTGTTACTGGTACTTCTGCCTAAATGGCTCTAAATCAGAGGTTCCCACAATCCCTTGCTTGAGTTCAATTAATTTGCTAGAATAGCTCACAGAACCCAGAAAAAGACATTTACTCGCTAGATTACTGATTTATTACAAAGGATGTTAAGGGATATGAATCAACAGCCAGATGAGGAGATACACAGGGCAAGTTATGGGCACGTGGAGCTTCCATGCCCTCTTGGAACTTGCCATTCTCCCCAAATCACCTTGTGTTCACTAACCTAGAAGCTCTCCGAACCCTGTCTTCTCGGGTTTTTGTGGAGGCTTCCTTACACAGTCATGATTGACTAAATCATTGGCCACTGGTGACTGAATGTACCTCCAGCCTCTCTCCCCTCCCTGAAGGTTGGGAGGGGGGTTGGCACTTAAAGTGCTAACCCTCTAATCACACGGTTGGCTACGCTGGCAACCAGCCCCCATCTTAAGGGCTCTCCAAATAAAACCTTTACTGCTCTCATTACTTAGGAAATTCTAACAGTTTTAGAGGAGCTTTGAGTCAGGAACTGTGGATTAAGACCAAATATATACGAGAAATATATTTTGGGTCACCTGAATGGCCATAAACATGCTTTTCTTCTAAATCACAATATCGCACATTGCAATAAAAAAACAACAGTAAGTTTTCATCCTGTAGGATCTTCTCCAGTTAAGTTCCCTATATTGACACTGATTACTCCAGTTCAGTCAGAATATTCTTGTTTATGTTGCATTCACACAATCCATCAAGAGGCTGGACAACATGGTGCTTATGGGCCAGGGATTTACGATCACACAGACATGGGTTGGCTGTTTCACAGCAGTGTGACCAGGGACAAACTGCTTATCCATTCCATGGCTCAGTTTCCTCACTTATGGATTACTTCATTCAAGAAGTATTTATTGAGCAAAGATAACATGCCAGGTACTATTCTGGGTATTAGGAATGTACTGATGAACAAAAGTCCCTGACTTCACAAAGTGTACGTTGCAGTGGGTAGACAGAAAATAACAGATGCATGTGTGAACATACAACACAGAGCAGGCTAAGGAAAGAGGAGATACGGAGGTCAAGTAAGAGCTGGGAGGAGGTGACTTGTAAGCAAATATGTGATGAAGTGGTGTGGTCTTCTGAGGAAAAGAGACACCAGAGCAAGAGGCAGGAAAGAAGAGGCAGATTTTGTGGACTGACTATAAGTTACTGAGGGCTAATGAAAGGGTTTGGGGGGTTAGGGAGGGGCAGGAGCTTGAGACAGATCATAATCTCACAGAGCTGTTATGTCCAGGTGAAACTCTATCTTCGGGGTTTGGCTTCTCGTGGTAAATACTGGAAACAAAGACACACAGGGCCAGATGACACTGGCCTGATGGTGCCGTGGGGAGGCAGATAATAAGCTTTAATGCATTCTTCTTCTTGGGAGCTTGTAGTAGGTAGGGAGAGAATGTGAGGGGTGGGGAAGAGTCATCAACCAGAAACAAACCAGAACATGAGGAAAACGGCATCTACTTAATAGTGTTACTGTGGAGATTAAATAAGCTAATACGTGTAAAAGCATCTGATGTAGTGCTTGGCCCATTTTAAAAATTCAATAAGTGGCAGTTATTATTATGATCCACCCAAAAGTCAAGGAGTGTAATTATGGCATTTTTCAAACTCTTGAGAGTGTTCACAAGGCTCTTCCTTCACTCTGTCACAGGCATAGTGCTGACCTGGCGCGATTCATCTTATCCGTCAGAGGACACCTCAGAAGAGTAACCCAAGCATCCATTTTGTCTTTACCTTCCAGTCATGTTTTTTTTGCCCTGCCTGCTCCCCTACAAGTGACGCTGGTGCAAGAAAATGATGGAAGGAGCCTGATTACCAGCAATGGTATTTTCCGGATTTCCACAGACGGTAGACAACTGAAGGATTCTTGAGCATCCCTGCTTTGGGCCTGCGGAGCCCCAGTAGTGTATCTCTCAGCCTGTGGCCAAATGGCCGTGAAAGTTGGCGGCTGCAACACGGTCAGCAAGCCTGATAACGTGATGAATAAGCCTCATCTTGTTCATTTCAAAACAGGAGATGGCTATTTTATCCTTGCATGGGAAACTAGACTCCCAACCTTCTGGCGACCTTCCTGATTTGTCAGGTTTGGGTTCAGCAACAGGGGTGGCAGGTAAACAGGGAGCAGAGACATGCAGACATTGGGCTCCAGTGTCCCCTCCATAACTCAGGGATGGTCAACTGTAGTTTCAGTACGTGTTAGCAGGATAGTACAGACCAAGGCTCCACAAAGCTGGGCACTCTATACATGTTGACGGCCAATCCTCCCACTCTGAGTGCAGAGTAGGCGAAGGAACTCAGAGCTTGTTGGGGACACACTGGGTTGGCGTTTCATTTCCTTGCCCTGATCTTCCATCATGAAAAAGTAAATACGTATGTAAAATTAACACTTAAATTTTTTTTTTGGTCTGGTTAAGCCATGCTTGCTCTGCATCAATATTAAAGATCATTGTCAGGCTAATCAAACATTGTTCTCCTAACCCATCCTGGAAGCAGCTGAGGAAACTGAATTTTTTAGTTTTCCGGTTCTCAGGACCAAACGGTCAAGGTGACGTTCATTTCCTGCCTTCTTGGTGTTTGTTTGTTTTCACTGTATTTTCCATGGTCTGAAATGATTTCACAGAGATCTTTGAATCGTAGTAGGTCAGTATTTTTTCCTTTGTTTTCCCTGCACCCTATACTCACTTGCTCTCCCAGAAGCAGATGGCTAGCGCTAGATGCGGCCTCTGGGAGTCATTTAGCTCAATCCTCTCCCTATTGCCTGAGAAAGAAGGGCAAGACCTTGACCTTTACAGGCACCTACTATTGCCAGGCACGGGACCTGTGTGACATTTTGCATAATTACCTCACTTAAACCTCACAATTGTTCTCTGGAGTGGATGCTGTTGCTCTCATGTTCTGGACAAGAAAACTAAAGCACAGAGAAATGAAATGACCTATGGAAGATCATACAGCTGAAGACTCCAACCCAACTTCTAGAAGACGAGTCTCTCCTGTCCACCATCCCGGTCTGGCTCTGCCCTGCACCTGTTAACCAGATCTGACATTAGCTGGAAGTAGGCTTAAAGGCAAGGAGGGCTCCAGGGCAGACAGGACTCAGGGAGTTTAACTGAAGGTGAAATTCTGACAACTGTTACTAATATTTTATAGCTTTAATAGAGACATAAGTGGCAGACCAGAACATGGCACTGGACTCGGATGGATTAGGAAAGGCTTTCAGCAGATTAAATAGAAAAAAATGGTTAACATTTTTATAAGAAAAGGGAGTACCCTTTCTAAACAGGAAGAACTGGCTTGATCAGAGCAGTTATATAATTCCTGACTTCTGTCAAGGCCCTCTCTTAACTAGATAAGTGATAGTCTTCATGATCTAGTCAGCAGTTCTCCTTAGATAATTTATGCACAGATTATTTTTGCACTACAGGCATATCTTGTTTTACTGCACTTTGCTTTATTATGTTCCGCAGATACAGTGGTTTTTGTTTTTGCTTTTGTTTTTAACAAACTGAAGGTCTGTGGCAGCCCTGTGTCGAGCCAAGTCCAACAGTGCTGTTTTTGCAACAGCATTTGCTCACTTCAGGTCTCCAGGTCACATCGTGGTAATTCTTGCACTATTTCAAATGTTTTCATTATTATTAGATTTATTATGGCAATCTGTGACAAATGATATTTGATGTTACTATTGTAATTGTTGTAAGGTGCCGCAAACTGTACCCATATAAAACAGCAAACGTGACTGATAAATGTGTTATGTTCTGACTGCTCCACCAACCAGCGGTTCCCCTCATCTCTCTCCCTCTCCTCGGGCCTCTCTGGTTCCCTGAGACACAATGTGTTGAAATTAGGCCAATTAATAACCCTACCAGAGCCTCCAAGTGTTCAAGTGACAGGAAGAGGCACATGTCTCTCACTTTAAATCAAAAGCTAGAAATGACCTAAACTTAGTGAGGAAGGCATGATGAAAGCCGAGATAGGCCAAAAGTTGCCGAACAGTTAGCCAAGTTGTGAATGCAACGGAAAAGTTCTTGAAGGAAATTAAAGGTGCTACTCCAGGGAACACACCAATGATAAGAAAGCAAAACAATCCTATTGCTGATATGAATAAAGTTTTGGTGGTCTGGATAGAAGATCAAACCAGCCACAACATTCTCTTAATGCAAGGCCGGATCCAGAGCCAGACCCCAACTCTCTTCGATTCTAAGAAGGCTGAAGGCGACACTAATGACTCTTTCCTAAAATAGGAACACTGGTAGGAAATGAGAGAAGCAATTAATTCTAGCAGGAGTTGTTTCAAGGGATTTAAAGGAAGAAGCCATTTCAGTAAATAAAAGTGCAAGGTAATGCAGCAAGTGCTGATGTAGAAGCTGCAGCAGGGTATCCAGAAGACCTACCTAAGTCAAGTCATGAAGGGGGCTCCACTATATGAGATTTTCAATGTAGACAAAGCATCCTTCTATTGGATGAAGATGCCATCTAAGACTTTCACTGCTAGAGATACCTGGCTTCAAATACTGGGCTTCAAAGCTTCAAAGGACAGGAGGACTCTCTAGGAGCTGATCCAGCTGGTGACTTTAAGCTGAAGCCAATGCGCACTTACTATTTTTTTTTTTAAATATGTTTTTTAGTGTTTACTTATTTATTTTGAGAGAGAGAGAAAGAAAGAGAGAGAGTGCACAAGTGGAGAAGAGGCAGAGAGAGAGGGAGAGAGACAGAATCCCAAGTAGGCTCAGCACTGTCAGCACAGAGCCAAACGTGGGGCTTGAGCTCATGAACCATGAGATCATGACCTGAGCTGAAATCAAGAGTCAGATACTTCACTGATGAGCCGCCCAGGCACCCTGCTCACTTATCATTCTGAAAGCCCTAGGCCTCTTAAGAATTTTGCTAAACCCACTCTGCTTGTGCTCTAGAAATGGAACCACAAAGCGTGGATTACAGCACATCTGTTCATAACATAATTTACTGAATATTTTAAGCCCACTGTTGAGAATTCCTGCTCAGAAAAAAGATTCTTTTCAAAATATTACTACTCACTGACATTGAGTTACTACTCACTCCACCCAAGAGCCCGGAAGATGTAGAACAAGATTAATGTTGTTTCATGCCTAACACAACACATAAAGATATAGATATATGGTTCCTCTGGTGGACCTGGGCAAAGTCCATTAAAAACCTTCTGGAAAGGATTCACCATTCTAGATGACATTAAGAACATTCATGATTCGTGGTCAAATTGTCAACATGATTTGGAGTTTGGAAGAAGTTGATTCCCACCCTCGTGGATGGCTTGGAGGGGCTCAGGACTTCAGTGAGAGAAGTAACAGCAGGTGTGGTAGAAATAGCAAGAGAACTAGGATGGGAAGTGGAGCCTGAACATGTGAGTGAATGGCTGTAATCATGATAAAACTTTCACGGATGAGGAATTGTTTATGAATGAGCATAGACGGTGGTTTCTTGAGATGAAATCTACTCCTGGTGAAGATGCTGTGAAGACTTGAAATGACAGCAAAGGATTGAGAATATGCCATCAACTTACATGATAAAGGAGTGTCAGGATTTGAGAGGATTGATTCCAACATTAAAAGAAGTTCTACTGTGGGTAAAATGCTTGCAAACAGCCTCATATGCTGCAGAAAAATCATTCATGAAAAGAAGATTCAATCAATATGTCAAACTTCATTGTTGTCTTGTTTTAAGAAATTGCCTCCACAGCTATCACCCTGATCGGTGAGCAGCAGGCAACATCAAAGCAAAACCCCCCACCAGCAAAAAAATTACAACTCACTAAGAGCTCTGATGACGTAGCATCTTTTAGCAATAAGGTGTATTTATTTTTTTAAATGCTTGTTTTTCAGAGAGAGAGAGAGAGAGAGAGAGAGAAAGAGAGAAAGCGTGGAGGAGGGGCAGAGAGAGAGAGGAACAGAGGATACCAAGAAGGCTCCACGCTACCAGCAGAGGGCCGATGTTGGGTTTGAACTCATAAACCAGCAAGATCATGACCTGAGCCGAAGTTGGACGCTCAACCAACTGAACCACCCAGGCGCCCTGACAATAAAGTATATTTAAATAAAGGCATTTGTACCGTTTGTTTTTTAGATATAATGCTATCACACACTTAGCAGAATATTAGTAGAGTGTAAACAGAACTTTTACATGCACTGGGAAACCAACAAAATTCATTTGACTTGCTTTATTGTGGTATTTGCTTTACTGCTGTCGCCTGGAACTAAACCCGCAATATCTTTAACCTATGTATAAAGAAATGTTTATGAATTTTTATAGGGGATTATCTGGTTCTTTAATTCTGAGTCAAAAGGATACATAAAAGCACTTGTTTCCGATATTTTCCTTGTGTGTTCGTGCGTGTGTGTGTGTGTGTGTGTGTGTGTGTGTGTGTAAAAGAGAGAGAGACACTAAGACAATGAAACAGAGGCAAAATGATAATATTCAACAAACTTAGATGCATTAAGTAGTTGTACTTTGTTGTGGTTAAACACGGTACTCTGTACCCAAGCCTGGACTCTACATCTTGAATAAGCTGTCAAGGTTTTCCAAAGAACATGTGCTTCACTCTGTTTTCAGGTATTCAAAAGTTATTTTCCTTTCATTGTCCATCACACATTTATCAAAATCAGGGTGTTTTTTGAGGTTTTCATTGACTTGAATCTTTAGCTGAGTTTTGTTAATAAGTATGTTTCACTGCACTAATGACTCTCTCGTATTATAGACTCAGAAGACAAGTACCTTAGCAGGGGCTGAGAGAAGCAATGAGTTTATCCCAGTTCCATTCAGAGAGGACCCCTTTAAACCAGAAAGTAGAGGAAAAAAGACAGTCTCTTTAGCAAATGGTGCTGGGAGAACTGGACAGCAACATACAGAAGAATGAAACTAGATCACTTACACCATACACAAAAATAAACGTCAAAATGGATGAAAGACCTAAACGTGAGACAGGAAACCATCAAAAACCTAGAGGAAAGAGCAGGCAACAACCTCTTTGACCTCAGCCACAGCAATTCCTTGCTCAACACATCTCCAAAGGCAAGGGAACTAAAAGCAAAACTGAACTACTGGGACCTCATCAAGATTAAAAACTTCTGCACTGCAAAGGAAACAATCAACAAAACTAAAAGGCAACCGACAGAATGAGAAAAGATATTTGCAAATGACCTATTGGATAAAGGGTTAGTATCCAAAATCTATAAAGAACTTACCAAACTCAACACCCGAAAAACAAATAATCCAGTGAAGAAATGGGCAGAAGACATGAATACATACTTTTCCAAAGAAGACATCCAGATGGCCAACAGACACATGAAAAGATATTCAATGTCACTTATCATCAAGGAAATACAAATCAAAGCCACACTGAGATACCACCTCATGCTGGTCAGAGTGGCTAAAATGAACAACTCAGGAAACTACAGATGCTGGTGAGGATGTGGAGAAATGGGAACCCTCTTGCACTGCTGGTGGGAATGCAAACTGGTGCAGCCACTCTGGAAAACAGTGTGGAGGTTCCTCAAAAAGTTAAAAATAGAACTACCCCTATGACCCGGCAATAGCACTATGAGGAATTTATCCAAGGGATACAGGAGTGCTGATGCATAGGGGCACGTGTACCCCAATGTTTATAGCAGCACTTTCAACAATAGCTAAACTATGGAAAGAGCCTAAATGTCCATCATCAACTGATGAATGGATAAAGAAGATGTGATTTATATATATACGATGGAATACTACTTGGCAATGAGAAAGAATGAAACATGCCATTTGCAGCAATATGGATGGAACTGGAAGGTATTATGCTGAGTGAAATAAGTCAGTCAGAGAAGGACAGATATATGTTTTCACTCATATGTGGATCTTGAGAAACTTAACAGAAGACCATGGGGGAAGGGAAGGGGAAAAAATAGTTACAAACAGAGAGGGAGGGAGGCAAACCACAAGGGACTCTTAAATACAGAGAAGAAACTGAGGGTGGATGGGGGTAGGGGAGAGGGGAAAACGGGTGATGGCCATTGAGGAGGGCACTTGTTGGGATGAGCACTGGTGTTGTATGTAAGCCAATGTGACAATAAATTATATTTAAAAAAATAAACCAGCAAGTAGAGAGATGACTCTATGCTAGTATTTCTCAGGCCTCCATATCACATTCACCCAGGGGCACTTGCCCAAAATGTATTCTTTCTAAAGCAGAATCTCTGGGTCCAGAATCCTGGAATATGCATTTTAAACAAGCTCCCATGTGATTCTGGTGCAAGCTATAGCTTATAAACCTCTGTTCTATACTATAAGAAGGGGTTGGCACCCCATCTACATTTATTCCTGCAAAAGGGGTCTGTGTGTGCTAAGGGAAAAGGAGATGTGGCTACCTGTGATCCATCAAAGGCCATCCTCTCTCTCATCCTGCAAGACCACTTTGGGGGCAGGAGTGCAGCTGAACTCATCTGGAGGAGTTTTTTAGTGAGTCTGAACTTCCTACTAGCAGAGAGAACTGCCAGAACTCTGTTGGCTAGACTCTTCAAAATCAAGTAGCCTAAGATAGGGAGGAGACCTATCTCAAAGGACTTGAAGTTAGCTCCTTAATTATCAGTTAATGCTTTACAAAGGATTAGTTAACAGCATTCTGAGAGTAAGGACAGGAGACAGAGAAGGCACCTGAGGACAGAAAGGGACATTAAATAGGGAGGTAGCAGGTGGCCAGGCAGCATCTCTTCTGTCACTCAGTCATCTTAGCTGCCAAGGGGCCCCATTTCACCTGGGCTAAAAGAGCATCTGTGCAGATGTGGGGAATGGTTTGCTGCTTGCTTTTTGGCATAACAACCTGGGTTGTTGGGAAGGAGGACCCGCTGGACAAGCGGGACCTCAGTAGCGGGGCTGTGCCAGAGTCATCTCAAGGGCAGGGGTGACAGGTTTTAATCTAGCAGGTAATCTGAGAAATATCCTGCCTGACCCAAAGCCAAATCTTGTTAAAGAAGAGATTCTCAACCACTCTGGAGAGAATACCAAACCTCTGGGTTTTCTAATTCAAATATGGAGCCCCTGTTTTTTGAAACAATAGTTTCTGTCTAATTGCGAACAAGATGGTGTCTCCGAGCAGTTGACAGTCCAAGGAAAGGGCATGACTCGAGGTGAGAGCATGGATTCTGGAGCCACACTGCCTGGGAGTGAATCCTGGCTCTGCCACTTCCTACCTGTGTGAACTGGTGGGAACTATTTCACCTCTCTGTGCCTCAGTTTCATCATCTATAAAAGGGGGATTCAAGCAGTGCTTTCGACATAAGGACTAAGTGGGGTAAGGCCTACAAAGCACTTAGAACTCAGCAAGTCCCTTATGCATATTTGCTATTTTTTTTTCCTTAGTCTCTCTGCCTAGGGTTGCCTCACAACAAATACCAAAAGATGGGTCTCAGAGCTGACGGGGGAAAAGAATCCTTGTGTCATCGGTACGGCTGATGTTCTTTCAAGATCAACAGTGGCTCTTTTGATTTCATTACAGTCTTCCCTCCTCCCCCAAACCCTGCGGAGGGCACTGCTGGGCCACGGTCCAGGCATCTTCTGTCGGGGCAGCAGGTTCTCAGGTCCCCTCTGAAGAGCCTTTTAAGGGAAAAGGACGTAGGCTGGCAGAAGAACAAACCCCTATTTTGTGTAGTTCAGCTACCAGGGCAAATATAATGCCCTCCAAATTATTTACTGGTAAAGCTTCCCAGGGCGAGACTGAAAATAAAATTCTGTTAGAAATCCACTCTAGGGTATGAAATAGAATTATCTCCACCAGGATTAAATCACACTTCCTGAGTCTGACAGAGCATTTCCAGGGAGAGTGAGTGCCATGTAGCCTTTCAAGCCACATTGTCATTCCTGACTCCTGCCCCCACTGACTGTCAGCCCATTCAGCCTCTCCTGCCAGCTCCTTGCGGCTTGAGTCTTTGAAACAAGGAGCTGGGTCCAAAGACAAAACCGGGGTACTTTTGGTTGGGGGAAATGTTGGCAAGGGGAATTCTGGAGAAGAGCTGGAGCAAGGCACTCACTCACACACCTGACAGACGCGAAGTTTAAATTTGATGTGAATTATAATCAAGTGTGTTAAAACCCACGTTGCAGTTCTAATAGCTTACCACCAGCCAATCACTCTGGGCTTCTCAACCTGTTATGACTTTATTAAGAAATTTCTTCACGAATTCAACAGTTATGGCCTGAGCAGAATGGGAAGCACAGTGTAATGATTACAGTATGGATGCTGCAGTTTCAGACTATTTTGGTTTGAATCCTATCTCAGCCATTTAGTAGTCATCAAACTTTGGGCAAGTCAATTTTTTTCCTTATGCCCCTATTTTCTTAGCCACAGAATGGGGCTAAAAACAAAACAAAACAAAACAAAAACGGCAGGTAACTAACTCATAGGGTCGTTCTAAGGATTAAGTGAATTAACATGTATATGGAATTGGAATGATGCCTGGCATTTTTCTTGGCACAGGGGCCTGGGAAGATGAGTGAACCACCAGGGAGCCTACAATCCATAAACACCGTACTGTATTCAGCTCCTATCATGTACTTTGCACAAAATGGGTGCACAGAAAAAGTCTTTGAGGGGTGGGGCGCCTGGGTGGCTCAGTTGGTAAAGTCCTACTCTTGGTTTCGGCTCAGGTCATGATTTCATGGTTTGTGGGATCAAGCCCTGCATCGGGCTCTGTGCCGACAGCACGGAGCCTGCTTGGGATTCTGTCTCTATCCCCCCCCCTCACTTGCTCACGTATGCGCACGTGACATATTTCTCTCTGTGTCAAAATAAATAAATAAACATTAAAAAAAGTCTCAGGGGGAGCTGGCAGAAATTGCTGATTCACTATTGAATCTCTAGTGGTGCTGGGCAGTTTAGCATCACAAAATACCTCAAACAACAACAACAACAACAACAACAACAACAATGCTTTGTACACTGCTTCTATAAATAAGAACAAAAGCTTTGTAACATGTCATTAGTTAAAAACTATCCACTCCAATACTGAGTGTCTTTAAAAACTATGAAATGAACAGAAAAGTTTTAGTCTTTCAACAGAGGAAATAGTTTTTCACTGCCTTATATAATCACTTCTAAAATTTAAAGCATATGTTCACCACTGATATGCCAATAATGCTCTGCTATGAGGGACCAGAGCACTATGTTCAATCAAGAAAATCCTTTAGACAATATATAGATATAAAAGGGTGAGAAGAACATCATGGACTGTTCTAAAGCCATAAAATCATTCCCCTCTCCTTCCCCTTCCACTTTGCAAGAGTATTCACTGATCTTTTCTTATTCACAGTTTTTAGATCTTTGTTTTTAAAATCTAAGAGTTCTTGTAGCATCCTATAAAAACAGACTACAAGGAGAGAGCCTCTCGAGGGACTGAATTCTTTCTAACCCAGGCAATTTAAGGCAAAAGAAGAATCCAATTAAAAAAACCCCAGAGATAAAGATACAGTCCACAATACAAATAACATCTAGCAACGTATCTAATGAAGTACTTTTTCTAGATCTGTGTTTGGAAAAAAAAACAAAACAAAACTGGGTAGACATAATTATGCAAGAGTGAGGAGAGTTTATAACATCCTCACATTCTCGAAAGCATGTGGCCCCCAAATGTCCCTAACAGAGTGACTTCTTTTTCTGCCTTCCTTTCTCCTCTTCTCTCTTTTGCAGTCAGTGCAGGCAATCACTGTGTTATGCCAGACCCTGCAGCTCTGGCTGGGCAGGGGGTTCCTTCTCCAGCTCCCTCCTGGGGGAGTGGTCCACCCCTTTTATTGGCCAACTCCATCTTTCTTTTGGCTCCAACTGTCTTCCTAGGCTGGATTCCCCATTTTAACCCTCTAATCCTGCTGGGAAAGGGCCTCTGGCAGGACTACCATTTGAAATCCTGTAATTTTAAAAAACAGTCTTTTTATCTGATACAACTCTCTTTCCCCCTCTCACCCAAACCCTGCCAATTCTGTTCCTAAACCCTCTTCAATGTGGCCCTGCCCTTGATCTCCACTACCTGAGGTGAGCCTCTCACCTGACTCACTCAGAGCCTCCCACCTGTTTTCCCGGGCTCGCTTCCTCCTGCTCCTCCACTCCACTCTCCAAGTGCTGCTGCATGACTTCTTCCTAAAATACAAACCTGATCGTGTTGTCAGTTATTGTCAACAGACTCCTGCTTTATGTTCCTGCTGAACATAAAGTCCAAATGCCCTGAAAGATCTTTCCCAAAACTCCTTAGCTTCATCATTGTGGTTTCAAGGCTCACCTCAATTATTTTCTATGGTAAAAGAGAAACACACGAGTATCATTGAAGTTAATATAACAACAATAAATGTGAGGAATCAAGACATATATTTCACAAATAATAATACCTGTTTGTGACTACATATTGTACTTTAGTGACCCTTCAGGTACAACCGGTTTTGTAGTTCTAAAGTAGACTTAATTGTTCTAAATGCTTTCTTTGTCCAAATTAATGAGTTTTTCTAAAACACATAAGCCAGGATTAGAAAAGATTTGGCCAGTATGCGTATTGGAAATCAAAACTTTAGGACCGGTATTCCCACTTCCTATTTTTTTTTTTTTTTAACGGGGATGAGGAGGGGAGAAATGACCAAATTAGGGCTCAGAAAGAGAAGAGAGAGAGGGCAACAAAGACGTATCAGATTCCTGAATGACCATTTGTACTTCAGGCTGGTCCTGACCAAAGCAGGACAGTTTACAGGGACTCATATTCTTTGTAAATAGTATCTCATGTCATTCTAGTCCCCACAGCCACAGTAAGAGATAGGTATGATTGTCTGTATTCTACAGGTGAAGAAACATAGCAGCAATATTAATTTTGCTTACTATGGCAATCACTGATTAAGTGTAATGCTTACAATTAAGAGGGAAAACTCACCCCTCCTGTTTCCCTGGATGGGAGAGTAAAGTGCCTTTTTCTCAGCCTTCTCACTCAACCCTTCCCTGGGGAGGAGGACTGCCAGGCTTGCCTGAGCAGTGAGTTTAGGAGAACAGATTAAGAATGCTCAGCCCTGCCAAGCCCATGGGCCTTTCCACTCTCTTCCCGCTAGCCCTTCTTCCACACCCACCCTTTACACTGGCTTGTGTGCTGGGTAGAGAAGAGAGGCAGGCCTGCAGTCTAATTCAGGGGAGAAGATTAGTAAACCTAGGGTGGCTGCACATCAAAGCCACACCCTCCAATCTGGCTTTCATCACTCGATAAAGCTAATATTTTCCTCTCTAGGTCTTATTTCTCAATTGGTTATGAACATAAAAGGGGAAGACAGAGGGCTATTAACTGGCTCCCTAAAAACTAAACAAGGCACATCATAGGTGCTCAATAAGTATCTGTTAAATGAATGAATGAATTTGCCCAAAGCCACAAAGCTAATAAGCAAAAGAACAGAAACTTCAATCTATGTCTGACAGAAAAGCCCATGGTTCCTTAAAATTCCACTTTAGTGCTTCTCGTCGAATGTTCTATTTCCACGTTCCAATTCATGCTTCTGCATGGCGGCCAGGAAACTGGAAGCCCTGGCATCCGCTGCCATAAAAACACATGTATGCCTAACAATTTGGCGGGTAATCCATTCGTCTACAAGAATGGTTACGGGTGGGTTCAGCATGTCTGCTTGTTCTCAGCTGTATCGTGGGCCACTGCTGAGGGAGCCCTGTAGGTACATGAGATGGACCCAGAAGACACGGAGAAGCAGAGCAGTGTGTGGAACAGACAGGGACGGGAGAGACAGGCAGCCGGGCAAGAAGCAGCAAGTGCAAAAAAGGGGCAGGGCAAGGAACTGGGGACCAAGAGAGAACGAAGGCCCAACAGGGCTCTGGGGGTTTGCGGGAACGGGGAGGAGGCAGGCGAAGGAAGAAGGATCATGAAAATCCCAGCAGAACAAAAGGCCACAGACACAGGAGATAAAACTATGTCCAAACAAAGAACACGAAGGGGAGATGGATACAAGAACAGGAGTAAATCACAGGCTATGAAAATAGCCACAAACTGATTTTCCATTTCATGTCAAGATGATGAAAAGTGAGAGCTAATCTGTGTGCCAGTAGCCTTCAGGAACTAAGAAATAAAACACCCAGGTTGAAAATAGTTTGGGGAGCCAGAAGATGACAAGATTCCTCCTGCAGGCAAAAGTGAAATTAATGACAGCATCCCCTACCCCTTTCCCCTACCTTCCCGTCTCCCTCCAGTCACAAAAGAGTGGGGAGCTGTCTGGCTGGCAACCATGTATGATCTCAGCGGGGACCCTGTTCAGGCTGAGCTAATATAGTTGCTTTTTAAGAGTATCTGGTAGAATTCAGGATTGTGTGTTCACAAACACCATATAAAAACAGGGTCGTCTTTGCCTTCCAAGCAGTTTTTTTTGCTCCGTTTAAAGGCCGGGCTGAGTCTTTTTTTCCCCTGGCTGGAGTGGCACACAAAGAATTCTCTGACACGCTGCACCCACTGCAGATGAAAGCGCTTAAGTGTGAGTGAAAGCAACAATGTTTAGAGTGACATTTACTAGCTGCAAACAGTGAAATCAGAGAGCTTCAGTTCTCGGAGATTAAATGTCAGGCTTTAAACATTTAGCAGAGTATTAGCTATGGAAGTTTTTAAAATTTAGGATTTAGCTTTAGACTGCAAGCAGGACTTGAGACAGAGAAAAGAAAGTCTTCTTAAAGCAAGGAAACAATTGAGCCATAAGCTGAATACGACTATGTATTTTTAACTGAAGGTGAGACAGCCGCAGGGCAGTTACTGAGTTCAGCTCACCAAACCAGTGGTGCTGGCTGTTCTTTACTGTTCCAGATTAGTATGAGGAAGTGGACGTTCCCTGCACTTCACATTTCGGAAGACATAAGCCAAAGGTCTAAAACACGGGAGTTTGTAGGCATATAGTTTTTCCACAGCAGATATGGACTTTACAAGCCCAGGAGTTTTCACATTACTGTTTCAGAATGAATGCTTTTTAATGCATCTAAAGAGGTTAGGAAAATAGATCACTTAAAAATATTTTTTTCCAAGGTTAACTTTATTGATGACAAAATTGGCTATAACTGCCAAATAGAACATCTGCTTTTGTGACTAATAAAATCTCAAATTCGACAATAGTAGCAATTCTTTCTTTCTTTCATTCAAAATGGCTGATAAGCAATTTCTCTACAATGCTTATTTTGGGGTGCTGGGCAGACACAAAGCCCATGATAATGGTTAACATTTCAAGCTTTATTTTAAACACTTTATAAGTGTTACATTATCCCCATTTTACAGATAAGAAAACTGGGGCTTCAAGAGATTAACGACTTTGCCCAAGACCACAGGACTGCTAAATCAGGTGGCATTCAAACTCTAGCCACTGTCTCCCAAGCCTGAGCACTTAGCTTCTGCCCCAGGAACTCTCAGTCTGGCAGAGACCACAGGCATGTGGACAAATAAAGTTTAATGCAAGAAAGCCACAACAAGATACGAACAGAGACACAGATTCTGTCTCAGGTCTGAGAGCTGAGGAGACATTGAAGGCAGGTCTTGACAGAGGACGTAGAGTTTTTCTAGGTGAAAAAGGTAACGTTGTTTCAGGCATAGGAAGCTACGCTCCCAAAGCATGGAGGGCTTGGCATGTGTGTGGAGGCTCCAGAGTTCACCGTGTATTTGACGGGGCAAGTATGGGAATGGGAAACAAGGAGATTACAAGAGGCCGAGTGGAGACATAGAGGGAGGCTGGAGTGGGGGAAATAGAGGCCACCAGAGTTAGGAAGGGCAGAAGCAAAATGATCTGGCAACTGGCTGGATGTGCACAGGGAGGGAGAGGAATCTATAGTGGCTAGCGTTTTAGACTGCTGCAAAGACTGACAACGATGGAGGTAAGACAGGTTGGGAGTGGGGGTAGAGAAGAGGAAGAGGACACTTCAGTTTTAGAAAAGCTGAGTTACAGACACTTGAGGGATACCTGGGTATCTGCTCTACTGCAACTTTACAAACACTGAGTGCCTTTTGTACCAAGTACTAAGGAGGCCACAAGAGAACAAAACTGGGTCTTGCCTTCCCGGAGTTTACGTACCATGTGGTCTTATTCTTAATGGTGGCAATGTGTTGGGCAACTAATGGGATAATTTCTGGTTGTGATCGTGACCTGGGGGTGGTGGTGGTGGTGGTGATACTATTTGTGCTTAGCAGACAAGTGCCACAGATACAGACATTCTGTGATATTTGGGACAAATATCTGGGATATTTGTTTAATAAAACAAAGCACTATCTTATATCCCACTGGATGTCTATATAGGTGATAAGTATTTGAGCTCATACCCTAATCGTCTTTCACATAGAAGGACAAAAAAAATTTTTTTTGCAAGTTTCATATACACATTGAATTTTCCCAACTAGAAGTACCATGAGAATTGAGCAAAGACTATACATTGCTTTGTTTCCCAAGAGCTAGCTGTTCACTATTTAAGAAAATTACATCAAGAATTGGAGGAGTTGAAAAAGTTCTGGAGATGGAGAGCGGTGACAGTTGCACAATAACATGCATGTACTTAATTCCACAGAATTGTCTACTTGAAAATGGTTAAAATGGTCAATTTTATGTTATATATATTTTAAAAGAAAAAAGTTACAAGTTAAGAAAGAGAAAAAAGATAATTACACGGCAGGCAGCAAACCCACTGTTTTCGAGCTACCGTATGATACATTGCATCGGTCTGCACTGCAGCTGCCCTAATCATGCAGATTCCACATTCTCATCTACCTCCTTGACTGCATCTCCTGGTGTGGTCATGCCTGGAGATACTATAAAACATGTAATGTGATGACAAATTGCTTGCTTTTTATTTCTCCTTTTTATTACAGCTAGGGCATTACATTGCATTTTTGGAATTCTGTGATACAGGAGAGGGTTATATTAACTATGAATTTCAGTTCAGCATAGGAAGGGGCATGTTACGGAATATGTGTTAGGTAAAGGATACATTATGTCGAAAGGTTGAGAACCCTATTGAGAGACAGACATAGGTAAGTGCAACTAAAACACAAGGCAACCACGGAAATACCTCAGAGAGGAAAAAGTATAAAGGGAGAACAAGGGAAAGAGATGTTATTGGCCATGGGGGATCTGGAAAGATCTGTGGAGTAAGGAAAATGTGAGCAGGCACTGACTGATGTCCTCTGTTAGAAGAACTACACAGATGTGGGGCTTGGGACCTGATGCCTCCAATGATGACCATTCCTTTTGGCATGACTTTGATTTTTATCAAGTTCTTTTTGATGTTCTTCCTGTTTCTCCCCTGCAGTGGCCCTTGTTCTGGGAAGTTCTAGTAGGTAGAGAATGATAAATCTCTAGCCCACGTAGTATCTTTTCCAGAATCTAAAAACTGTGGTCTCTTTAATAGTCTCTGGTTAATCTCTTCTTCAAGCTAATCTCCTTACTTCCTCCAACTGTTTCTCTTATAACTTGGTTTCATATTCCCTCGCCATCTGGGTCATTTTCCTCTGAACATGTTCCCATTTGTCAGCGGCCCTTTAAAAGTGTGGTACCTAGCATTAAATGTGATTTCCAGAGCTGAAATATGGAACTGTATTTCCTAATATCCCAAAAAGGGGGAAGTGTTATCGCTCCACACAGTGAGATCAGGATGGAGAAGGGAGCAGGGGAGGACCTATCTTAATCATCACTGTACTGTCAATATTGAAAACTTTTTCTTTTTTGTTTAAGCAAGTTAAATCTGAATTTTTTTAAAAAAAATTTATTTAGTTTTGAGAGGCAGAGAGAGACACAGCATAAGTGGGGAAGGGGCAGAAAGAGAGGGAGACAAGGAATCTGAAGCAGGCTCCAGGCTCTGAGCTGTCAACACAGAGCCCGACGCGGGGCTCGAACTCACAAACTGTGAGATCATGACCTGAGCTGAAGTTGGACGCTTAACTGACTGAGCCACCCAGGTGCCCCTAAACCTGCAACTACAGTTCTGATTTCTGTGTCTTTTATTCATAGTTTTTGTTTTGAGGATTAAATGAAAATGTGGGTCTTATTAAAAGACACTAACAATTATTTTTTTTTTAATGCTTATTTATTTTGAGAGGGAGGGAGGGAGAGTCCGAGTGTGCATGCGCAGGGGAGCGGCAGAGAGAGAGGGAGAGAGAGAATCCCAAGCAGGTTCTGTGATGTCAGTGCTGAGCCTAACACAGGGCTCGATCCCACAAACCATGAGATCATGACCTGAGCCAACATCAAGTCACGTGCCTAACCAACTGAGCCACCCAGGTGCCCCAACACTAACAATTATTTTTATTTGCTGATAGCATGTGCATACAGCCATTGTATAGTAATTTCTTATCTGAAGACTTAACAGATTGGGCCCTGCCCACGTCCCAAGTCAATCTACCCAAGACTGGCAGGTACACCACCTTTTCTAGGGGGTTGGTCCATAAAGTGGAGTTAGTATTTCTGCCTTAAGGATGGATCTGATGTGTGTGTGGAACGCCCCTGAATTCCTGTGTGTCCAGTGAACCTCTGCTTGAGCCCCACCATATGGATAATTTCACCTAGGCTCCTGATTTTTTCATCTCATTTTGGTCTGAGACTGAAACCCTGCAGTAACCTCACTGGCTCCTGACAACAGGCTGTCCCCTGGGGCTGAAACAGTCCCGGTTCATCTCCCCATTCTGATGCTACAGACACTTGAACCACAGTGACACCATCCAGTGGTCTGAAACTTTGGAAGCCACAGAGAACCTCTACAAAGACATCACTGAGGCATAAATACTAGCTTGCTATGCACCATGAATTCAATGCCCTCGAATGACTGACCAAGGAATAGGGGACAGATTAGCCTCAGAAGTCTAAGCACTCTATGTCACTTCTACTGGCCACCCAAGTTCCAACATGCTTTTGCAGCTGAACAAGACCAGCTTGAAGGTAAACCAGGAGAGCAGGGATATCTGTCTGTTAGCTGATGTATCCCACCCCCTTAGAACAGTGCTTAGCACGTAACAGATGCTTAGATATGGCAGACATCTATCTTTGTTTTGCCCAGCATTCCTTTTTTTGAGGACTGCTTTTTCCCTACTCCACATTATTCTGATGGGGCTCCCAATCACAAGACTGAACAAGCTAGGAAATCATGTCATAAATCTGGAGTTCACTAATCTCCATGTCCCTAGTCCCTAGATTCTCTGCAGTTAAGCAGATATCTGCACTCCTTACTTCTGGAGAATCTGAGTCATGATGTCAAGAGGGCTGATGAATGTAGGTGGGTACATTCTGCAAGTACATCATTCAGAGACTAAACTTTATATGAATGTTCATCATGAAACCCAAGCCAACAAGGTAATACCAATACCAGAATTTATCTTATTCACATTCAAATAAATTGGAGATAAAACGTTTTCAAAGTTCTGATAGATGGAATACAGTTTTTATAATGTCAGCTTTACTGTTTCCTCAGAAAAAATTTTAATCTGTGAAATATGAAAAAAATAGATATTGGATTAAAATAATCCAACAAATTGGGGGGGGGGACAGGAAAAGTTATGGTTTGCTTAAGGCTTGTTAAAAACTGTGGTAAAAATATATAACCTAAAATTTACCCTCTTACCCATTTTTAAGTGCACAGTTCATTGGTGTTAAGTATATTTACAATGCTGTGCAACTATCACCACTAACTACCTCCAGAACTTTTTTATCATACCAAACGAAAACTCTGTCAAAAATTCACCTTTCCGCCGCTCTTCCCAGCTCCAGGTAACTGCTATTCTTTCTGTCTCTATGAATTTGCCTATTCTAGGCAAATTAACTAGAATTATGACTGCATTACATTAGAATTATAAGTTATACAATATTTTCTCCTTTTGTCTGGCTTATGTCATTTAGCACACATTTTCAAGGTTTATTGACATTGTGGCATGTATTAGAATTTCATTCCTCTTTAGGGCTAAATAATACTCCATTATTTGTATATACCACATTTTATTATCCACTTATCTGTTGACAGACACTTGGGTTGTTTTCATCTTTTGGCTATTGTGCTATGAACACTGGGGTACAAGTATCTGGTTGAGTCCCTGCTTTCAATGATCTTGGGTATACCTAGAAGTGAAATTGGGTGGATCATGCAGTAATTCTATGCTTAACATTTTGAGGAACCTGTATAAAGCTTTTCAAAATGACTTATGAAGTAAAAATTTATTAACTTAGGAACTATATAAGCAATAAGTTATTCTTCACCTAATAATTCACGTATAATTACTGGAGACAGAAAGAGTGCTGTATTAAATAGAACAGAAGATGCATCATTTCCTTGTAGTAAAGGAGGGAACAGGAATTTCCAAGTAGCTACAAGTCCCCACAAAAGTAAGAAGTCACAATAACTGCAACTTGCTAAAATGTAAACACCAGGATCTTTACACACATGAAATATAGTCTTAATAAAACTTAAAACTTTTTTCCTAAATTGTGTAAGAATAAATCCCAGGATGTGATCACACAACTGGTCTCTTTTGTATGCAAAATAATCGATCAGTACCTATCTAAAGTGCAAAGGTTATGAAAGATAATGAAAGACTGAAGAAAGCAGGGAACTAAGGAGCTCTGATATTGGATCTGGAACAGAAAAAGGACAATGGTGAAAAAACTAGTAAAATCCAAATAAAGACTGTTAGCTAACAGTACTGTATACCAGTGTTAATATCGTCATTGTGATAACTATACTATGGTTACATAAGGTGCTAACCCTAGTGGAAGCTGGATGAATGATATATAGGAATTCTCTACCATTTCTGCAACTTTTGTGTGCATTTTAAGTGATTCCAAAATAAACGCTAAAAATAATTATAATCTCTGGACTTCAGTGGGCACCTGCAATTGTTAAGCCAAATAATCAGAAATAGCAATAATAAATTTGAAGTTGTAAGTCTCTTCCTTGAAAAGAGGCTTCAACATTCATGAAGAGGAGAAAAGACAGTAATTTTATAGTTAGTGCCTCCCATAACCAATTTTCTCTTGCACCCTATTGCCATCTTGGCCTTACATTTCTTCCTTCTAGATCCATCCTCCCAACCCTTTTAACTCAGACTTTATAGAAGAAGGCTCTCCCAACATTTATATCTTCTTTAAAAAATTTTTTTTAACGTTTATTTATTATTGAGAGACAGAGAGAGACAGGGCATAAGCATGGGGGGGGCAGAGAGAGAGGAGGAGACACAGAATCCGAAACAGGCTCCAGGCTCTGAGCTGTCGGCACAGAGCCCGATGCGGGGCTCAAACCCACAAACCGCAAGATCATGACCTGAGCCGAAGTCAGATGCTTAACTGACTGAGCCACCCAGGCACCCCGAACATTTATATCTTCTTAACCATCCCTTTCAACTGTTGCCAAATCAATGTTTACAGTCCAGATTGTTCTCTGAGCTTTTACAGTACACCCACTGGCCTACTGGACATCCCCACTTCCAAAGGCCGCTGAAATTCAGCATGTATCTAAAGCTAATCCTTCATTTCACTCACTTACCCAAGTCAGAAATGTAGGACTCAGCTTAGACTTGTCCTCAATCCTCCCCATCCCTACTCCTATGAGCAGACAGACCATCCTACCATGGTCTATACTGTAGTATGACATTCAATATCTTCCATTCGCTAAAGTATAAAGTTGAAATCCAGCCATCTTTATCATTGATAGACACAGTGAATTTGTACCCAAAAAAGCCAAAAGAGATTGTAGAAAGCAGTACTTATAAACTCAGAACATTTTCAATGTTGAAAACACATTTTTTTTTTTCTTGAAGGAGAAAGTACTTGCTTTGAAAGCACATATGCCAGAATTGGAATGATACAGAGATTAGCATGGCCCTTGTGTAAGGGTGACATGCAAATTTATGAAGTACACTTTTTTTTTTTAATAAAAGAGAGAGCGAGCGCAAGTGATAGAGAGAGAGAGAGAGAGAGAGAGAGAGAGAGAGAGAGAGAGAGAGACTCTTAAGCAGGCTCCACGCTCAGAGCAGAGCCCAATGTGGGGCTCGATCCCATGACCCTGAGATCATGATCTGAGCCGAAATCAAGAGTTGGACACTTAACTGAGACACCCAGATGTCCCTGAAGTATACCATATTTTAAAGAAATTATACCAATTTTCCACAATCTCTGTCAGAGGACAGAAATAGAAGGAATACTTCCTAACTTATTCTAGGACACCATAATTACCCTAATACTAAAACCAGACTACAACATTACAGGAAAAGAAAACTACAGACCAGTATCTCTCATGAAGATAGATGCAAAAATCCTCAATAAAAATATTAGCAAATCAAATCCAACAATGTCTAAAAATAATCATATACCATAATCGAGTGGGATTTATCCCATGTATGTAAGGTGGTTTCAACATTCGAAAATCAACTGATGTAATGTATCACATCAACAGGCTAAAGAAGAAATATCACATGATAATATCAATAGATGGAGAAAAAGCATTTGACAAAATCCAATACCCATTTGTGATAAAAGCTCTTAGTCAAGTAGGAAGAGATGAAAACTTCCTCAACTTGATAAAGAATATTTCTAGAAAACCTACAGCTAACATACTTAATGGTGAGAAGCTTTCCCACTAAGATTAGGAACAAAGCAGGGATGTCCCCTTTCATCACTCTATTTCAACATTGTACTAGAAGTCCTAGCCAACGTAATAAGATAAAGAAATAAAAGATGTACTGATTAAGAAGGAAGGAATAAAATTGTCTTTGTTTGTAGATGGCATGATCATCTATGTAGAATATCTGAAAGAACTGACCAAAAAATTCCCAGAGTAAGTGATTATAGCAAGGTTATAGAATGTAAGGTTAATACATAAAAAGTTAATCACTTTCCTACTAAACACTGACTTTAGAAGTTAAAAACATATTACCATTTACATTAGCACCCTAAACAATGAAATACTTAGGTAAAAATCTAACAAAATATGTTCAGATCTGTCTATATGAAGAAAACTATGAAACTCAGATGAAAAAAATCAAAGAACTAAATAAATAGAGAGATACTCTACATTTGTGCATAGGAAAACTCAATATTGTCAAGATGTCAGTTCTTCTCAATTTGATCTACAGATTCAAAGTAATCCCACTCAAAATCTCAGCAAGTTATCTTATGGATTTCAACAAACTGATTTTAAAGTTTGAATAGAGAGGCAAAAGACAGAGACTAGCCAACACAACACTGAAGAAGAACAAAGTTGGAGGACTAACACTATTCAACTGCAAGACTAACTATAAAGCTACACAATCAAGACAGTGTGGTATTGGTGAAAGAAGAGCTACATAGATTAAAAGAATAGAACAGAGAGGGGTGCCTGGGTGGCTCAGTCAGTTGGGCAGCCAACTTCAGCTCAGGTCATGATCTCATGGTTCGTGGGTTCGAGCTCCACGTTGGGCTCTGTGCTGACAGCTCAGAGCCTGGAGCCTGCTTCGGATTCTGTGTCTCCCTCTCTCTGACCCTCCCCCGCTAACGCTCTGTGTGTGTGTGTCTCTCTCTCTAAAAAATAAATAAACATAAAAAAAAAAAAAGAATAGAACAGAGAGCCAGAATACGATTAATTGACATTTGACAAAAGAGCAAAGGCAACACAATGGAGCAAAGACAGCCTTTTCAACAACTGGATATCCACGTGCAAAAAAGAACTTCGACACAGACCCTACACCTTTCACAAAAACTAACTCAAAATGTATTACAGACCTAAATGTAAAATGCAAAACTATGAAATTCCTAGAAGATAACATAGGAGAAAATCTAATGACCTTGTTTTCAGAGATAACACCAAAGGCATGATCCATGAGAAAAATAATTGATATGCTGGCCTTCAATAAAATAAAAAATTTCTCTCCTTCAAAAGACATTGTCAAGAGAATGAAAGAACAAGCCACAGACTGGGAGAAAATATTTATAAAGATGCGTCTAGTAAAGGACTGGTACCCAAAATATACCAAAAAAAAAAAAAAAGTTTTAAAACCTAACAGTAAGAAAATGAGCAACCCAATTAAGAAATGGACCAAAGATCTTAACAGGTACTTCATCAAAGAAGATAGACAGATGGCAAACCAGCATATGACAAGATGCTCCACATCATATGTCATTATGGAAATGCAAACTAAAACAACAAAATACCCATAAGAATGGGTACACACCCATAAGAAGTATAAATAAGCAGAGCACAAAAGATGTTTAAGGCAGTAAAACTATCTTGTATGAAATTGCAATGCTAAATACATGCCATTATACATTTGTCAACACCTACAGAATATACAACACCAAGAGTGAAAGATAGTGTTAACTATGGACTGTGGGTGATAATGATGTGCCAGTGTAGGTTCATCGGTTGTAATAAATGTACCACTCTGGTGCGGGATGCTGACAATGGAAGAGGCTATGCGTATACAGTGGCAGAGGGCATATGGGAAATTTCTGTGCCTCCTGCGGAATTTTGCTGTAAACTTAAAATTGCTCTAAAAAATAAATTTAAAAAGTGAGAGAAATAAACGAGTATACTAACACTTCTATTAGCCATGTGTTTATCTATTTGTGTATTATGGATTAGAAAATACCACAAGGATGAGTTAGTTCTTTTTGCTATTCCTAAGTTCTACAAAGAAAAGAAATTTATTGTTGACTGGAAGGCAAAAAAAAAATATCAGAATATCATTCCACATTTAGTGAAAGGTTGTACAAATTTGGAAGATAGAATTCCAATTCCAACCAGGCCTAGCAGAAATAAAAACAAGCAAAGTTCCTCATTGTATAAACAATGAAATTGAATAAAGTCAGAGGAATTGTTCTGACCATATATTTAGAATACTTTGTGCTGATCTGGCCACACTATGATCAGAAAGCTACCTCAGAAAAGAATGAGGGATGGTGGGGGCATCTGAATTAGCCTAGAAACCTAAATACCCTAATTACTTCCATATAAAACAGGATTAAGATTCTTTACCATTCCTTATTATTGAATTCACAAACTAAATTTGACTATTGCTTCAGTCGTCACTTTTAATGAATCAAAGTGATAGAAAGTAAAAATAATGAAAACATTTAACCAAACTTCATTTAATTATTGTTTTATCATATGAACTTTCATGTAAACATGATTTAGATCTTTTGGTGAATGTCACTGTAATCCCAAATCTCTAGTTTAGGGAATTAATAACATCCAACTCAATCAGAAGTGGAGTTGGAACTAAACTTTTATGAACTATCTTACAGTCATTTTCTCTTATTAGAGTAAGCTACCATGTTGTTGTAGTAGAGCTCAGTAAGGTTTTGCTGCTCATTAAGTTAATAATTAGTTCTCCATATTGGTTACTAAGACATACAAATGCCAGATATGGTGGTCCCCAAGGGTGTGTTAGCAGAGTTAGGGAAAGTTCTGAGGTACCTCTAACCAGACAATATTCTACAAGTTAGTCACATACCACATCTTCACATACTGGCTTCCCCTCTTGAGAACATCTATGCTTCAGAGCCAACTGGGCCTGTTCCAAATAGCCCTGCTTTGGTGGACTTTCCTAGTACATCATTTTAGAATCAAGAATCAAAGACTCTTAAAGCTGGGAGGAAACTTATTTATTTATTTTTTTTAACGTTTACTTATTTTTGAGACAGAGAGACAGAGCATGAACGGGGTAGGGTCAGAGAGAGAGGGAGACACAGAATCTGAAACAGGCTCCAGGCTCTGAGCAGTCAGCACAGAGCCCGACGCGGGGCTCGAACTCACGGACCGCGAGATCATGACCTGAGCTGAAGCCGCTTAACCGACTGAGCCACCCAGGCGCCCCATGCTGGGAGGAAACTTAAAGATCAAAAATGATATCACAGGAAAAAGTATAATCTGGTAAGATGCTGTTCAACCCTTTCTTGTGTCTACCCTGTTGATTAAACAAGAAAACAAAACAAAACAAAACAATCCAGAAGAATCTTCCCCTTTTATTACAGATATCAGGGTTGCTTTATGTGTAAATATAGAATTGTCTCATTTTTCCAGTGCAGGATCAAAAGCAGCCTGTATCGGAACTTGACCAAAACCTATTGTTTATTCACAATTTATCCTAACCCTTCATTTCTTCTGATGGAAGTAATTTTCCTGTGCTTTATAATAAAAACACAGCAACCAGAACCTGGATGTTTACAGTGTTTTGCCAACAACTAAAGCAAACAATACCCCAAATCTGAACTGGCTATGTAGACAAAAGAAATCAAATAATTACTTCAGAGTTCCAAAATCAATTTATTGGTCTAATGAGGGCTAGACTCCAACTTGGACACTCAACTGTTTTCAGGTCCCTAGTGAGATAAATGTTTTAGCATGTATTTTTAGCCAGGAGTTATTTTTATTTTAATAGCACTGCTTTTAAATAACTTTTCCTTAAAAAAAACCCCCAAAACCCAAAAACCAAATAAAAGACCCTCCAGCATTTCTAACTTTATGATTCTCTAATTGAATTATGCGATTCAATTATGAAGCAATGGTTAGTTTACTTTACCCAACTTTTATCTTTTTGTGTTTAGAATCATTCTCAGAAATCCAAATTGGCTGATTACTGAACAAGTTCTAATTACTCCCCAAAGTCCAGGGAGCCTGGACTTTTAGGATTGTTCACTGTTTGGCTGGGAAACAGGCTTCTTCTTGTAGTGCCCGATCTGCTATGGATTTAAAAACTGTCTTAAATGGCTATTTGTTCTAGTTCTTTGAAGTACATTTGCTGCTCCTGCCTTCTGGAACTATTCTAACAGACATGCTGAAGCCTCATGCCATATTCTTCACTATGTAGTTTGTGCAGTCGGGAAAAATGGGATAATGGCTCATAAACCCGCTCTCACCTCCAAAAGAGGGCTTGGGATTTAAAACACCTCCGAATAATCGCAATGATGTTTCTGTCTAGAACCCTGACGAAGTCAGCCAGTTCAGTCCCTAGTCCGCATGATCCCTCCTTCCTAGCCTTGCTCTTGGGGCCATGCCTGCCTCCTACATTCTATACCCCTCTGAGTATAAATGCCCTCCATGTCTCGTTGTCATCTCGGTCATCCACAGTGCCCAGCTCACAGCAGTTATTTGATGAAAAATAGTAACACATTTGTGAATAATTTATTTGCAAATAATTATAACCTGCTGTAAATAATAGCAAGCTTATAAAATAGTAATTCAGAAATAAAGAACTTCAAAGGATAGACGTTCAGATTATAATCAGTAAAATCTTGCTCTGATACCTAGGTCTTAACAATGGCATCAGAAAGCAATTCTACATCAGGGTGCCTGGGCTCAGTTGTTTAAGTGTCCAAGTCTTAATGTTGGCTCAGGTCGTGATCTCATAGTTTGTGAGACTGAGCCCTCACAGAGCAGAACCTGCTTGGAATTCTCTCTCTCACACTCTCTCAAAAATAAATAAATAAGCATTAAAAAAAAAAAAAGAAAAAAGAAAAAGAAAACAAGTCTACATTGATAGTTGCAGGTCCTTTTCAAAAATAAAAAATAATTCAATGAATAACATTTTCCTTAAGAATCAAGCAGCATTTTGGCAGAATGGCAATAAAGGAAGACCTGAGTTCCTAAGGCTTGGTTATGTTTCCTAACCCTTTTCAATATGAAGAGAGCTCAGCCATTTTAAACTTGCCGTGGCACTCTGAGGAGAGGTGAGGTCCAAGATCCCATGCTTTTTGGTAAGTAGGAGGACACGGCACACCTGGCTAGTGGGGACGGAGAGAGTCCCAGTAATAAAGATGTCCCAGGAAGCAGTGGATCACAATTCACTTCTCAGTGGAATCAAGAGGGACAAAAGGGGGGTAGTAGAAGCGGAGATATTTAGCTGACCGACCAAGAAGGAAGACAGTGCTTTGGTGGGAGCTGAGATCAGGAGTGGCTAATTTCTATCACAGTGTGTTCCAGTTCCCTCCATGTGAGTTATTAATGAAAGACCTCTCTAAGCACCTGACACATCACTAAACTCCGTAGGGGATAACGACAAACCCAGAAGACTTAGTTTTTGAACCTTGAAGTGCTCACAATCTAATCTAGGGAAGGAGAAAATTAACGGAGGTTAAGATGACTAGAAAACAATTACATGCTAACTTATAAGTTCAAGAGGAGTTCACAGAAGGGACAGATCTGGATAGAATGACAGCATAAGGCAAAGCTCAGAAGAAGCTTCCAGAAATGAGGGAATGAATTATGTAACTGAGAATCGGTCATGTTGATGAGCTCCTCCTTGATTCAGAAAGATGTCCTTGAATGGTGGCCCAGCAGAAGAAAGCTGAGATTCACTGGTAAATCCTGACAGACTGCTTTTGGAAGGGCTGGAGACTGTGATGAAAATACAACAAGAGAGCCAAAAAAGAAAGAACAGAGAAGCAAATAATCCTTGGTTGTTTTCATGCCTGAAGGGGCTCACTGTGGCATGAAAATCAACATGAAAACAGTTAGGCATACCACATCATCCAAGCTGGGCACTGTGCAGACATTCCTTGGCTTAAGTTAAAAAAAAAAAAAAAATTAACTCCTTGTTAGCCTCTCGGTTTTTGGAAGAAAACATTTAACCTAGTGACCAAGGGGGCGGAGGAGGACCTAGGAATTATCACGGAGGACCCTTATGTACATACTAGTTTTGTTCACATAAGACTGTGAAGTAGGTGTTATGGTCCCTGTTGTAAAGATGAAGAAAAGGAAGTTTATGGACATTAAACAGGTCACTTAAGCTTGCCTAAATATCAGAATGGCAGACCTAGATTCTGAACCCCAGTATGTGTGTTGCCCAAGCCCATTTCCTCTTTTCCATGTAAAGAATATATATACTTGGTTACCCTTAGAGAGGAGAGAAATCTGTGTTTCATTTGTAGTGTAGCCTAGAGCTGAACCTGGAGCTGGGAGTGAGAAGAACTGGTTTTTCTTATTCATGCTTTGCTATTAGTCCTAAAACTCTGGACAAGGCATCCCCCCCTCTTAACTCTATTATCTAAGCTTTAAAAAGAGAGTGTGAGATTAAATCATTGCTAAGGTATTATCTGTATAAGTTAATGATTCTATGTGTACAAGTATCCCCACCAGGGAATAACTTACTGTGACTATTCTAACAAAAAGAAGAAGGGAAATATGAAGAAACACATTGATCTTTGTATCTAGAAATCCACCAAGATAATAATAATAAGCAATCTTACAAGTATTAACTCTTCTGTCACAGGCTCTAGGACTCTAAAGAGGAAGGGTTCAGGGACAGCAGATTTGTCTTGATACTATGCATAATAAGCCTACTGCCCTCACTAACATGACCTGCATCTAGTCCTTCATGATGTGTATGAGACCTACCAGTCACCCCTTTATACTGCTACCACCCTTTATGGTCCTCAA
The DNA here is from genome assembly GCF_023721935.1 of Panthera uncia. Lineage (NCBI taxonomy): Eukaryota > Metazoa > Chordata > Mammalia > Carnivora > Felidae > Panthera > Panthera uncia. The sequence goes on along the minus strand of NW_026057585.1, from coordinate 25,330,928 downwards.
GACAGAGTGTGAAGGCTAGAAAGCAACACGGTCCACTCAGGGAGCCCACACATAAGTGAAATAGAGGTAAGAGACCACACAGACCACATATCCTGCATGGGGAAGTCACTAGTGAGCTCTGGCTAATTTTTGCACTGCGGTCACATGCCCTTCCAATTTTTCAAAAAGAGCCAGAAATGTGCGTTTTGTGCAATGTGAAATACGCTGATCAACTACATGGTCCAACTACTGACCAACTATATGAATAAGACAAAACATGTCTGTATCTGTATGTGGCCCAAAGAGCATCAGTCTGCTTTAGAATTAGCTGATAAAAAAGAAGAGTCAGGAGGCCTGAGGAGTGCTTACCTTAGAAATGAAAAAAAAAGAGCTTACTGAAGTAGACGAAGAATAGGCACTGGGAAAAACCTTATCCAATTCACATCTGGATGAAGTCCATCAGTGACCCATAAGCTGTTACACATCTATCTCATAATGCTTCGAGTTTTTGTCAACACCTATCTGCTTCCTACAGCCAACAGCAACAGAACCTTTCAAACAAAGGTGAGTGCGCTGGGTTCAGGGACAGAAAAAAGGGACAGAACTGTTAAAAATTAAAACTAAGTTCTAATTCTCAATAGACCTGAGGTAACAGTATAATTTCTGTAGCAGAAACTGATCAAGGCAGCTGACCAAGATTGGAGGTTAACAGGCTAAACCCCAGGGTCTTTGTAAAGAAAGTAAGGTAGGAGAGGATGTCAAGGGGAAGATGAAAACTGGGGCTTCAACGTGGATCCCTCTGGGAGGTCAGAGGTGTGAATGAGAGAGAGGCAGAAAGAAAGAATGGTCAAAGCATGAAAAGAGACACAAGAGAGAAGGCTATTGGATAGGCAAGATGGCAGGCGCATAACCAAGCTTTTGAATGCATGTATGTGAGTGACAGGTGTTCCTTGAATAAACCGTGAGGAACCCCAGAAAAAATCTAAGAGTTAAGTCACCATCACAATTTCAAGAACACATTTTGGGCTTCCACTCTATCTATGACACTATGAGGTCCAGTACGTTCAAGGAGCATGAAGTCATTCCAGCAGGAGGTGAGGAGTTAGCAGTTTTGAGTGGTAGGCAATCACCTTCTCAGCAGAGAGAGTGGCCTGTTTAAAAGCAAGTGGATCTGACATTTGTGCTTCTTCGACTGTGGCCTTTTATCATTCCCATTTGATAGGGAGGAGAAACTAAGCTCAGAGAGGCCAGATGATTAGTTTCAAGTCACACACCTAATTATCGACAAAGCTGATAGTAAAACCCAAACCTCCTGATTCCCAGTATGGCACTTTTTCTCCCGTACCACAACTAAGATATAGCACATGGATGCAAACCAGAGCAAACAATACTATGGAAATTTAAAGAAAAAATGTGAAGCAAATACTCAGGGGGAATTTTTCATGAAGACTGTAAAATAAAAAGGGGGAATTCTCCTATGACCCGAAGATTGGAAGTGTGCCACACAGAAGCCTCACCCAGTTCCCAGAGAGAGAAGGGAAATCCACACCTCCACAGACTCCCAGCCCCCACCCTGCCCCACTTCTGGCCTCCTTTGGCAGTGAACAGTGAGGAACTTTTTTCTCCCCATGTGACTGCACACAGGTGAATCACAGCTCCTTGAAAAGCTGAAACAGGACAGTTGGCTTAGGAATAATAAAAACAGCAACAGATCAAGTCCCTTGAGCTTCGGGTGCTGCCTCCACTAACAAGACTTATCTGCAAAATCCGGTATCGTGTAAGCAAATCTTTAGAAAAACAGCATCTGGAGCTTTGAAGATGTGGACACAATTGATCTGAGCATGTGACACCTGTCTTTAGAGAAAAGCAATTATTTAGCCCATAAGAGCAAATGTGCTTTCACAAACTGTCAGCTATAAACACTTGTAAAAAATTGCTTTGTGAAAGATCTGTATAAATGGCTTAAAGGTGAGATCAGGAAGACCGAGAATGCAAAACGGTATTCTGGTAACAAATGGAATTTGCTGCCCTTTGCAACTCTACAGCTGATCCTGCCACAGATTTCATTCTTTATGATAGAATATGGAATTTGTGACATCATGACATACGAAACTTATAAACCTAGTATTCACACTTCTCAAAAGGAATGATCCACATGTTCTTCCTATAATTCAAAGGTCTTCTCAGCAAGGAACTTCTTGCTGTTTGTTAAGTTTATTAATTTGTTTTGAGAGAGAGAGAAAGAAAGTGCAAGCAGGGAAGGGACAGAGAGAAGGAGAGACAGAATCCCAAGTAGGCCCTGCACTGACAGTGCCCAATGTGGGGCTCAAACTCACGAACTGTGAGATCATGACCTGATCAAGGTCGGATGCTTAACCAATTGAGCCACCCAGGCACCCGACTTCCTACTGTTTTTAAGAGTGTGCAATACCAGCTCAAGTTCTCTGGCCTATTTCTAATCCAACCCTTCCACTCCTTTAAACAAGAATGCTAAAGTATCTTTTTGTGTAAGCCACAATAGTGTTTGAAATTTGCAAGGTGTTTACTCGTTCCCCTTAGTAAACCAAGGATAATCATAGTTATCAACACTGACTGGAAAGTCTTTTTGAAGAATATTTTTATAATTATTTGCCAATGTGCCTTAGAGAAAATCAGAGTTTGTCCTTTTGACCCTGTGGAAATGGCTCCATGGAAGGTGAGAAGCATGTGGCTGACATCTAATAAAATGCTGCCCTGGTGTAAGAGAATCTTAACACCCATACTCCATGTAGAGAAGTAGTAACTTTTCCACAGCTGATTTAACTTCATACATGTCTAACACTAGAAAAAGAAATTCATGACCAGGAAGCTTCACTGTATTCATGCTACAAAAAATAAGGATTATACCAGGAGACCAGGAGAAAAATCACCAAAAAGCAGCTACCAAAGAGGAAATGCTAGCCTAAAAAGGTATGGTTTCACCCAATGACTTGTGGGGAGGGAAATAAGAAATCCAAAAGACAGACTATGAAGAAGATGGCATTTAGTCCTCAGAGACTGTTACAAAACACTGACTAGTGTTTGCATGTATACACTGTATGCATGTATACTTAGGGTGTGTGTGTGTGTGTGTGTGTGTGTGTGTGTGTGTGTGTATCTCTATCTCTATAGATATATATCTAGATAAATCTCTATCGATATACACACCTATCTATACATGGACATCTATATATCTGTATCTATGTATTTTTTAAAATAAGGTAAAGCCCTAAGTTGTTCCAGGACACTTGGAGCCTAATACAGGCGGTGGCTGTACAACACTGTGCATGTACTCACTGCCACTGAATCGTACACTTTAAAATGGTTAATTTTATGCTGTGTGAATTTCACCTCAATGAAGAAAATAAAGTAAAACAACAGTATTCTGCTTAAGATGAATGTGAAACTTGCCACTTCCTTTTGCTTTCTTTGACAAAGGCAATATTTAAATGTTATCAAAAAATCCTTAGATGAATTCCAGGGATTAATTTAGTGGGGGCAAAAGTTAACCAAGGAGCAGTTATGCAGTGCTTTGACTCTTTCCTTCCTATATCCTTCCCTCCCCAACTTCTCTTTAACAGGTGCTGGGATTGCCAAGAAGAGTAACACATCCCACCTTTCCTCAAGTTCAGAGACTGCATTTAATTTCTCAACTCTCCAGGCTGCTTCCATAGGAGCTCTGGTTCTAGACATCTCCAAATCTTTAATGAGGGCACTTGACTAGGACCGCTCCCATCCCATACTCAATTATTTGTGTTTTCTGCGTTCCCTTCTTATCCTTTTTCCCTCACACCAGATGGAGGTTTTTAAAATGCTAAGCTAAAACGGGCGTTTATTGATTTTCAGATGCTATAAAAATAGAGGTATCCCCATTCATTTGAAACTTTAAAGAAGGCCCTTCAGAGGCTGTGAAACTAAGACTGATTCTAGGAATCACATATTTAACTGAAGATTGTTTCAAAGATTTTCTTTCTCTTCATCCCACCACCCTCTGTTCTCGCTTAGCCAACCAGTGCCTCCCACCATTCTCTCCCGCAAGGCCAGAGCTCTCCCAGTTCCCTGCCTCTGACCACACGTGAGCCCTTTCTTTGGAAACAGCTTTGTTTTCATCGCGCTTCCCTTTCTCATCCTCTCGCCACTGAATTCCTTTTCCTTCGGCGTTCATTTTTGCTTTCACTGTAGCCACATTGTTATCCTTAGGAAAACATGCTAGCTTTCACCCTGAAAGGAAGAGGCCCCACCAGGCCCCGGAGCTCACAAGTGCCTGTGATGGACTGGCACAGTGACAAGTCAGAGAGTGACGCAGGCAGAGTGAAACGGGAGAGAAAACCGGTAGGCAAAGCCACGCTGGCTTCTGCAGAGAGGAAAAACGTCACGTTTGCCAAGTGGAAAAAGGATCAATTTAGAAAGGAAAGAAAAATCATTTTCAAGCTTTGGAGAGTCCCCCAAAATGAAGAAAAAGAAAAACAACTCAAAGCAATCTCTGATGATATACAGCCTAATTTTGACCCAGATTTTGTTCTGAGGTCACTCAAAATGTGAAACAGAAGTCATAACGTTTAAATTAAATTCCTCATTTGTGGATGGAAGCAGCTACGGGTTGTCACCCAGCCAATGTGTCAGTGGCACAGCTGGTAATTTCACCATGCAGCTGGGAAAGGCAGTCTGTCAGTCATAAGAAACCAGATACGTGGGAGGATTTTCACATAAAATCACTTCTCACAGTGGACTCTGACCATCGTCAGACTTGCTAAATGCACGTATCACGATACTCAGTTTGTTCTTCCATACCTTTATGAAAGTTGTGAAGTTTACAATGCGTGTACTGAGGAGAAACACAAGCTGGGAAAAAGGAACACTGGCATCACTTTAAGGTGGTACAGAGGACTGGTTAACAGAGGTACAGGAACTGAATGAATTTAAACAAATGTCTCCCAAGTATGATTTCATTAATCGTAGACAATTGTGGTCTAATCGTTTCTTATTTGACTTGGCTGGAAAAGTCTTATTCTCACTTTACTCCATTTATAGATAGGCATCTTGGGTCAGCTGACCCTTTCTTTGTCTAGCTAAGTTTCCTTTGAACACGTTATAAAGGTTTTTGATCACCAAAAAATATAATACCAGATGAAGGTCATTATACAAAGAGAATGAAACTAACAGCAATCCAGCGGGAAAAGAAATTTACTGTAAGGATTCTGGCTTATCAACAAGAAGTTAATTGACTTCTTAATGTTTCAAACACATGTCAATCAACAGGCCAATAAAATTTTTATATACTATGCAAACAGTGGTAATTACAGTTTGTGGCTCACCACAGAAACTATCTAATGAAAAAAAAATCATGATATGGACAATAACCCACTCTCCATGTCATCAACTTGCTACTGAACTTAGAAATTTCACTCCTCCAACTGGGTATGGAACATGGGAAAAACTAACTAAGTAAAATAATGGCCTTCTTTCATACAAAGCATGATCGTACATGTAATAAATACATCTAAATTTGTCATGGTGAATTAAACCAGCTTCAGCTTCAGGCAAAGAGGCAGAGTATTAGGCTGAAATGGACCAATTCTTTCCAATTTGTTATACATGTAGAATCTGAAATTTATTGTTTACTTGATTTAAAAATTAAATCAGGTTTCATTTTTGTATGCAGAGTGCTTTCTTTGCATATTTCATTTAACAATAGCCAGGCTGGAATGAAGCCAGTAATCAAACACTGCAGACTTGGGAAACCCTTCTGGTTTTCCAAACTCTCAATAAAGCCTGAGAAGAGTACCAGTTTAGGGAGTGGGCGTCTTTGTTTTTGTGATGACTCACATCATCCAGTATTCATTCATTTATTTTGAAGTCATTCCACAAATATGTGGAAGGCACTTTTCTAGGAAGGGACCATGGGAAACACAAAAACACACAGCCCTTGCCCTAAAGAACTGTACAGATTTTCCCCCCAACATAAGCAGTCCTTTTACTGTAGTTTAATGATTAGCAACCTCACAAATTCAACTTTCTCTTCTTCTCCTTGAAACAAACTAATTTTTCCTCAGGAGTATGTTTTCAAGAGAGTAGGAGATCAGTCTACTCACTCAAAGACTGACTCAAAGAGGCCTACCTTCAGGAGAAACTAAGGAAGACACAATAGTGAAGAAATATTTGGGTTTTAAGATGGAAACAATGAACTACAAGGAATACTGAAAATTCATATTACTGTGATATCAACATGTCTATTACACTAGGGGGGAAAGGGCTTAGAACAGATTATGAAGGGCCAAGATCAAAGGGACTATTTTAGCCATGGTTTTAGAAGGGCTAACAAAAACGTGTTCCATGTCTCTTGTGGCTATCAGTAGACCTGTTAAATAAAACATCAGCAAAGACACAGAAGAACTCAACAACACTGTCCACCAACGCCATTTAACAGGAAATTCCAGAACACTCCACACAACAGCAGAATACACATTCTTTTCAAGCACCCGTGGAATATTCACCAAGATAGATTGTATCCTGGCTCATAAAACAGACCTCCACATATTTAAAAACAATGCATGAGGGGCGCCTGGGTGGCTCAGTCGGTTGAGCGTCTGACTTCGGCTTAGGTCATGATCTCGCAGTTTGTGAGTTCGAGCCCTGCGTCGGGCTCTAGCTCGGAGCTTGGAGCCTGCTTCAGATTCTATGTCTCCCTCTCTCTCTCTGCCCCTCCTCCGCTTGTGCTCTGTCTCTCTCTGTCTCTCAAAAATGAATAAATGTAAAAAATTAAAAAAAAAAAACAAAAAAAAACCCAAAGCATGTTTCCTGATCACAATGGGATCAAACGTGAAATCAGTAACAGAAGTGTAACAGGAAAAAAAACTCTAAATAGTCAAAAATTAAGCAAAGCACTCTAAATAATCCATCGGTCAAAGAGGAAGTCTCAAAAGACATAAAAAAATACTCAGAACCAAATAAAAATGCAACATATCTACATTAGCAGGATGAAGCTAAAGCAGTGCTGAAAGAGAAATCTGTGGCACTAAATGCTTACATTAGAAAAGAGGAAAGGTCCTAAATCAATAACCTAAGCTTCTACCTTAAGAAACCAAAAAAAGTGATACCTGGGTGGTTCAGTCGGGTAAGTGTCTGACTCTTAATCTCAGTTGAGGTCTTGATCTCAGGGTTCTGGGCTTAAGCCCCATGTTGGGCTCCGTGCTGTGCATGGAGCCTACTTAAAAAACAGAAAACAATCCCCCCAAAATGAAGAGCAAAATTATCCTAAAGCAAACAGGAGAAAAAAAATAATAAAGAACAGAGAAAAGAAATGAAACAAAAAGCTGATTCTTTACAAAGATCACTATTGTCAAGACTGACAAACATAAAAAGAGAAAAAAGGGAAGACAGACTTTGCCAATATCAAGAAACAGAGGGTATAATTACAGATCCTAAAGCTGTAAAAACAACAACAACAAGACAACAAAAGGACAATAAGGAAATAACACAAACAACTCTATGCATGTGAATGTGATAATACAGATGAAATGGAACAATTCCTTGAAAATCACAAACTACCAAAATTCACCCAAAATGAGACATAATCTGAATATTCTTATGACTGCTAAAAAGCTTCTGAAAAAGAAATCTTCAGGGCCCGATGGCTTAACTGGGGTATTTTACCAAACATTAAAGGAAAATTAACATCAATTCTAAACAATCTCTTCCAGGAAACAAAGAGGGTGAAACACTTCCTAATCATTTTATAAGGCCAATATAATTTCATGACCAAAAGCAGACAAAGGCAGTTCAAAACACAAAGCTAAAGACCAACATCCCTCACAACTATCATCATAAAAATTCTCAACAAGTTACTGGCAAATCAAATCCATGTATATATAAAAAGAATTATATACCATGATCAGGTGAGATTTATTCCAGGAATGAAAGTATGTTTCAATATCTGAAAATCAATCAATGTAATGCACCATATTAATAGGCTAAAGAAAGATCACATGATCCCATGTATTAACTGATGCAACAAAAATAAATGACAAGGGGCACCTGGCTGGTTCAGTAGGTTAAGCGTCCAACTCTTGGTTTTAGCTCAGGTCATTATCTCAGGGTCGGGGGACTGAGCCCTGCATCAGGCTCCACAGTGATTAAAACTCTCTCTTTCCTTCTGCCTCTCTGTCCTGCTCTCTCAAAAAAAAAAAAAAAAAAAAAAAAAAAAGTGACAAAACTCATTGTGTCATTAATGATATTATTTTTTTTTCATTTGCAGCAAATCATGAACAGAAGTTGTGATGATTAATATTATGTGTCAAGTTTGGCAATGGGGTGCCCAGACATTTGGTCAAACTTCATGCTGGGTATGTCTGTGAGGGTATTTTGGGGTGAAATTAATAACTGAATTGGTAGAATGAGTAAAGCAGATTGTTCTCCCTACTAATGTGGATGGTCCTCATCCAATCAATTGAAGACCTGACTAGAACAAAAAGCCTGAGTAATATCCTATCTTATTGGCTCTGGTTCAGTTTTTCTGGAGAACGCTAACTAATACATAATGGAAACTTTCCCAACTTGACAAAAAGCATCTATAAAAAACCCACAGCTGACATCATCCTTAGTGGTGAAAGACTGAATGCACTGCCCTAAAATTTGGAACAAGAGAAAGATACATGCTTATTCAATATAGTACTAGAAGTACTAGTCAGTGTAATAAGGCAAGAAAAGGAAATAAATGATATACTGGTCGGAAGGGAAAAAATAAAACTTTCCCTTTTTGCAGAATACATGATTATCTAGAAAGTCCCAGGAAATCTATTTTAAAGCTCCTAGGATTTGTGCTGATTCATAGGGGCACATGTACCCCAATGTTTACAGCAGAGCTATCAATAATAGCCAAATTATGGAAAGAGCCCAAATGTCTATCAACTGATGAATGGATAAAGAAAATGTGGCTTATATATACAATGGAATACTACTTGGCAATTAAAAAATGAAATCTTGCCATTTGTAACAACGTGGATGGAACTGGAGGGTATTATGCTAAGTGAAATAAGTTAGTCAGAGAAAGACAGACATCACCTGTTTCATGCATATGTGGAAGTTGAGAAACTTAACAGAAGACCATGGGGGAAGGAAAGGGAAAAAAAATAGTTTCAAACAGAGAGGGAGGCAAGTCATAAGAGACTCTTAAATACAGAGAACAAATTGAGGGTTGATGGGGGCGCGGAGGGGAGGAGAAAAAGGGTGATGGGCACTGAGGAGGGCACTTGTTGGGATGAACATTGGGTGTTGTATGTAAGCAATGAATCACGGGAATCTACTCCTGAAACCAAGAGCATACTGTATACACCATATGTTAGCTAACCTGACAAATTATGTTTAAAAAAATAGGAATAAATAGGGGCGCCTGGGTGGCTCAGTTGGTTAAGTGTCCAACTTTGGCCCAGGTCATGATCTCACAGCTCGTGAGTTTGAGCCCCACAATGGGCTCTGTGCTGAGAGCTCAGAGCCTGGAGCCTGCTTTGGATTCTGTGTCTCCCTCTCTCTGCCCCTCCCCCCACCTCAAAAATAAATGGGCATTAAAAAAATGTTTTTTTTTAAATAAAAAATAAATACTCCTAGAATTTAATAAGTGAGTTCAGCAAGATCACAGGATATGAGATTAAGAAAAAAAAAAGGTCCATGGTATTTCTCTATGTTAGCAACAAACATACCAAAACCAAAATTAAAAATGCAATACTATTTAAAATTTACAATCATTCCAAAAAAAGTAAAATACCAACATATCAATTAAAAAAAAAGCATGTATGTTGTGTGTGTGTATGCTGAAAATTACAAAATGATAATGAAAGAAATAAAAGAAGACCTAAATAAGTGCAGACACATCCATAGCCATGGATTGGAAGACTCAATATAGTAGAAATGCTGATTTCCCAAAAAATGATTTATACATGTAATGTAATTCCTAACAAAATCCTGACAAAATTTTATTGTATATGTACACAAGCTTATTCTAAAATCTGATAGAAAGGCAAAGGAACTGGAAGAGCTAAAACGATTTTGAAAAAGAATAAAGTGGGAGAAATCACACTGTTAACACTTCCTATACAGCTATAGCATTCATAATAGCGAACTGGCAGAGGGACAGACACAGAGATCAATGAAACAAAGAATCCAGGAATAGACAACACAAACACACCAACCAAACTGATTTTTTTAAAAAATTTCCATCAGATTTTTGACAAAGAGGCAAAAACAATTCCATGGAGAAATGACAGTTTAAAAAAAAATGTTTATTGGGGCGCCTGGGTGGCTCAGTCGGTTGAGCGACCGACTTTGGCTCAGGTCATGATCTCACGGTTTGTGAGTTCGAGCCCCGCGTTGGGCTCTGTGCTGATGGCTTGGAGCCTGGAGCCTGCTTCGGATTCTGTGTCTCGCTCTCTCTCTGTCCCTCCCCTGCTCATGCTCTGTCTCTGTCTCAGAAATAAATAAATATAAAAAAAAATTTTTTTTAAATGTTCATTTAATTTGAGAGAGAGGGAGAGAGACAGTGTGCATGTGTGCACAAGTGGTGAAGGGGCAGAGAGAGAAAGAGGAAGAGAGAGATTCCCAAGCAGGTTCTGCGCTGTCAGTGTTATGTCAGTGTTGTGTCTCATGAACCATGAGATCATGACCTGAGCTGAGATCAAGAGTCAGACGCTTAACTGATTAAGCCACCCAGGCGCCCCAGGAAGGTTTAAAACAAATTGTACTCGACATCTATAGGAAAAATGAGGCTTAATCTAAACACTATATTTTACACAAAAAATTGATTCAAAATGATCTATGGATTCATGGGCACCCGGGTGACTCCATCAGTTAAGCATCTGACTTTGGCTCAGGTCATGATCTCACGGTTCATGGGTTTGAGCCCCGCATCTGGCTCTGTGCTGACAGCTCAGAGCCTGGAGCCTGCTTCGGATTCTGTGCCTCCCTGACTCTCCGCCCCTCCCCCACTCACACTCTGTCTCTCTCTCAAAAATAAATAAACACTAAAAAAATTTTTCAAAATGATCTATGGATTCAAAAGTAAAACAAAACTATAAAACTTTTAGAAGAAAACATGAGGAAGTCTTTAGAATCTAGGACTACCTGGAATCTAGAACTCTTCACCTGAGTTCTTAGATGTGACAACCAAAATAAACAATTGATAAATTAGATTTCATCAAAATAAAAAATTTTGCCTGTGAAAAAACCTGTTAGAGAGATGAAAAGAGAAGTTATGACCTGGAAGAAAATATTTGTAAACCATAATACTGGACAAAAGCCTCATATCTAGAATATATATAAGAACTCTCAAAACCCAAAAGTAAAACAAACAATTCAGTTAGAAAATGGGCAAAAAGACATCAAGAGACCCCTCAATGAAGAAGGGATACTATGACAAGCACACAAAAAGATACTTACCATCATTAGCAACTAAGGAAATACAAAATAAAATCATGATGGCATATCACTACACACCTAAGAAAGAGAGATAACATCAAATGCTGGAGAGAATGGAGAGAAACTGGATCTCGCATACATTGCTAGTAAGATGTAAAGTGATTTGGCCACTATGGAAAATAGTTGGCAGTTTCTTACCAAACTTAACTGGAATCTTCTATCAGACCCAGCAATCTCATTTGTAGGCATTTACCTACAGAAATGAAAACTTAACACCCATAGAAAAACCTGTACATAAATGTTCACAGTAGCTTTATTTATAGCAGCAAAAATCTGAAAACAATTCAAATGTCCTTCAATGCATGAATGGCTAAGCAAACTGTGGTACATCTATACAACAGAATTCTATTCATCAATAAAAAGGAATTACTGATACATGCAAAAAACTGAAGAGATCTCAAGGGCATTATACTCAGTAAAAAAAGGTCAATCTCAGAAGGTTTCCAACTCTTTGATTCTATTTACAGAACATTAAAAATTTTTTATTTAAATTCTAGTTAGGTAACATACTGTGCCATACTGGTTTCAGGAGTAGAATTCAGTGATTCATCATTTACATACAACACCCAGTGCTCATCACAAAAAGTGCCCTCCTTAATACCCATCTCCCATCTAGCCCATCTCCCACCCATCTCCCTCCATCAACCCTGTTTGTTCTCTATCATTAAGAGTCTTATGGCTTATTTCCCTCTCTTTTTTCCATTCTTCCTGTATGTTCGTCTGTTTTGTTTCTTAAATTCCACATATGAGTGAAATCATATGATATTTGTCTTTCTCTGACTTATTCGGTTTAGCATAATACACTCTAGCTCCATCCACACCATTGCAAATGGCAAGATCTCATTGTGTTTGATGGCTGAATAATATTCCATTGTATACATATGCCACCTCTTCTTTATTCATTGGTCAATGGACATTTGGGCTCCTCTCTACAGTTTGGCTATTGTTGATAATGCTGCTATAAACATACAGGTGCATGTGCTCCTTCGAGTCTGTATTTTTGTATCCTTTGGGTTAATACCTAGTAGTGCAACCGCTGGATTGTAAGGTAGTTCTATTTTTAACTTTTTGAGGAACCTCCATACTGTTCTCAAGAGAGACTGCACCAGTTTGCATTTCTACCAATAATGCAGCAATAATGCAAGAGGGTTCCCATTTCTCCACATCCTCCTCAACACCTCCTATTTCTTGTGTTGTTGATTTTAGCCATTCTGACAGGTGTGAGGTGATATCTCATTATAGTTTTTATTTGTATTTCCATGATGATGACTGATGTTGAGCATTTTTTCATGAGTGTTGGCCATCTGGATGTCTTCTTTGGAGAAATGTCTATTCATGTCTTCTGCCCATTTTTTAAACTGGATTATTTTTTTGGGTGTTGAGTTTTACAAGTTCTTTATATATTTTGGATAGTAACCCTTTATCACATATGTCATTTGCAAATATCTTCTCCCATTCCAAAGGCTGACTTTTAGTTTTGTTGACTGTTTCCTTTACTGTGCAGGTTTTTTATCTTGATCAAGTCCCAATAGTTCATTTTTTCTTTTGTTTCCTTTGTCTCTGGTGACATGTCTAGTAAAAAATTGCTATGGCCAAGGTCAAAGAGGTTGTTGCCTGTGTTCTCCTCTAGGATTTGGATGGTTTCCTGTCACACATTTATGTCTTTAATCCATTTTGATTTTATTTTTGTGTATGGTGTAAGAAAGTGGTCCACTTTCATTGTTCTGTGTGTTGCTATCCAGTTTTCCCACCGTTTGTTGAAGAGACTGTTTTTTATGCCAGTACATAAAACTGTCTTGATGACTACAGTTTTGTAATATAGCCTGAAATCCAGCATTGTGATGCCTCCAGCTTTGTTTTTCTTTTTCAGGATTGCTTTGGCTATTTGGGATCTTTTGAGGTTACACACAAATTTTAGGGTTGTTTCTTCTAGCTCTATGAAAGATGCTCGTGTTATTTTGGATGGGATTGCATTAAATGTATAGATTGCTTTGGGTAGTATAGACATTTTAACAATGCTTGTTTTTTTAATCCATGAGCATGGGATGCTTTTCCATTTCTTTGTGTTCTCTTCAATTTCTTTCATAAGTGTTATAAAGTTTCAGAGTACAGATCTTTTACATCTTTGGTTAGGTTTATTCCTAGGTATCATGGTTTTCAGTGCAATTATACATGGGACTGATTCTTTGATTTTTCTGCTGCTTCAATGCTGGTGTATAGAAATACAACAGACTTCTGTACATTGATTTTATATCTTGTAGGTTGCTGAATTCATGAGTTAGTGCTAGCAGTTTTTTGTAGAGTGTTTTGGGTTTTCTACATAGTGTATCATGTTGTCTGCAAATAGTCCAACTTTGACTTCTTCCTTGCTGATCTGGATGCTTTTTACTTCTTTTTGTTGTCTGATTGTGGAGGCTAAGACTTCCAGTACTATGTTAAATAGTAATAGTGAGAGTGGACATCCTTGTCTGGTTGCTGACTATAGGGGAAAGGCTCTCAGTTTTTTTTCCAATAAGGATGATAGTAGTTGTGGGTTCTTTGTATACGGCCTTTATGATATTGAAGTATGTTCCATCTACCCCTACTTTGTTGAGGTTTTTTTTTTTTTTTTTTTAATCAACAATAGATGCTGTACTTTGTCAAATGCTTTTTCTGTATCTATTGGCAGGATCATATGGTTCTTATTCTTTCTTTTATTAATGTGGTATGTCATATTGATTGGTTTCTGAATACTGAACCAGCCCTGCAGTCCAGCAATTAATCCTGCTTGATCATGGTGAATAATTCTTTTAATGTACTGTTGAATTCGATTTGCTGGTATCTTGTTGAGAAGTTGTGCATCCCTGTTCATCAAGAATACTAACCTTTAATTCTCCTTTTTAGTGAGGTCTTTGTCTGCTTTTGGAATCAAGGTAATGTTGGCCTCATAGAATGAGTTTGGAAGTTTTCCTTCCATTTCTATTTTTTTGGAATGGTTTGAAAAAATAGGTATTAATTCTTCTTTAAATGTCTGGTAAATTCCCCTGGGAAGCCTTCTGACCCTGAACTTTTGTTTGTTGGGAGATTTTCTATTACTGATTCAATTTCTTTGTTGGTCATGGTTCTGTTCAAATTTTCTATTTCTTCCTGTTTCAGTTTTGGTACTTTGTATGTTCCTAGGAATTTGTTAATTTCTTCCAGATTGTTCAGTGTGTTGGCATATAATTTTTCATAATATTTTCTTATAATTGTTTGCCTTTCTGTGGTGTTCATTGTGATCTCTCCTCTTTTGTTCATGATTTTATTTGGGTCCTTTCTCTTTGATTAGTCTAGATAGGAATTTATCACTTTTATTAGTTCTTTCAAAGTACCAGCTCTTACTTTGTTGATCTGTTCTACTGTTTTGTTGGTTTGTTTGTTTCTATATCATTTATATCTGCTCCAATCTCTATTATGTCCATTCTTATACTGGCTTTTGGCTTTATTTGATGTTCCTTTTCTAGCTCCTTTACGTGTAAGGTTAGGTTGTGTATTTGAGAGTTTTCTTGCTTCTTGAGGTAGGCCTGTATTGCAATATACTTCCCTCTTAGGACTGCCTTTGCTGCATCCCAAAGGTTTGGGACTGCTGTGTTTCATTTTCATTTGCTTCTATGTACTTTTTAATTTCCTCTTTAATTTCCTGGTTAACCCATTCATTTTTTAGTAGGATGTTCTGTTACCTCCATGTATTTTGGATCTTTCCAAATATTTTCTTGTGCTTGATTTCAAGTTTCATAGCATTATGGTATGAAAATATACATGGTATGATCTGAGTCTTTTGGTACCTGTTGAGGGCTGATTTGTGACCCAGTATGTGATCTATTCTGGAAAATGTTCCGTGTGCACTTGAAAGAATGTATATTCTGCTGCTTTCAGATGAAATGTTCTGAATATACGTTAAGTTCATCCAGACTGTGTTATAGCTACTGTTTCCTTATTGATTTTCTCTTATATGATCTCCCCAATGCTTAAGCAGGGGATTAAAGTTCCCTACTATTACTGTATTATTATCAATGAGATAGTTTGTATTTGTTATTGATTTATATATATGGGTACTTCCAAGTTGGGGGTATAAATATTTACAACTCTTAGATCTTCTTGGTGGACAGACCCCTTAATTTTGATATAATGCCCTTCTTCATCTCTTGATACAGTCTTTGTTTTAAAATCTAGTTTGTCTGATATAAGTATGGCTGCTCTGGCTTTCTTTTGATGTCCATCAGTATGATAGATGGTTCTCCATCCCTTCACTTTCAATCTGCAGGTGTCTTTAGGTTTAAAAAGAATCTCTTGTAGGCAGCATATAGATGGATCTTGTTTTTATTATCCATTCTAAAACCCTATATATGTCTTTGATTGGAGCAATTAGTCCATTTACATTCAGAGTGATTATTGAAAGATATGAATTTAGTGCCATTGTGTTACCTGTAGAGTTGGTGTTTCTGGTGATGTTCTCTGGTCCTTTGTATTCTTTGTTGCTTTGGTCTTTTTTTTTTTCCCCCTCCACTCAAAAGAGTCCCCCTTAAAATTTCTTGTGGGGCTAGTTTAGTGGTCACAAACTCCTTTAGTTTTTGTTTGTCTGGGAAACACTTTATCTCTCCTTCTATTCTGGTTGACAGCCTTGATGGATAAAGTATTGTTGGCTGCATATTCTTCCCATTCAGCATGTTGAATATATCCTGTCATTCCCTTATGGCCTGCCAAGTTTCTGTGGACAAATATGCTGTGAACCTGCTTTGTCTTCCCTTGTAGGTTAAGGACTTTTTTCCCTTGCTGCTTTCAGGATTCTTTCCTTGTCTGTGTATTTTGTGAATTTGAGTATGATATGCCTTGGTAATGGCTGGCTTTTGTTGAATTTAATGAGAGCTCTCTGTTCACCTTGGATTTTGATGTCTGTGTTCTCCCCTAAATTAGGTAACTTTTAGCTATAATTTGCTCAAATACACCTTCTGCTCCTTTCTCTCTCTTCATCTTCTAAGTCTCCTATGATATAAATGTTATTACATTTTAATAAGTCATTGAGTTCCATAAATCTACTTTTGTGATTCATTAGTTTTGCTTCTCTCTTCCTTTCAGCTTCATTATTTTCCATAATTTTATCTTCTTTATCAGTGATTTGTTCCTCTGCTTCATCTATCCTTGTTTTTATGGCATACATTTGGATTCGCATCTTGGTTATAGCATTTTTAATTTCGGCCTGACTACATTTTAGTTCTTTTATCTCTGCTGTAAGGATTCTCTAATGTCTTTTATACTTTTGTCACGCCCAGCTAGTATCTTTATAACTGTTGTTTTAAATTCTAGTTCAGATGTCTTATTATATCTGTATTGATTAAATCCCTGGCCAACATTTCTTCCTGTTTTTTTGGGTTGGATTCTTCCATCTTGTCATTTTGGAGGTGAAAAATGAAGGAAGGAAGGAAGGAAGGAAGGAAGGAAGGAAGGAAGGAAGGTCCTAGATGTGTTTTGGGTTGATTGTTAAGAGAAGCTTGATAGAAAAAAAATATATATAAAAACTTAAAAATAATTCAAAAAGTAAAGAAATTGCTCTTTCTGTATAAAAAAAAAACCAAAAAAACAAAACCAAAACAAACAAACCCAAAGGAAGCTAGATCCTGTTTCCCCCAGAGCTGAAGCTTTGCAGCACTCTATGATCAGTAGACTTGGTGCGTGCAAGGGGGTTATGCTGGTCTGAGAGAGGGGTCTACTGCTCTGATTCTCAGGTGGACTTACTCTAGTGGAAATACACCTGTAGGGTACAGTGGGGGCAGGGCTAGGTGTAAGTTGCTCAGGTCTTCATTTGGTGGCACTCTTTTTCTCTCAATGAGGTCGGTCACTGCTGGTGGGCAAGGGGTAAAAATGGTTCCACCCTGCTCTCTCCTCTCTGGAACAGGGAGCTCATGCCCACCACTCCTCAGGAAGCCCTCACAGACAAACAATTGCCTCTCCAGGGGTCCCTGTCTTTGAGCTGTCTGCCTGCCAGACAGCACAGAACACCTGTGTTTTATCTTAGGCACAGCTAGGTTTCAAACCCCACACATCAGAGACCCTTGTGGCAGAGACCCATGCTGATCCTCTGGGGGAGGGTCTCACTGCGCTGTGTTGGACGCTGGCTTGTCCCAGAAAATAGTTACATGACTGCACAGAGGTTCAGAGTTTATGGTAAATTGTAATACATAGCCAGCACCAGGGTTGCTGTCCTCAGCTAGCATCTTTGTTCCTATGCTGGTGAATGGGGTACCTCAATGGTGCCCGCAGGATCCCTTGCCTATGGAGCTGCTGTATCACCTCTACCAAATGCTCTTCAAGCAGGGGAACCACTTCTCCCCGTGAACCACAGGGAATCCTCAGACTGCACTGCCCACTCCTGGGGCTCCTGCCTCATCCCCCACTAAGCACAGCCATGTGCAATCCTGGTAATGCTCTTGACCTCCAAAACTTCAGACACTGCACTCTGCTGTTTATAAAAAACTAGCGGTATTGAAATCCTCTCCTTGAGACAAAGCATAAGAGACTCTTAAAAACTGAGAACAAACTGAGGGTTGATGGGGGGTGGGAGGGAGAGGAGGATAGGTGATGGGTATTGAAGAGGGCATCTTTTGGGATGAGCACTGGGTGTTGGATGGAAACCAATTTGACAATAAATTTCATATATTATAAAAAAAAAAAAAAGAAAAAAAAAAAAGAAATCCTCTCCTTTTTCCAGTCAATGGTTTTGGGGAAAAATTTTTTTGTGCAGTCCCCTGTGAATGTTTTCACCCTTTTTTTCCCACTCTTACTCTCTTGTTCTCTCTCGCTCCTCTCTCTGTGATCAGGGCTCCTTCCCCACTGCTGCAATCGTGGCTCTTTTCTCCCCAAATCAACTCTCAGCATTTCCTCCCTTCCACGGGTCATTTTTTCTGCTTGTAGATGTGCAGCTTTGTTCTCCAAGACATCTGATCGATTTCTTGAGTGTTCAGAATGATTTGATATTTCTCTAGCTGTGCTTGAGGCAGGAGGCAAGCTTAGGGTTGCCCTACACTTCTGACATCTTAACCTTCTCCAGAACATTTTGAAATGACAAACTGTATAGAGGTAAAACTAATTAGTGGCTGCCAGGAGACAGGGATGGGGAGAGCACAGGGAAGCTCCTTTGCAGTGATGGAACAGTTTTGTATCTTGATTTTCATGGTGGTTACACAAATACACGATTAAAATAGCATAGAACTATACATATGCACACATACAACTGCACACGAATACATATAGAAAAACAGTGAAAACTGAGTAAGGTCTGTAGTCTGGTTAACAGCACAGTATCATACTAATACAAATCTTCTGGCTTTGACACTGTACTACAGTTATATATGATGTCACCTTTAAGGAAAGCTGGGTGAAGAATATAGGAACATCTATGTATTATTTCTGCAACTTCTTGTGATAATTGTTTCAAATTTTTTAAAAAGCTAAAAAAATGATGTGTTCAAATGCTTTTTAAAAAGAATCTTGAGTAGCAGAACAAGCTGTTGCTGCAGAAATGGAAGAATAATTTCTGATTTCGTTTTTTGCCAACAGAATTACTCTCTATTGCATGTCTACCTATCATTTCTTTACTCTATTTTTCTTGAAGCTAACTAAATAAAAGCTTCTCAAGGACATAGGCTCTATTCTAGTAACCCCTTTCAGTGCCTACTGCAATACAGATGTTAAAAATAAAATACTAGTTTTGAATTGAGCAAGTTAGCTAATTCTGGCAGAATCCGATACATTTATAAAGAGAACTAGAGTTAAGTTACACTGACTAGTTTTGCGACCTTGGTTACTTACACCTCTCTGGACTTTGGGCTCCTCATCTATGGAATGAATATAATGAGTATTATGTGAGAAGACTGTCAGGAAAATTAAGTGAGTTAATGTATGTAAAGTACTTAGAAGAGTGCCAGACAAATCAGAATAGCTCAATGTTATTTTTCTAAAAGATTTTAAAAATATGACTTTTAGGTGGATCCATTCTGATGAATCAAAATGATAATAAAATGGTTAAGTGGTTATTTCCTTTAACTATTAGGTTTCAATGAAAAAAGTCTGTGGGGATTTTAAATTTTTTTAAGTTTATTTATTTTGAGAGAGAGAGTGAGCAATTGAGCACAAAGAGGAGAGAAGCAGAGAGAGGGGGCAGAGAATCCCAAGCAGGCTTTGCACTGTCAGCATGGAGCCCAACATGGGGCTCAAACTCACAAACCATGAGATCATGACCTGAGCCAAAACCAAGAGTTGGATGCTTAGCTGACTAAGCCACCCAGGCGTCCCTGTTTGTGGGGATTTTAAAGAAAAAAGCCCAATATACCATCTTAAAAGTACCTTTGATATTTAGCCTTTTAAAAATGACTACTTATTACTTGTACTGAGTTAAGTTCCAGATCCTAATAGTTTCTAATAACAATAAAATATTATATGTAAAATTTCAATTAATAAAGGTTTAGTCTAAAGATTTCGACTTTATGTACATTATGTGACTCTCTTACCTAGCTGACTTATTAATCTTCACTCTTTTTTTTTTTAATTTATTTTTGAGACAGAGAGAGAGAGAGCAGGGGAGATACAGAGAGGAAGGGGACAGAGGATCCAAAGTGGGCTCTGTGCTGACAGCAGTGAGCCTGATGCAGGGCTTGAACTCACAAACCGTGAAATCATGACCTGAGCCAAAGTTGGACTGCTTAACTGACTGAGACACCCAAGTGCCCCTAATCTTGACTCTTCTTAAATGACAGTTTTGTATTCTCTCTTACCCACCTTTGCTTAAATGTCATCTCTACTTAGAAGCCTTACCCCACTTTCCAGAGAGGATGTATCACACTACAACCATCTAGCTATAGGCAAGACTGCTCTACTGTGCTAACTTTTATAATCTCTTGCACACAGTATAAATCCTGGCACAGAGTAGGTCCTCAACAAATATTTGTGAATGAACCAACCACTGACATATTCCCATGGCAATTTTTACTTGCTACCATTAAGGAACTTGGTATATTGAATTATAATTATTTTCCCATTTGTCTCCTCCATTAGAGTGTAACCTTTTTGAGGCCAGGGCCCATGTCTCACTCATGTTTGCACCCTCAGTAACTAGCACAGTGAGTGGAACATTTATCAAAGATATGTACTGAGAGGCTACCATGGGCCAGGTATCGTTTTCCAACAGTGGACAAGGCAGTCACAGTTTCTTATGGAATGACAATAAAGGATAATAAAAAGGATAATTTTTATTGGGACTAATACTATGAAGACAATAAAGCATAACAATGCGACAGAGGAATAAGGAGAAGTACTAGTAGTCAGGCCTTTGTAAGGAGATGATACTTGAGCTCAGAACAAAATGGAGCCGGTCATGTTTAGGTCAGGAGTAAAGAGTCCTAAGTACAGGGAACAGCAAGTACAAAGGCTCTGAGATAGGAATCAGTTGGGTTTGTTTAAAAAAAAAAAAAGGCAGGTGTGGCTGGCACATAGTAAACTAAGGGAAGAGAGGAGAAAAGGTCAAAGAAGCAGGTCAGGGCTGGAGCATGCAGGCTATCCTAAGTTTAAACTCTATTCTAAGAGCACCACTGGAGGATTTTAAGCATGAAGTAACAGAATCTAGTTTACATTAAAAAAATTACATTGGTTGTTAAATGGTAAAGAAAAATTGCGGGGGATCATGAACTTCCTTCCACAGGCAGACAAGTTAGGAGACTATGCAGTGGGGTGGGGGGGCGGACAGCATGGAGGCGGTCAAGATGGACTGAAATAGACAGATGGGTGATAAATTTCAAAGACATGGCTGGCAGGACTTGCTACTGAACACGGGAAGTAGGTTGTGGGAAAGAAGAATCAAAGATGTCTCCTGGGGATCTGACTCGAGCAAATTTACTAAAACGGGGAAAGAAGAGGAAATATCTACTATGCTGGACTAAGAAAGTTTCAGATGTCTATTAGATAACCAACTGGAAAAGTAGCACACAGCAGGCACTTGCTGCATACTTTTAAAAATTACCACTTTCGGGATAGACTCATCTACAAATCAAACATATAATACAGCATTCCAAATTTGGCTAACTCTATTTGCTGCTTCCAAGATAACAAAGATAAACAGAAAAGAATAAGTGACTGAAAGGACCAGAGATCTCAGTTCATTTGATGAAATCTCATTTTTGCTATTATTGATGCTCCTTGACCCAGATTTTTAATATAAAGGTGCCATATAACCTCCTGCGGCTTAGTGCCTCAGTTTCCTCAGCCATTAAACGAGAATAACAGTACCACCTATCTTGTATGGCAATCACTTAGTACCACATCTGGCATATATAAGTGCTCAATAAACATTACCTATTATGTTCCAGACGGAATTTCCATTTAAAAAACATTAAAATGTTCTATTATTCCACACTCATTCTGGAACAACAAGGGAAGTGTCTGTGTTTATATTTTATAGATGGCAAAGTGAGGTACAGAGACAGTTGAATGGAGCAGTACACTCAGGTGCACACAGTTAAAGTAGAGCAGACAGGCACCTGGCCGTTCAGGCAACTCCAGTGATTTAAGGTATGATGCTGCTGTCCCTTCTAAGAGTGGGTTTTTCTTTCACTTTTTTTTTAAAGAAGTAAAAAAGGAATAGTGCTTTGTGACAAAAGTCATAAGAAAGTCAAGGATGAATGCAGAGAGATCTGCATGTTGTAAAAAAGGCCTCTTGACCCTTAACTTTTCTCTGTAAAGTGAAGGGAAATACATTAAGTGCAAATTCATCTCGTGAAGCCAACTGTATGGGAACAGCTGATCGGGTAACGCTCAGGTTTGAAATGATTTTCACTAACTCAGCTAAGAATGGAAATAAGTACTTCACATCCCCCGACCCCTTTTCACTCTTATTCCTTTAGAAACGTCATAATAGTTTTTTCCTTCCATTCTTTTACAAGCAAATTTATAGCATTCATAAAATTTTAGACTAAGTCAGAAGGAAACTGAGAGGATATCTAATATATTCTTTCATTTTAAGGTAAAGAATGAGGCCCAGAAGGGAACTGACGAAAATGAAATGAAAGCCAAAGTGGCCTGGGACCAAGTGTCCTAATGCCCCACGGGTTACTCTTCTCACTACAAGGGTATCAAATACCGGGCCAGGCAGTCACCAGAGCTCCTCTGTGTCTATGACAGCCATCATCCATCATGTCACTACTTCCTTCTGAGCCTTAACCCTTTGGAGTCCTAAACCACACTCAAGCTAGCTGCTGCCAGTGATGGTGGCCACGCCTCTAGTGATCTAGTAAATATAAACACCAGATTTCCTGCTTAAAATATCAAGACCTTTTTCTCCCTTCCATTCCGCCTTTTGAATTTTAGAAATAAATAAACTTTTCTGGGCAGTAATAATTTTTGTAGGGAAATATCTAAATTCTACACACTGAAAATGTGGCTGGAGACTGTGAAATAAACTCACTCTGTCTAAAATTTAAAAATAAATATAAGCAAAAGTAATCTATGGTGATAAAAATCAGAAAGTGGTTGCTCAGGGCCAGGGAATGACTGGGAAGAAGCAGGAGAAAACTTTCTGGGGTGATAGAGATGTCCTCTATCTTGAGAAGGACACAGTCAGACTATACACAAGATCTGTGCATCTCACTGTTTGTAAGCTGTATCTTTTAAAAACAATCTAAACTACTCATGCAGAAAATTCAGATTTTAAAATTCTCATCCAAAGAAGGGACTTGAACCGCAGTTCAGCTGATGAAAGGCAATGACCAAAGTCAGAGATCGTTCAAAGTCAAGCTACACATTTCTGTTCCAACTACTCATGAGAATGATACCCACTAGACCAGAACTTGTGTATGTGGAGGGCAAGTGAAGAGCTTCCTTTCAGGATATGCTGATGAATGGATTCTGTCTTAAAATGGAAAGAAAGTGTTATTTAAGAACTGTGTACACTCCTATGATAACATATCCACCACTCTCCATGGTCTACTAAAATGCATTTAGAATTTAATAACAGAACTTCATCCTAAAGACCACAGAGAACTTAAGATGATAAGGAAAGTAAGCTTGAACACAGCGCAGTAATTACGTTTTTAGATTTCTATTTTCTGTATTATTCTCCTATAAAAACTTGGGTGTGTGTAACATTCTGCCCACTGCATTCCATATCTGGTAACACAGTCTTGACAAAAAACAAGAAGAGTACTGAAAAGGAATAAAAAATTGGCTCTCCTCTGGCTGATAAGCACATGATGTTGGCTCAGGAACCATAGGTGAGTAGGAAGACAAATTGGTTAAAGACACTGCTCTGTTAGGGCTTATCACAAGAGGAGGGGGGAGAAGAGGGCAAATTTAGAGTTTAAGTTACAGCTAGAAAGGGAAGACAAATTTCTCACCTCTTTCAGCAAAGCGCATTGCATGATAAATTTTAGCATATGATCATAAAAAGGTCCAGCATAGAATCTGGCATACTGACAAAGGGTAGCTGTGTAAGAAAACACTATGTTCCATTACTAATGAAGGACCCACAGGAGACTGACTGTCCCTCTCCTTAGTGATGGTCATACATACCAAATCTGGCTTCACTCGGTGAGTCAGGGGAAAGGAGAGCCACATAGAGTACAAAGTGGTGAGCATTGTGGACAGCCAGGACTGCTGAACCTCACGGCTTCTGGGAATGCGGTGAATAAAGTATTCGGGAAACTAGAAGGAAAATAGTAACAATCCAAGTCAACCGGGCCATTGATAACCAAGGTAAACACAGCAACAGTTAATGCTTGTAGACACAGGTCATGCTTTGTTTAAAATTTTCATTCTAACTACTTGTAAATTAAGTTACAAAGCCCTTTCCATGCTTTATATGACACACATCATCAGGTTATGACAGAAAAGTTCCTAAATATGATTAAAAATGTTAAAGTTGGTGTTGACAATAAGTTGGGATAAATTTTCTACAAAATATGTTTTAGGCAAAGAGGTTAACATGCTGATACACAAATTGTTCTTATAAACCAACATGTAAGGCAAATAATCTAATACCAAGATGGCCAAAGGAGATGGACGGAGAATCCCAAACAGAAGAAACTCAAACAGCCAATAAACACAAAATGATGGTTAATAATTAAACATAAAAGAAAGCAATAAGTCATTTTTTACTTACCCAATTGTCAAAGACCATGGTTACCCAGTGTTTTTTGAGGGTGCTGGGAAATAGACACTTACATTCCCTGGTACAACTTTTGCTTACAGCTTTTTGTGAGGGCAATCCAAAAATATCTCTCAGAATTTTAAGTGTGTCTACTTTTGATCCACATTTCTGTTTCCAGAAATATATCCCACAGATTCACCTACATGCTTATTCACTGTATCATGCATTGTATTTGTGGAAATCAGGGACAGCCCAAATATCCTCCAATAGGAAATGGAGATGTTCACACAACAAAATATATGAAGATAAATTAACAAATGACAGATTTATATGAGCTTACATGGAAGATGTGCCAAGCTAAATTGTTAAAAAGAATATGCAAGTGGCAGGACAGTATGTTTAATACGGTCCAGGGTGTATTAACAAATCACAACACATGTGTGTTGGTATACACAGATATACACATATTAGTATCTGCTCAGAGAAAATCTGGAACTATTCACCATAAACTGCAAAGAGGGGATATTTTTATTTTCCAGGTCATGTATGTCCACACTTAAAATTTGCAACAAGCATGTATTGTTACTTTCATAATAAAAGAAATGAACATTTCGCCTTGAATCAAAGTTCTTGGTATACTTGTTATCTTTTGCTATGTAACAGATTACTTCCAAACCCAGTAGCTTGAAACAACAAATATTTTTGTTTCTAACTTTCTGGGGGGTCAGGAATCCAGAAGCGGTTTAGCAGGGTTATTATGGTTTGGAATCTCTCATGAAATTGAAGTCAAGTTGTTGGCTGGGGCTGCAGTCATCTGACGGCTTGACTGGGGCTGGAGGATCCACTTCTAAGGGGCTCACTCACATGGCTGGCAATTTAGTGCTGGTTTTTAGCAGAAGATCTTACTTCTTTGCTACATGGACTTTTCCATAGGGCTACTTGGGTATTCTCATTACACAGCAACTAGCTTTCCAAAAGCAAGTGATTCGAGAGAGGGAAACGCAGACACCACAATGTCTTTTATGACCTAACCTCAGAAGTCACACTTTGTCATTTGCACAAAGTCCTACTGGTTACAAAGGTCAACCCTATTTAATATGAAAGAGACTACACAGGGGGCTTGAAACCCTGGGGGTTTCTTGGAGCTTGGCTACCACACAGGTTAAGTAAGACAGTAAAGGACTAAGTATTTAATACACTCTTCTCCCCATCCCCCTATTGGCTTAGAGGTACAATATACTCCTTGAGAAAATAGAAAAGTCTTTTCCTAAACTAGTGGAAGACATACAATTATTGGTCCTGAGATTGTGTGTTTAGAAAAAGATATGAAATTGTGTCTGGAGGCTTTTGTTGAGCCTCCAGTATGAGCCTTCCTCATACTCCAGGAAGGCATGAGTATAGTTCTTATATATACTGCACAAAATGCAAATGTACTGCACATGGGACTACTTTGTTTCACATGTGACTGTAAAGACTATTTCCTCCTCCTTTCATGTTACACCAGTGGAGAAGGAGAGATCTGGATTCAATATATTATTCACTATTTCTATTTATTCATCATTTATTAAACCAACATTGTTTTTCCTTCCAAAGGATTAAAGTACTAAATGTTGAACTAGAAAATAATACCGAATAGTTCCCAAACTACAGAGCAAACAGGGAGCAGTAAATAACCAAGCGGGGACAAACCTGTGAGGTATTTTCTTTGAGGTCTGTGCTTGCCTAATTTATGATTATTAATTGGAAAACACATAACTGGCAAAACAGTACTATGAGCCAAAATCCCTTATCAGAAAACTTTTGGGTCAGAAGTATTTTTAACAGGTAATATGGGGCATCCTTGGAAGTTTGGGGGAAGTAACCAAACATATTAATATCTCTGCAGCAAAACATGAATATTCACACTAACAAGGATAAATAAAGACTATAAGCCTTAGGCCAATTCAAATCAGGTTTTGCTGCCAAAGGTGTGACAAACTTCAGATCCCCTCCATCCCCCAGTTTTCAGAACTTTTTGGTAATTTAGATATGGGATTGTGGAACTTGTACTGCAAAACACATTTGAATCCAATAAGATGTCATTGCTATTATTACAGCAAAAATAACCCAGTAGGGTCTCATTCTAAAGGTTTTTTGGATGTTACTTCCCAGTTTTGAGGCCTGATCTCCGTATCTATAAAAATTTCTTCGGGGCGCCTGGGTGGCGCAGTCGGTTAAGCGTCCGACTTCAGCCAGGTCACGATCTCGCGGTCTGTGAGTTCGAGCCCCGCGTCGGGCTCTGGGCTGATGGCTCGGAGCCTGGAGCCTGGAGCCTGTTTCCGATTCTGTGTCTCCCTCTCTCTCTGCCCCTCCCCCGTTCATGCGCTGTCTCTCTCTGTCCCAAAAATAAATAAAAAACGTTGAAAAAAAAAATTTCTTCAAAAATGCATGGGTGTTTATAATGTCCCTTGAATCTCTTAAAGCTGCAAGCATATAACTTTATAAAGAAGCAATGCGCAATATTTCTGGATATTTTTAGTGTCTTGAGGGGCCGGAAGCAGTTTGACTAAGGCTCTAGTAGCCCAACTCCTCAGATTCCATCTGCGCTCCAGAGGGGCAAACACACAGGCCTGGTAGGGAGGGGTTTTTCAAGGGCGTCTGTCTGGGTCTGAAGACGGCAGTCTCAGACTAGGACATGGAAGAAGAGACTACATCTCATCCCAGGAAGCAGCTTGAAGAAGCAGAGAAGATGGGTTTAGGAAGTCTTGTCCATTCTCAGAGGAGGAACAGAAACTAGTAGTGGGATGTTCTGGGGTGGAGACTGAGGGACTTCCAAGACGGAAACTAGAAAACAGGCCTGAGGGTGAAAAACAAGGCTAGTCAGCGTGATGGCCTCTGCTTCTGGACGTGCATGCAAGAAGCTTGACCTCAGCCTCCAGATAAGATGCCAGGCTGAGGAGCGGAGTCCCAGTTCCACTTG
Organism: Panthera uncia; assembly: GCF_023721935.1. Lineage (NCBI taxonomy): Eukaryota > Metazoa > Chordata > Mammalia > Carnivora > Felidae > Panthera > Panthera uncia. Next base: position 25,303,359 of record NW_026057585.1, on the reverse strand, counting down.
TGGCTGGAGCTAACTGGGCCAATGATCACACACCTACAGTGGCCAATCACCCAGTTTGCAGAGGAGAATCCCAGTATAATTATTAACAGTGCCCCTTCTGCTCTCAGAAATGTCCCAGTTGAAATGATAAACTATATAGTGACCCACAGGGCAGGACAATGAGTAGGTTCTTCCAAGTCACAGGGAAAGAAATTTATTCAGAACAGCAGGAGGCAACATGATGGGAGAATCTGCATTACCATTAAGGATAAGAGTGTAAGTGGTAGCTGGGAAGAAAGCCAAGCTGAAAGTTCTGTCAATGAGATAAACAGGAAAACAGTCAGGTGATGATGAACTCGGGGAAGGGCAGTGATGAGGAGCTAGACAAGGGATCAGAACCATGACCCTGACTGGCAGGGACAGGACAGTCCACAGAGTCCACAGCTCTATACTGGAAAGGCCCTCCAGCTCCAGATCCCATCCAAATCTTGCCTACATTATCATTTTTTTGATAAGAAGTTCAGATAATTGGAAATCCTACCCAAAAGATTTCTCTCTAAATCCAAGTCTCTCACCACCCATTCCCCCAATACAGCAGGTCAGTTCTCCTTAGACACACCTTCCCGACTAACCTTTCTAAGATACCCCCACCCCACGTGTACCCGTACTCTTCCTTCCCCCATCGACAGGCTTGCTCTACATTTTTGTTTTTGTATTTTGGGCTTTTTTTGAGGGGGGGAGGGGCAGGGAGGAGGAGAGAGAATCTTAAGCAGGCTCCACTATCAGCATGGAGCCTGACACAGGGCTCCATCTCATGAACCATGAGATCATGACCTGAGCCAAAATCAAGAGTCGGGTGCTTAACCAAATGAGTCACCCATGCCACTCTACTGGCATACTATATACTTATTTATTTACTACCTGTCTGCCCCATTAGAATATAACTTACCTGAGGATGCCAGGAAATTTAATCACTGCAATCTCAGTGCTTGTGAAGAGTACCTGGTTCACAGTTGATGCTCAGTATTTATTGAATGAGTGATTCAATGTTATTTATTGCATGTTAATAGATATTAATCCAATCTTCTTGTCACCTAGCTGAGGTGTATTTAGACGGATGATATAAAAGGGCACAAAGATAGTGATTTCAGAGTGCACCTTTAGGGCCTTATTTGTAGGGGCCACTCAGTAAACAGATTAAAATGAATGGAATTCTTGGGGCTAGAGAAAAAAACTGAGCAAAGCGGGGGACTGGAAGTTTATAAAGAGCCAGAGCCAGGAGGCACCAAGTTCTAAGGGCTTGGGGAAACAGGAGGGAGAATGAGAATGAACCAAAGACCAATGCCCTCTTCCCTAACAATGTTTCCCAGGTAGAGAGCCTAGACTGCTCTCTATGAAACTGACCACTCACAAGGGCCTCAAGAAATGTCTCAACCTTTGTGGGTCCTCTCCCTAGAAAACAGATCCATGAGAGAAGAGTGTCCCCAAAGCTTTGAGGTCTGAGCATATAAGGGAAGGGAGCCTGTTAGGCTAGACAAGAACAGCAACCCATTCTGCACCTGACACTAGAAAAATTCTATGCCTTCAGTTTCGGTATTATGCCTTCTACACGGGTGTGTATTGAAGTGGATGGGAACCTGGGCCATTTTGGTAAGAACAGGGCTCTCAGATTAACTATGCTTGACACACAGAAACTGGTGCTAGGGTATTTGATGTCCCATATTGCCTAAAGGAAATACTAAGGGTCAGGCCATGGAAAAATCTTGAGAGGTTTTTTTTTTTTACATATAAAATAATCAAATACATGAAGAAGTCAACAAGGAAAAATTATTAATAGAAAGATTGTATTTTGGTTTTAACAAAAGTTCCTTTGAAGACAAAAGAATGGGATGGAGTTTCAGAGAGCTACAGTTCAGGCCTGGCTATGACCTTTGGCCAGACATTCTCAGGGATTGGGGCATCTGGAGAAATCCAAATGAAGGCATCTTCACAGACATAACTATTTTTGTTAGTCTGTACCTTTGCCTTGAGGGAAATGTCCCTAACCCTCTTTTATGTCCTACTAATGGGATGCAGGACACAAAGGAAGCCTCATCCATCATTTTACCACCCCTACCCCTCACCCCTAGACCCAATATTTAGTTTAGGAGAGGCCACACAACCCAAGCAGGGTCAGTCTTCCCTGGATCCTGGACCCAAGAAAAGTAATTCCTTTGAAAGACACTGTTGGATGTTAAACTGGCTCTGAATCCATTCCACTGGGGCCATGAAATGTATACTTTAGTGTTCCTCTATTCACTAGGCTTTTCTATAATGACTCAAAAGTACTATCATATTTGCCACCAAAACATGCTATTCCGCATTCCCAAGCCAGGAATCGACAAACGAACAGCAGAATATATCATAAATAAATTTCCTGGTTATATATGAAGATCATGAAAATATACATTGGCGTTGGCAGGGATGGAGGGTGGGGCACCTGCTCCTGTGGCTCCTTCTTCTAAAACCTCTACACACATTCCATATCTAGCTACTTATTCCCAACATCCCTGCTATTCTTGGTCCAAACTATGACCATCTCTCACCATGACTACAATAACCTCTCAACTCATCTCTAACTCTCCTCTGGCTCCCCTACACTTTATTCTCTACAGAATCACCAGAGATTATAATGTATAGCAGATCTTTCCTTTCATTCTCCTGCTTAAAACCCTCCAAAGGCTTACCAATGCACTTGGGATAAAATCCAAATTTCTGACAACTGTCTCTGAGGTCCTGTGTAACCTGGGCTGCCTTATCTCTCTAATGATTCCTTGTTCACTCACCAACCACATCAGCCTTCTTTCTGTTGTGTGAATACGTCAAATACATTCCTTCCTGAGGGCCTTTTCGATTCATTCTGAGTGGTCTACCGTGCTCCCTAGATTGGATCAATCCAGGTCTTGCTTGAACATTACCTCCTCAGAGAGGAGGCAGGCTCCCCACATGCCCCTCCCCCGATACACGGTCACCCTCCACCACACTGTCTTATTTTGCCATCTTCACAGCAATTACTCATACTTCCAATTAACTTGTTTGTTTGTGTGTTTGACTGGTGTCTGCCTCTCTCTTCAGAACACAAGCTCCATGAGAGCAAAGGATTTCATCTTGCTCACTGTGTAACCCCACTGTGCAGAACGGTGTTTCATACATCATGGGTGCTCAGTCAATACCTGCTGAACAGATAAATGACTGTCACTATAGTTTCTAGAAGTCCAGTCTGTGGTCTATGCTGGATAGGATGCTGACTCTTTACCTTGTAACATCTCAAGATTGTAAGAGACCAACTAATCCAACCTCTCCACTTCACGGATGAGAAATCTGAATTCTCCCAAGGTGACACCGCCAGCAAGTGGTAGAACAGGTCTTCCATGTGTCCTGAAATATGCTCCTGACTCACCCTTCTAAAGGCCCTTCTTTGATCTCTGCACCTCAGTTCTGAGGAATACATAATGAGCTGAACCAATTTCCCATGGAGCCGTGTTCCCTGCCTTCTGTTGCTTCTATATATAGCCAGCTACCCATTCTGACCCATTTTCTTTTCCTTCTCTGTTCTTCAACTCACCTACCCTCTATATCTACAGCCTCCAACCCACAGAGCTTGCCTGCTTCCCTGGCTCTGTGGGGACTGAGCTCCCTGCGGCCTCCGGTCACCTTCTCCTTCATACCCTGTTCTGTGCTGTAGGTTTGGCATACCAGCCCCAACTACCACTGTTACCAAGGTGTCCTTCCCGGCCTCCAAGCCTTTTTGGTAAAAACAAACAAAAAACCCCCAAGGAAACAAACAAACAAACAAAAAAACAGAGTAAAAATACAGGGACTCAGAAATCCTCAGAGTTTTTGTTGAACCTTAGCAAGTCCTGTTGTTTTGCTATTGCTCCTGCCTGGTAGCCAACTGGGTTACATAGAAAGTATATTCTACTTGAGTCCTTTTTTTTTTTTTTTTTTTTTTAATGTTTATTTATTTTGAGAGAGAGAGAGACAGAGAGAGAACGTGAGCAGGGGAGGGGCAGACAGAGACGGAGAGAGAGAATCCCAAACAGTCTTCAAGCACTGTCAAGCTCAGAGCCCAGTGTGGGGCGTGATCTCACAAACTGCTAGATCATGACCTGAGCCAAAATCCAGAATCGGATGCTTAACTGACCCAGGCACCCCCTGAGTCCTTTCTTTCTGTGCAGTTCTATGTGTATATCCTGCAGTGTGTGCATTTCTTGCAACATGATTCGGTCTCTTTCACGCAACTGGCAGTAATATAAAAGACAAAGAAGTGAGATTCTCTCTCTCCCTTATTCTCTCTGCACCATATCTTAGAAAAAGACACATACTAGTTAGTGAAACCCCCTTTTCATCCATCTATCTAAACGTCCTAATTAAGAAGGGGCAGAGGCCATGTGCTATAGTATTGTATGTATACCCACAGAGCCTCCCAGTGTTTCCTACACAAGTTTGACTGACGCCTAACTAGACATAGAGTGGCAAGACAGCCAAGAAAGGGAGAATGTTTACTAAAAAAAAATAATAATAATAAAGTAGAGAAATGGATTTTTTCCCCTCAGTCTCTAGTTTGTCTGAAATTATGTGAAACACTGAGTTAAATGCTAATAGTATATGACAACTTGTAACTTTCAAAGTATCTTCCAGAATTACATCACTGCTAAAACCCACAAACATATCTGGCTTTAGATCTGTGACAACCTAAATAGAAGTTTATAGTGATTTAGATGGAAATAATTCCACCAAGGAATCCAGATGGCATCATAAACCACAACAGAGCAGATTAAGTGGTCTATGAAGTCATTCTCTGCTGTTACCACACATTGAAATGTACAATATGTTTATTATTTAATGAATGCCACACTATTGCAGAATCTTGGAAACAAGACAAAACTAAAACGGTAAAATTTCATTCAACCAAAAAGGGTTTCAGCTTTCTTTTATAACTGTTTTCTTAATAATGCAAAGTATAATGTACATACTAGAAGAAAACTATGTTGGATGGTTCTATCATTCTGAAATCAAGATGACCATAATTCACCTTACACACAAAAATGTCCTTATGTGCATGTCCTTTAAGTACTTGGTAGGTGCTCACTTCATGGTAGCTGATGAAGGAGCGAAGGGGCCAAGGGTCCCAGACTGGGTCTTGCTGATAACCAGTTCTGTCACCTTGGGTAAGTCAACTTCTCTAGACCTCAGTCTTTCATAAGGAGGCCTTGCAAGATCAGGATCCTCAACTAGCCACCATGATTCTACAACTGGCCCTCAAGTCTAACCCGTCAAAGACAAGCAAGGCTGATGCTCCCTGCTTGTCCCATGGCTTTCAAGCCACTCCTCACTTTACCTTTAGAAGCATTCCACTCCTGGAGGTCAGGGCAGCAGGGAAATAAAAAAGTCATTTGTTCTTAAAACAATTATGGGACTCTGGCCATGCAAATTTTTTATGTCCTTTGTAATGAATATTTAGTTGTCCTCTTCTCAGCCTCTTACTGCCCCCTTCTTTTGCCAACAATAACCAATTTTCTTTTGGGTAACTCACTCCTCTCACACTCTCAGGCACAGTTTTGGTGGGATGTTAGCTCCTGTCTCCTTCACTTCCAAACCTCTAGTACCATGAGGAGGCCTGGAATGGCTTAAGCAACATGGGAATAACCCTCATGCCTGGCCACAATGACTGGCTGAAAGACAGGGCTATAACTCAGCTGAAGACCATGAGACTGGAGACATTAGGAATTTGCTGGAGTTTCTGGGAAAAAGAAGTTTCTGTCTATCTTCTACACGTTGTAAGAGACCTTTTTCCCTGCACAGGCTAGTGCAAAGATAGAAAGCCAGGAGGTACTACTGGGTTTTGCCACCCTGAGGGGACAGCATAGCTGCTGGAGCCAGCACTGTGGGGAGCCTGATGGAGGTGACGCTGCAGAAGATAGAGCAGACAGCCATTGACCATCGCTAGTGAAATTGCTGGGCACCTGGACCAAGTCTCACCCAGAAATAAGACTGAATTTTTCCCCTTTGCAAGTAAACAAATTCCCCTTAGTGTTCAAGCCAGTTTTGAGTTTAGTTTTATGTCACTTGCAACTTAAACACCCTTCCTTTTAGCTTTAAAATGATATGAATGTTTAAAAAATTTAAAAAAAAGGGGGGGGGGGCGCCTGGGTGGCTCAGTCAGTTAAGCATCCAACTTTGGCTCATGATTCATGATTCATCATCGGCTCATGATTCATCTGATCTCACAGTTCGTGAGTTCAAGCCCCGCATTGGGCTCTGTGCTAACAGCTCAGAGCCTGGAACCTGCTTCAGATTCTGTGTCTCTCTTGCTCTCTGCCCCTCCCCTGTTCACACTCTGTTTCTCTCTAAAAAATAAATAAACATTTAAAATAAATAAATAAATAAATAAATAAATAAATAAATGTAAGACTATTTCCTTTTTTTACAAAAGAAAATATATCAATATCATAGATGAACACTGAATTGCAGTGCTGTGTTTTTCATTTCATTCATTAAATACCTACCAGGTGACAGGAACGGGGCTGGAAACACAACGGTGAGGAAGGCATTCATAAGGAATTCAGTAGAGAGTAGCAGAGCAACACAGAAAAACTAGCAATTGCAATCAAAGAGCGTAATACAAAAGGAGATATAAGTATTAAATATAATGTTAGCACCAAGTAAGAAATGATGCACTATACTTTGAGAAGCTAAATCGGGCTTTATGGAAGAGATACTTGATCTCACTTCTTGGCAGGATGTGAAATTTACCAGGCATAGCAGAGGGGGAAAAAGGGTCTTCCAGACATGTTCAGAGCAGTGACACATGAAATTGCATGAAATCTGGGGGGAACTGTTTGGTATACAAGGAGCACAGGAGAGAACAGCAGAAAATGGAGCTAGGGAGGCAGGGCCTTCAAAGCCATGCTGAGGAGAATGTACATGAAGCTAAAGGCAATGAGGAATCCTTGGAGGATGATGAGAGCAATGTGACCACATCTGCATTCAGGAACCACTACTCTGGCAGAAGGGGTGGGGCTCCCCCAGAAGCAGATCCCTGAAATGTATCAGGAGAACGATGTCCAAGGCCTAAAGGATACTTGCAGCACTGAGATGAAGGAATGGAGAGGGCCAATGGTGGGAAGGAGGGACTTAGGGAGGCTGGAGAGTTTGGGGTGACTCTCAGGTTTTTAGGTGGGGTGAATGGTGAAAGGGGAAACAGGCTGAGAGCATATCATTATTCATTATGGTCTGGTTTTCAGCATAATTTTATGAGTCAGTAAAACAGTAAGTATAAAATATATCAATGTTAGAAGATATTACAGATAATTTTTAGGTTGAAATGGGGCAGATGGTTTGTACCTAAAATGGGGCAATGGGTTGACCTGGCAGGTACACAGAATAAGATAACCTAGGAATCCAGGAAAAGGGAGCGCTCAGAAATGCAGGTTCTAGGCAGGCACCAGAGGGCCCTACCTGGAGCAGCAGCCTCATTTGTCTTTCGTAAGTCAGGCTTGAGAGCCAGTTGTGGGGATCACGGTGGCTTTCTGAGGACCCCCTGATCTCGTCCAGGCCTCTACTTCACAGTAAGAGAATGAGGTCTGGAGAAGCTACCTCCCCTGGTTATCAGCAGGACCCAGTCTGGAACCCATGGCTCCTCCACCCACAGGTCACTCGGTGGCACTTCCTCATCAGCTGCCATGAACTGAGCATCTATCAGGTCCTTGACAGACAAGTAGACATGCCTCTGCACTCACCACTTTCACTTCCCGACCATGATCTGCCCTTTGGTCAATCCTGAAACTGAAAGTACAATAGTCAACCTCATTAGTTGCGTGGCTTGGAATTATGTTATGCCTGGCATGATTCTAACTACCAGCTCCATAATTACTTCCTGGTGCCTAATGGCTAAAAGGCACGAAAGAACCTTCGTTTATGCAAAAGGAAGGACAAAGGGAAAGAGGCCACATCCTGATTTTATGACAACTACGATGACAAGTTACTGTATGCTTGGGACCATAATATAAGTATACATTAAAAAAATATGCTTTATGTAAATGTTTACATGTAAACATCGGTTATTAGAATGTCTCTAATTCACTTCAAAATGGAGAAGTAGCAGCACTGTATTCTACACTGCTACTGGCTCTGCATGTTGTAAGAACTCCACATATATTAAACTGGCACAGGCATTCTGGACACGTGATCAGAAAGTCCAACAACTGCAATGTTATTCATAGTTTCTTCAATTCCATCAATTCAGAATCTGATGCAGAGAAAGTTTAACCTGACTTGCCTTTGTTGTAGAGATGGAGAATGGGATAATTAAGATTTAGGAAAGAATTTAAGAGACTCAGCTATTTAAAATACTTCAGAACCATGTATACATCTACCTGATAACAGCGTTTTGAAAATACTCATCTATTCACTGAAACAGCCACACCAGGATCTCTGTTTGCAATAAACTACCAACATTTTAGTTTGGTATTTCACTCATTTATAATGGCCTTCACCAAATTAGACGTATTCTTTATACCTATAATTGAATGCAGTCAAGATCCACTATAAAGAGGAAAAGTGTTTATATAGACTAATCACACTCTAAAAATGAATGCCACGAGTTTAACAGAATTCACAAACTGAAACGAAACCCACGATTGCAACTATATAACTTACAAAAGTATTTCTTTCAGGATTGCTTGGGAATTGTGAAAGAGAATGAGCAGATGCATTAGATTTAGAAGTTTCAGTAAGTTATAGCCAACTTCAGCCCACTCTGTGAAGTTAGCACCCCACCTTGTGGAAAATAGTAGGTGTTGTTGAATGGAAGCACGCCATGTTAATTTCAGAGGCCATGCTTGATAAATCCTGCAACCACCAAATTGCCACTGAGTTATACACATACGTAGAATAAAAGATACAAACCGAAATATTTCTATTTGTTAAAGTAGCAGAAAACTAATGTGTTTCCAAGATACAAGTATACCCGTCCCAAAAGACTGGTCCTTATGATATGTGTTTGGGTTATTTAGAAAATAAATATTTCCTATGCATAGATTACTATTTCCACAGGTGCTTTTACCACTTCTTAGTTTGTTTCAAAACATAACTTTAATTGTTTTCTAATTGTAACTTAGAAAATACAGAAAAATGTTCAAAGACAAAAGCAAACATCAACCATTATTCACAACCAAGAGATGATCCCTCTACCCTCTGCACAAACTTAAAAAAATATTGGGTCACTTAAATCCTTTCTGTAACTGAAAGCATTCTAAGATGACCTCAGGTTTCTAAAACTGAAATAATTTTTTATCTTTTAATTTCACCAACTTCTTTCCCAATCTCCTGTCATGGTTCAAAAACACCCACCATTTGTCCAAATGTGTCCTGTGTTTTCCAATTTCCTAGCCCTGAGATCTCTCCTTCCCCTGTATTCAAAGCACTTACTTTTTTTTTTTTTAATCAAAGCTATATAAATAAATATATGTACACACACACACACACACACACACATATATTTGTATGTATGCATGCGTGCACACACGCACGGTTTTGAAGTTTCCTATGAGACTCTCAGTTTGGTTAGACACCTGAGGTAATTCATCATCGTTACTGGCTTCTTGGAAGCATCCTTTTTGGAGTTCTCTGCCCCCCTGCTCAACTTCCAACTCCCAACCAGTTGTTCTCTAGGCCTGCTGTATGTGGTGGTCTTCATATGGAAACTCCCTTCACTGCCATCCTGAAAATTTCCTTCATTTCTCTTCTGGGCTGGAACCTAGATTCCAGGACCACAGTCTTCCTCCTTCTTAGGTCCTCCTTGTTTTGGTGAAGCACATCCTCTATGAAACGTCGTATGGGAACTGGTGTGAGGATTGCTCTAATCATTATTCTGAATGCCACTTGGACTCCAAACGTGACTCATTTTCCTTTGCTTTTTGGAAATTTTATCATTAGTTCTGAAATTGCATGATGATATATCTTCTGTGACTATAGTTTTACTGGGCTGGGGATACTCCTTTAGTTTGAAGGTCACATCCTTTAGTTGTAGGCATTTTTCTTGGGTGATTTTTTTTTTTTTTTTTAATGACACCTGCCTGTGTTCTTATTCTTTCTGGATAGTAGCCTTCCAACATCCAGTTTGATTATCTAATTTTATTATCTTTTCTCTGTTGGTTTTATCTTTTTGTTCCGCTTTATACCAGAATCCTTCAACATGATCTTCCAATATTTTCATTTTTTTATTCCTACATCAAAATTTTAATAGGCAAGGACCTTTCTAGCTATATGAGTTTAAAAAAAAAAATGGATATCATTCTTTATTTAAAGACACAATGTCCTTTCATTTCCCCGAAGATACTGTTTTCCTTTAAGCCCTTCCCCTATGCCCTGGCTCATGATTTGCCCTTTCCTCTGATTCCTTTTCTCAAAGTTGCTTCCTCAAATAGTTTTGCTTTTTCTTATGTTGAGGCTTCCCTCCAATGTCTGTAACTGTGGATGTCGGTTCAAGCCAGTGATTCTCAGGATGGGGGTGGATTTCTCCCCCAGGGACATTGAAGCAAGGTCTGGTCTTCAAGACTGGCGGGGGCAGGGTGGGGGTGGTGGTGGTGGTGAGGGGCTAGGAAGGCAGGGATTCTACTGGCATCTAGTGGTGGAGGCCAGAGATGCTGCTTAATTAACATCCCACAATGCCTCCTCACACGATTTACCTGACCTCAAATGTCAATAGTGTCGAGGCTTGGAAACCCTGGTTCATACTAAAGAATGAGGCATTAAAAGGCAGACTCGAAGCTCTATGCCCTGAGTAGGGTTGTCAAGGGGAAGATAAAAATAGTCATAGTGAAATAGCCATTTCACTGGGGGAAATCCTAAATATCAGAATCTATACTTCTATTCTCCTGAGCAAATCAGTTTTCTGAAAGCTAATCTTCAATCTTGTGCCTGGGGGAAATAAATGTAGCATTCTGGGAGCTTATTGGAAAGGAGATCTAAGGGGCGCGTATTGGGGGGACAAGGAGTAGTCAGCTGTTCACTCTCCTTACATCTTCTGTTCACAGGGCAGTGTCTATTCAAAATATGGCTGGGTGTTCCCAGAGCCAAAACCTTTTTAGTTCAACCTCTCCAGGGGTAAATGTTGGGTTTTCTACCATGATAGGGTAGAGGGTCTACCTGGTCTATAGGCAGATTTCAACCAAGAGGCCTCGTTTCAGCCCCAATTTGTACTCCGGCCTCCAGAGGTAGCACTGCCCAGTGGTACTTTGATTAATTAACTAGCACTACCCAATGACACTTCACTTGTTAATTAATTCTGAAGGTTGCCAGTATTTGTGCTTACGCCTCTCCAACTGCACAAAACATTTCTTGAGGCAAAAGGGCACTTCCTTTCCTTATTTGAGTTCTTTGTAAAACTTGGTCCAAATTTTGCACATAGAAGCTAATCAACAAACATCCACTTTCGATTTTCAAGAAGGATTTTACCTTGGGGAAGCCGCAACTTCTAGGAGCTGTTCTGCCCATCTCAAACAAAGAAGAGTCTATTACACAAATGCCAGTACTGCAGCCTCAGCAAGGTGCTTGGTGAATCAAATCTTTAAATAAAAATACTCTCCAGGTGGAAACACTGCTCTCAAGCCATATAAAGCCTTCTCAAGTCAGGAGAGGAAAATTATCCTTAGCAAGGATCTATGTTTCTAAACAAGAAATGAGATCGCTTCTCGTCACCCTCCCCACACGGATTAGTCTGTAACATATACTAGAAATGTCCCCCCTCGCAGCCATTCTGAAGATCGGCCCTCTGGCCTCCAAGGAGCGGTGATGCAGGGTGCCACCACTCCATGTTCAGCGGTGCACTGCCACCTGGTGGGAGCAGGAGGGGATAATAGCGACACGGCTGAGGAGGCCGCACAGTACAAGGATGCAAGTCTTTCAACACCTGGAAGGGCTCTCGGGGACCATTTCTAAAGCCTGAAGGACCTTTTCGGTTGGGAGAGAGGGAGAGGAAAGAGAAAAAAAGGGACAGAGCGCAAGGGCGCAGGACTCAGGAAATGGTTTTGAATCAGTGCAAGGAGGGGCCGTGCAGTCCCTCTGACTCCCAGGGTGCTTGTAAGTTCCTCAAGGCAGAGGCTGTTGACTCTTTTAGGTGGTGCGAAATGTTGTTTACAAAGACACTGACACTCAGGGACGCTCCACCTACAGAGTTCCCCAGGTCAGTGATGACAACTTCATTCTTAAAATTGCTCAGACCCAAAGCTTTGTAGCTCTGCTTGATTTCTCTCTTTTCTTCACATTTCTCTCTTTTCTTCATATCCAATCTGTCAGGAAATTGTATTAACTCTATTTAAAAAAAAATATCCAGAGTCCAACCATTTCCCCCATTCCTACCCCTTTCGGTGCAAGCCACACCACGTCTTTTGTGCACTGATTCAACCGCCTCCTCAGTGGTCTCCTTGCTTTCATCCTTTGCCCTTAGTCTATCCATACAGAGTTATCTGTTTAAAACCGCTCCCCATTTCCCTCAAAGTAAGACAGGGAGTCCTTACGGTGGCTGATGAGGCCCTATATCCTCTGGCCCCTGCACCAACCCCTCCCATCTCCTCTCTAGAGCCTCCCTCCTCTGACTCCTCTCCAGCTACCAGGATTCTCTGCTGTTTCCCCAACATCCAGGAATGCCCCACTCTATGGCTTTTCCAGAGACTATCCCTTCTGCCCAAAACACTTTTTTCCCAGGCGTCCCCATCGTCTTTAAGGACCTACAAGCAACTGCAATTTTTTTTCTTCCCTGTCAGAATTCCCAATCCCACTACCCCTGTGCAATCTTCCCACAGCACTGACCGCCTTCTAACAAGCTTTAAGATTTTTTTATTTACTATGTCCAGTGTTACTGTCTTTCTGATCCAGCTCACGTTCAGTAAGCTCCATGATGGCAGGAATTTTTTGGTATGTTTTGTTCATGGGTGTATCCCAACTGCCTATAATAATGCCTGGTCAATGGAAAGCAAATATTTATTGTTGAATAAGCAAAGTTTAAAAAAAGAAGGAAAACATTAGAATTCTGACTACTATTGCATTATGAATTTGGTAAAACTGAAAATCTTTCCTTAAAAAAAAAGATTTTAAGTAATCTCTACACCCAAATTGGGGCTCAAACCCACAACCCCGAGATCAAGAGTCGCATGCTGTACCTGCTGAGCCAACCAAGGGACCTGGAAAAGTGAACATCTTTGTAAAAGATTAAACATCAGAAACCCATTTCTGTATTTATTCCTGTCATATTTAATATCTATGAATATGAATAGAGGGCATAACAGGTTTTACTTAGTGACCAGAACAACAACTGTTTGGGATATCTCTTCTATTTGTCTCTGCCCCACATGATATTTATACTGTTTAATATGTTTATTACATTTACTCTAAAACAAGAGTTCAATCAACAACCTAGCAGAATGTGAAGTGCGAAAGGGTTGACATGCCCTTCAATGTCAGCAAGTTACTTAATTTGGGCTTTTTTGTTAACTTTTTCCCTAATCAAGGTAAAACTCACATTTAGAATACTATAGAAACACACATTTACATACTAAAGACAATTTGGAAAGTTAAAAGAATACTTGTGTGTGTAAGTACAAAAATGTTTACTGCAGTATTCAGTGAAAACTTGAAAAACTGCTGAAAACTGCAACAGGGAAATGGTACATCAATACTACAAACCACTATGCAATCATTAAAAAGTGTAAGGTAGACCTATATGTACCAACATGGACAGCCATCAAGGTATAGAGTTAAATGTAAAAACACTGAAAACAATAGATAGGTTTGATTTACGAACTAGCCATCCCCTGCCCCCAACCCATTTATATAGTTATGTGTGTATGTGTGCATGTAATTCATAGTATTTTCTTAGAGTAAATGTACAAGAGGGAAAAAGTCATACCAGCAGGTATAACTCGAGCTTGCAGTGTTTATTTCTAGAGAGTGGGACTGGGGCAGGAACAGGGAGCTCCTACTTTTTATTTTACATAAAGTTAAGTAAAGAAGTTCTTTACCATCCAAAGTTTTTAAATTAAGAAATTAAAAAATGGGGGGGGGGGGCGGTGCCTGGGTGGCTCAGTGGGTTAAGCATCCGACTTCGGCTCAGGTCATTATCTCACCATTGGTGAGCTCGAGCCCTGCATCAGGCTCTGTGCTGACAGCTCAGAGCCTGGAGCCTACATCAGATTGTGGATTGTGTGTCTCCCTCTCTCTCTGCCCCTCCCCTGCTCGCACTCTCTCCCCCTTCTCTCTGTCTCAAAAATAAATAAACATTAAAAAAAAACTATAGGAAAGAAAATTTGGAGAGAAAAGAGTAAAGAAACAGAAAATAATCACTTACAATCCTGCCTCGGTTGATTGTGGGGCAAATTTAATAAGGATTTGCTGAAATATACACATAAGTATAGTGTCTTATACAGAATGGGCACTCATTTAATATTTTTTGAATAAATGAACAAATAATCTTTCTTGGTAAAACAGTATAAGCTTATTTATAGAGCAGTGGGAAATCTTGTTAAATGACCCCAAAGTAAAGCTGGCTTCAAATCAGTTTTCAGCATCTTCTGTTATTTTATGTAAGAAAAATGCCTACTCTGTAATTTTTACATGTAGTTTTGAAAATGTTTTATTCAAGTGTTGCTGAGCTTTTTTCTTTAATGATATGATCTAAAAGGGCTAACTCATGCTCTAATAGAAGTTGCTCCGAGTAATGGTTGTCAAGAAAGGCAGTTAACAGATAAGGCTCAGACATAGAAGCAAACGGAAGGATGAACCAAAATCCACCGTGCGATGCCCTGAGCCTCGTTTCCTTCCACATCTCCCAGGGGTGGGCGTCCCTGGTGAAACAAAGGCCAGTGTGGGGACACTGTTGCTCTCCAGGAGGAAAGCTCTGGTTTGATTTTTCACCTCCCTTCATATAACACAGCTCTAGTAATTGGTTCTACTTGGGAAAGTTACCATCCAATCTTTCTGAAAGATATTACTTTAGCTACACTTTACTTTAGAACTAATCCCAGTGGAAATTACATTTCCTTTAGAAGGCTTTTTGAGATATTTTTTTCATAGAAGTCATTTCACAGCTAAACATTTGTTTCCTTGTTTGTTTTGGCTTAGCTTTTGCTCATCTTTCTAATCTCAGTTGCTTCATTCCAGTAGGATTGAGATGTTTCTCCCAAGGAAACCCCGTTTCTCTTTAAATGCCAACCATGCAGAGAAACATAAGCTACGAGTAGAGTTAAAAAGTACACCACAAGGGGCGCCTGGGTGGCACAGTCGGTTAAGCGTCCGACTTCAGCCAGGTCACGATCTCGCGGTCTGTGAGTTCGAGCCCCGCGTCAGGCTCTGGGCTGATGGCTCGGAGCCTGGAGCCTGTTTCTGATTCTGTGTCTCCCTCTCTCTCTGCCCCTCCCCCGTTCATGCTCTGTCTCTCTCTGTCCCAAAAATAAATAAAAAACGTTGAAAAAAAAATTTTTTTTAAAAAAGTACACAAGTAATTATTTCTCTTTACTCCTGTGTAATTATAAATACGGTGAATTGCACGCCTTAAGATTTTAAATACCATTTTAAAAATTACACTCAATCAAAGGAATCAGGAGAAATTTGAATGAAGTTTCTGCAACAAAAATAGGTCATCCCTACCATTTCATTAGCAAAATTACATTAATTTAAAATTTAGCTTAAAAATTTGCTGGATGATTAACAACTGGTAATCTGTATCTCCTGATATCTGAGAAGGAAGGTCTATCTGTTTTTGGAAGAGCAGTCTTGTGTTGCAAATGTGGGCTTTGGCTTCTCACCAGAACCAAGTGTGAATCGATGCACTTTTATTCCTAAAGAGCTCTGAGCGATGTGAATGAGACACCTTGCCCAGGCACAGAGTGCAATTACTGTTAATGCTTTCAAATGGTGCAGATTTTCTGCTTCACTTAAAAAGGCTGAAAATCAAACTATAAAGGGAGAGTCAAAGTCTTTAACCACAAGAATATTATCTGTAGCTAGGAAATTGCAGTTGGTACAGTTATATCAGAAAAAAAAAAAAGGCAAATTGAGTGAGCAGGGGTTGCTATTTATACAAACAGCCCAGAGCAGACATCAACACAGAGAACACAATAAAACTCCAACTTTGATTAGAAAATTAATGTGGCTTTGGTTCTGGCAAGACGGCAATATAAACTAACCTGAAAACCCTCCTTCTGTAAGCAGATTAAAATGCTATAATAAATGTAACAAAATATGGTTTTATCTGAAGTAGAAAGAAGGGAAATCCCTACCTGCCAGACATAAGAAAAAAATGAGAAAGGAGAGGCAGCCTTTGACACAGAGGCCTGGGAGGAAGACATAACTATGCCAGTGACCCTGGGTTGGGTTCTGAGGACCCCTGTCCTGTGTGTTTGGGGGGAGAGGCCACAAAGGAACAACAAACGGAGAGCTGATACTTGTATGATAATAACAGCTTCCTATATTTGAAAGTTAGAGTACCCTGGGACTCAGTTCTTAGTCTTCCACTAATTTCTAACTATACTCAATCCCTTGGTGATCTCATCCAGTTTCTTCTTTTAAGTACCATCATGTAAACACCGAAGAGTCCAAAATTCACATTCAGTCAGACCGGAGCTCTCTCCTGAACTTTGCGTTCACAGATCAAACTGCATAGTCAACATCTTTGCAAGTATACTTAAAGACATAGCACACTTGGTCCTCCTGCTCCCTCATGTAATCCTCTTTGCTTTTTTCTGATAGCTTGGGCCAATGATCTAGATGTCATCCTCTACTCATCTCTTTCCCACACCCACACACATCGTATCTGCCTATAGACAAAATTTATCTCTACCTTCAAAATTCATCCAGAATCTGACCACTTCGCATCACATCCATTTTTGCCATTCTTGTCCAAACCACACTGCTCTCTCACAGGATCACTGCTAAGGCCTCCAAACTCCTTTCCTTGCTTCTGCCCTTCTCCTCTTTAGTTTAGTCAGCAGCCAAAATGATCCTACTAAAATATAAATCAGGGGCGCCTAAACAACATGCTACAAACCACCAATGAGTCAACAAAGAAATCAAAGAAATAAATGAATCAATACATGGAGACAAATGAAACTGGAAACATAATGGTCCAGAAATCTTTGGGACACAGCAAAAGCAGCTCTGTGAGAAAAACTCATAGCAATACAGGCCTACCACAAGAAACAAGAAAAATCTCAAGCAAGCAAACCTTACACCTAAAGGAATTAGAAAAAAAAAACAAACAAAACCCAAAGTTAATAAAAAGGTAGGAAATAATAAAGATCTGAGTGGACATAAGTGAAACAGAGACTTTAAAAAAGCAATAGAAAAGATCAATGAAACCAAGAGCTGGTTCTTGGCAAAGATAAGCAAAATTGATAAAATTGTAGCCAGACTCATCAAGAAAAAAAAGAGAAAGGACCCAAGTAAATAAATCAGAAATGAAAGAGAAATAACAACCAACACCACAGAAATATAAAGGATTGTAAGAGACTTCTCTGAAAAATTATATACCAACAAATTAGACAACCTAGAAGAAATGGTTAAATTCTTAAAAAAAGATAATCTTCCAAAACTGAATCAGGACAAGATCTGAACAGAATGATTACTAGTAACAAAATTAAGTCAGTAATCCAAAAAACTCCCCCAAAGCAAAAGTCCAGGACCAGACAGATATACAGAATTCCTCTTAAACTATTCCAAAATATAGAAGAGGAAGGAAAGCTTTCACATACATTCTATAAGGCCAGCATTACCCTGATACCAAAACCAGACAAAGACACCACAAGAAAATAAAAAACCCACAAGCCAATATCCCTGATGAACATAGATGCGAAAATCCTCAACAAAATATCAGCAAACCACACTCAACAATATGTTAAAAGGATTATTCACCACCACCAAGTGGGATTTATTCCAGGGGTGCAAGAATGGTTCAATATTCACAAATCAATCAATGTAATACACTATATCAAACAAAATGAAGGATAAAAATCATGATCATTTCAGATGCAGAGAAAGCATTTGACAAAATTCAACATCCATTCGTGATAAAAACTCTCAACAAAGTGAGGTTAGAGAAAACATATCTCAATATAATAAAGGCCATATATGAAAACACACAGCTGACACCATACTCAATGGTAAAAAACTGAGAGCTTTTCCCCTTATATCAGGAGCAAGACAAGCATATCCACTCTTACCACTTCTTATAACATAGTACTGGAAGACCTAGTCACAGCAATCAGACAAGAAAAAAAAATAAAAGGCATACAAATTGGTCAGAAAGAAGTTAAACTGTCATTATTTACAGATGACATGATACTATATGCATAGAAGACTTTATAGACTCCACCAAAAAACTATCATAATAATTGGATTCAGTAAAGTTGCAGGGGATAGAATTAATATACAGAGATTGGTTGCATTCCTATACACTTAACAAAGTAGTAGAAAGAGAAATTAAGAAAACAATTCATTTACAACTGCACCAAAGGAAATAAAATGCCTATGAATAAACTTAGCCAAACAGGTGAAAGATCTGATCTCTGAAAATTATAAAACACTGATAAAATAAACTGAAGACAACACAAACAAATGGAAAGACATGCCACAATCATGGATTGGAATAACATTCAAAGTAATCTATACATTCACTGCAACTCCTATCAAAATACCAAGCACTGTTGACAGAACTGTAACAAATGATCCTAAAATTTGTACGAAACCACAGAAGACCCTGAACAGTCAAAGCAATCTTGAGAAAGAAGAACAAAGCTGTAAACATCACCGTTTCAGATTTCAAGATATACTACAAAGCTATAGTATAAAAAAAATATGCTACTGGCACAAAAACAGACTCATAGATTAATGTAATGGAATAGAGAATCCAGAAATAAACTTATGCTTATACGGTCAGTTAATCTATTGACAAGGGAGGAAAGAATATACAGTGAGGTGCTGGAAAATGGTGCTGGAAAAATTGAACAGCTATATGCAAAACAACGAAACTAGACCACTTTCTAACACCATACCTTAAAAAAAAAAAAAAACCAAAAAACTTAAAATGAATTAAAGGTGAGACAGGAAACCATAATACTCCTAGAATAAAGCACCGGCAATAATTTCTTGGATATCTGCCATAGAAACATTTTTCTAGATATGCTTCCTAAGGCAAGGGAAACAAAAGCAAAAATAAAATATTGGGATTACATAAAAATAACAAGTTTTTGCACAGCAAAGGAAACCATCAACAAAACAAAAGGCAACCAAATGAATGGGAGAAGATATATGTAAATGATATATTCAATGGAAGGTTAATATTCCCCATATATAAAGAGCTTATACAACTCAACACCAAAAAAACAAATAACCTGATTAAAAATGGACAAAAGACCTGAACAGACGTTTTTCCAAATAAGACATGCAGATAGCCAATATATACATGAAAAGATGTTCAACATCACTAATTATCAGAGAAATGCAAATCAAAGCCACAATGAAATATCTCCTTATCCCTGTCAGAATGCCTTGAATCAAAAAGGTAAGGAATAACAATGGTTGGTGAAGATGTGGAGAAAAAGGAACTCTTGTGCACTGTTGGTGGGAATGTAAATTGGCGCAGCAACTGTGGAAAACTATATGACGATTCCTCAAAATATTATAAATAGAAATACCATATGATTCAATGATTCCACTTTTGGGAATTTGCCCAAAGAAAACAAAAACACTAATTCAAAAAGATATATGCACCCCTATGTTTATCGCAGCATTATTTACAATAACCAAGATATGGAAGTAACCCAGTGTCCACTGACAGATTAATGGGTAAAGAAGATTTATACACATGGATTATCAACTATAAAAAGGAGGAGATCTTGCCATTTGTGGCAACATGCACGGACCTAGACGGACCTAGAGAGTATTATGCTAAGTGAAATGAGTTTCTTTTTCTTTTTCTTTCTTTTTTTTTTTTTTTGAAGAGAGTCAATCTTTTATATATTTGTTTAATTTTAAGTGAGCAAAGATCTTTATAGCATTGGACAAAAAGGAAATTCAGTTCTTTACTAGAATGGCACTACAAACTCCCTTTTGCATCATAATAATCAAAGAACAGTTGCTTTTTTTTAATTTTAATGTTTATTTATTTTTGACAGAGAGAGAGACAGAGCATGAGCGGCGGAGGGGCAGAGAAAGAGGGAGACACAGAATCCGAAGCAGGCTCTAGGCTCCGAGCTGTCAGCACAGAGCCTGACGCGGGGTTCGAACTCACAGACCGTGAGATCATGACCCGAGATGAAGTCGGACACTCAACCGACTGAGCCACCCAGGCACCCCAAAGTGCGGTTGCTTTTTAAATTTTGTAGAACATGGGGCGCCTGGGTGGCTCAGTCGGTTAAGCGGCCGACTTCTGCTCAGGTCATGATCTCACGGTCCGTGAGTTCGAGCCCCGCGTCAGGCTCTGTGCTGACAGCTCAGAGCCTGGAGCCTGTTTCAGATTCTGTGTCTCCCTCTCTCTAACCCTCCCCCGTTCATTCTCTGTCTCTCTCTGTCTCAAAAATAAATAAACATTAAAAAAAAAATTAAATTTTGTAGAACTTGTCTATAAAAATACCTAGCCCTGGTGTGTGGGGCTATGATTTCCCTTACATGTGGAATCTAAAAACAAACGAATAAACAAAAACAGAAACAGACCAATAAACAGAGAACAAACTGACGGTTGCCAGAGGGAGGGAACACAGCTGGGAGGATGGGCAAAATAGGTGAAAGCCAGTGGGAGATACAGGCTTTCAGTTATGGAATGAATAAGTCACTGGAATAAAAGGTACAGTACAGGGAATATAGTCAATAGTACTATAAAAACGTTTTATTGTAACAGATGGCAGCTACACTTGTGGTGAATGCAGCATAACATACAACCTTGTCAAATAACTATGCTGTACACCTGAAAGTAATGTAACATTGTGTGTCAACTACACTTCAATTAAAGAAAAAGTAAAAATAATAACAATAAAAATAAAATTAAAAGATCACATCGCTCCTCTACCTAAAGCTTCCCAATTGCTCCCCATTTCACACACAGGGAAAAAAATTCTAAGACTAAAAACAGACAACATGGCCTTAAAACAATCTGATCCCAACATGCCCACCTTGATGTCTATGGGCTCATAATCTGTTCAGCTCTTCCTCACTTACTTTGCTTTGGCCAATTTGACCTCTTCGTTATTTCAAGAACATGCCAGGCATAACCCCACCTCAAGATCTTCTTTGCAGTTATTGTTTTCTCCAAGAATTCTCTTTCCCCAGATGGCTTTATACTTCACCTCCCTCAGGTCTTTGTTCAAATGCCACCTTTCATGGCCACTCTAACCTAAAATTGCAACCTCCCTTTAACCCCCCAATATTCCCTATTTCTTTGCCTTGCTTTATTTTTCTCCTTAGCATTTATCACTAACACATTACAAATTTTACTTGATTATCTTGTTTATTGTTTCCCCATTGGAATGCAGCCACCATGAGGGCAGAGATTCTTGCATGTTTTATTTACTACTATATCACTAGCACGCAGTAGGTGTTCAATAAGAATCTGTTAAATAAATGAATGAATGCTAAATATATATTTATGAAGGAAAAAAATTCAACCTAGAATTCCAAATGCAGTATGCAATCAAAGGAAGATCAAAACCAAAACATATTCTCAGGAAAACAAAAAACACGGAAAGAATAAATCACTTAACAGACCTTCCATTGAAAGAACTAATAAAAGACATACTCTGGAAAAAAGACATTTGATCCAAAAGGAAGGCGTAGAAAGAATAAGCAAAGAAAATGCTATATAAATCTAAATAAGCACTGACTGTATAAAATAATAGTAATAAGTAATTTGGGCGGTATAAAAACAAGGTAGAACCAAAACACTAAACAATAGTATGTAAGATGGGAAGGGGTGCTCACACTTAAAACATTCTAGGGGCGCCTCAGTCAGTTAAGCGTCTGATTTCGGCTCAGGTCATGATCTTGCTATCTGTGAGTTCGAGACCCACGTCAGGCTCTGTGCTGACAGCTCAGAGCCTGGGGCCTGCTTTGGATTCTGTGTCTCCCTCTCTCTCTCTCTGCAACTCCCCCGCTCACACTCTGTCTCTCTCTCTCTCTCTCTCTCTCAAAAATAAACATTAAAAAAAATTTGTTTTAATTCTAAAAGCCTTGTTTTTCAGGAGGAGGATGGAGATATTAAGTTTTTGACTTTGAGTTAGGTATCCATGTAGACATTTAAGAATAATGTCTTGGGAGAATAGAATAATTTCCATTCTAGGGGAAGGAAAAAAGGGAATATAAAGAAAGCTAATTAATCCAAACAGAAGATAGGAAGGGAGGATGAAAAGAGTCAAAAATCTTTCGGTAAGTAGAAAGAATCAAATAAAATAGTAGAAATAAATTTAATACATTAATAATCACAATAAATGTACAGGTACCAAACAAGCTACTTCAAAACCAAAAATCATTGTCTTTTACTTTTAAAAAGTGTTATATGTCTTTTATAAAAGACACACCTAAAACACAACATATCAAAAAGTAAAAATAAAGAGATGGATAAAGATATACCATGTGAACACTGTAGCACAGATTACAAAAGTGGCAGGAGAATATTATGAAAATAATTATGTTAACACATTTGTAAACTCATAAAAAATGGACATATTCCTAGAAAAATATCTTAGCAACATTGTCTTAAGAACAAACAGAAAGTCTGAAGAGTCTATAGCTACAACAAAAAGAACACATCAGGGCTAGGTATTTTTATAGACAAGTTCTACAAAATTTAAAAAGCAACTGCGCTTTGATTATTATGATGCAAAAATGAGTTTGTAGTGCCATTCTAGTAAAGAACTGAATTTCTTTTTTGTTCAATGCTATAAAGATCTTTACTCGGGGCGCCTGGGTGGCTCAGTTGGTTAAGCATCCGACTTCAGCTCAGGTCACGATCTTACAGTCTGTGAGTTCGAGCCCCGTGTCGGGCTCTGTGCTGACAGCTCAGAGCCTGGAGCCTGCTTCAGATTCTGTGTCTCCCTCTCTCTCTGCCCCTTCCCCACTCATGCTCTGTCTCTGTCTCAAAAATAAATAAAAACATTAAAAAAAAAAGATCTTTGCTCACTTAAAATAAGCAAATATATAAAAGATTGACTCTGTTCAAAAAAAAAAAAAAAAAAAAAAGAGCAACTGATATTTACCCAAATGTCTACATGGATACCTTACCTCCTTATTTATTATATTGTTGTGTTCTTCACAGAACAAAAAGCTGTATACTAATGAGATTAGTTTAACCTTGATACTTAGGAACAGCACAAGAAAGGACAAGTACAGGGGAATCCTATTCATGAACATTAATGAAAAAACCCTACAAATATATTTGTAAACAAAATCCAGCAATGTGTTAAAATATAACTCGCTATGAACAAACTGGGTTTATTCCAAGAATACCACAATAGTTTATACCATGTAACTGCCCATGAAAACAGATAAAATGGGAAAAACAATATGATTATCTGAGACGAAGAAAAGACATTTGATAAAAATCAACTAAATATGATTTAAAAGTAAACTCTTGGAAAATTTTTAAAATCAGAAAGAATATAAGGATGACCAGTACATTGCTTCTATTAGTTATTGTTCTGGAGAGTCTGACAACAAAATGAGAAAAAGAAAGAAAAGGTGTAAAGATTAGAAAGAATCACAATTGTTACTATTTGCAGATGATATTATTTTGATAACATAAAAGTGTACATAACATAATATGATATCTTGATAACATAAAAGTGTACAAATTATTGGAATTAATTAGAGTGTAGCAAGGTGGTTCTTACAAGATCACTATACTCCAATCAATTATATTTCTATATACTGAAACACAGGAAAGATCATTAAAAGGTATATCACTTACAATGATAAGGACACAATACAAGGTACGTAGAAATAAAAACAACAAAAAATATGCAAAACTCTTGTGACGAAAATTAAAAACGTTACTGAAAAGCATTAAAGGAAACCTAAATAATGGAGAGATGGATGATGTCCTGGGACAGGAAGATACCATCACGTAGATTTAAGTTCTCTTCAAACTGATGCATGGATTCAATTCAATTCATACAAAACTTTTAGTATGTTTCTTTGTGAACTTGCCAAAGCTAACTCAAAAACCCATGTGAAAAAGAAAGAACACCTAAAATACTCCTGAAGAGTAAGACTATGGGAGCTTGATATTAGCAGCAGACAAACCTGTTAACAAAGAAGAAAACTCATACACAGATCTATACATACGCAGAAACTTGATATAACAGGGGTAGCACTGCACATTAGTGAAAAAAGGAGCATTCAGTAAATGGTGCTGAGCCAGTACTCACAACTACTGTACTAGACAGTGCAGATCTAGACTGTTCAGTATTCTTGGCTAATAAGGGCTCTGCCAGCAAATGTATTGATCACTACTGATTTCTTCACCAAGACTCCCTCTTCCCAGTCTTGTGAGCCCCATGGAAGATACACAATGGATAGCTGTCTGTGGGGGAGGTGGGGGTTGCAGGTATATCCCCCCCTTAATCTGTAGTGAAAACAAGAGAAGAGGAAGTGGATTCCTCCCCTTATCAAGTCTTGGTGGGAAGGTGTCTCTCCACCTGCCCTCTCCTCTAAGTGTGGCACATGGGGTGGCCAGCAGAAAGGACAACAGGCATGTTCATGCTATCACCCTCAGTGGCTCTCCTCTGCATTTTTGCAGAAACTCTTCCCAGCTTCAGATTCATAAGTATAAAACCTTTTAGGAATGAGACAGTATTTCTTTTCTAAGGAGACTTGCATTGCCCCAGCAGTAAATTAACTGATGGAAGGAAGTAGTCTAACAGAAATGCTTAGTCCTACAGTGGTGGTACCACTTTGATAGTAAGAAAAAATAACAGCACTTAAAAATTCAAAATCTTTGGCTTTTGTATTAAGGTGAATCAAATCTTGTTTGGACCTAGATGATATTATGTTAAGTAAAATAAGTCAGACAGAGAGAGACAAGTGCCATACGATTTCACTTAGAATGGAATCTAAAAAGCAAAAGAAACAAAGCAGAAACAGACCCATATAAACAGAGAACAAACTGGTGGCTGCCAGAGGTGAAAGGGCGAGGGAATGGGCAAAATGCATGAAGGAGAATGGGAAGTACAGGCTTCCAGTTATGGAATGAGTAAGTCACAGGGATGAAAGGCGCAGCATAGGGAATAGAGTCAGTGGTACTGTGACAGTTTTGCATGGTGACAGATGGTAGCTATACTTGTGGTGAGCACAGCATAACATGTAGAGTTATCAAATCACTATGTTTACACCTGAAACTAACGTTAACACTGTGTGCCAACTAGACTTCAATTAAAAAATAAATAAAGTGAATGACACCCAACTTATTGGGCTCTAAAGTGTCGACAACAACGTTCCAAATGTTTCATTAAACCATGAAATTCAGCAAATAAACAATCCATATGCTGATGGACCTGGAGGGAAATATTCAGTATATATACTGAATTAAAACTGGAGCCTCCGATTGGATGCAACTTTAGAAAGAAGAAAATAATATATACGCTAATAATTGAGTAAAAAGCTACCTGTTCCTTATGTTAAAAACAAGAATTTGTAATTTTTTAAATTTTATATTTTTAAGTAAACTTTATCACTGCTGTAACATAATACTATATTCCTCTTGTGCAAAAAATCACCATCATATTCTCCAAATTCTCTACCAATTCTAACATACACTATGATTCAATGACATTTTTAAGTCTCTGATGCCGCGAATAAACCCTGAAGCATTCTTTTCTAACTTAGTTTTTTGGGTTGGAAAAGAGTACACAAAAGAGGCCTATGAAGAAAAAGTTTCAGAGAAGACACGTTTAAGTAAGCGACACGTATTAGGCAGGACCTTACTTATACTTCTCGGTCTCAATTTTCTCATTTGTGAAATAAGGATATCGTTATCTGTCTCACACATTATTAAGAGGGCCAATAACTAGCACACAGGGATGAGTAGTGTCCCCCCTCAAATTCCTGTCCAGCTGGGATCTGTCAACGTGACCTTATTTGGAAACAGGTCTTGTAGATGGATCAAGTTAAGATGAGGTCATAGCGAATTGGGGTGGGCCATACACCCAATGACTGGTGTCTTTATGAGAAGGGAATGTGAAGACAGAGACACAGAAATGGCCCTGTGACAATGGAGGCAGAGATTAAAATGATGCTGCTACAAGCCAAGGAACACCAAGGACTGCTGGCAACCATGAGAAGTGAGGAAGATTCTCTCCCCTTCAGAGAGAACACGGCCCAGCAGACTCCTTGACTGCAGACTTGTAGCCTGAACACTCAGAATGTGGTACTCTGTTATAGCAGACCACAAGAAACAAATACAGCATTGATGCCTAAAACAGAAATGAAGCATTTGGCTCATCTCCCACATAGAAAAAACATACCATACATTTTGTTAGGGCTCAATTCACGGCAGGCAGATTCTAATGTTGTTTGACATGGACTCTCCAAGAACACATTTCCATAGTGTTTTAGTTAGGGATCATGTTTACAAGTGACTAAAACTTAACTGGAGTTTAAAAGGCCTGGGAATGGAGTGGAGTGGGGTGGGGAGGTGAGAGAGGGAATTGAGGGGGAGTGACAGAGGGGTGATATTAGTGGATCCTGATTTTCCCATGCAGATGCAGCTGGGCGTCTGGAGTTACTAAAGGCAGGACTCACCATCTGGTTTCTTATTTTATTCTTCCTGTGCATTAATTTCCTTCTTTTCTCCAACTGTAGTCTGTCTTTACCCACCACATGAAAACATGACTGCCAGCAGCTCCCAAGTCTTAGCTTTCACAGAGTTTGCCCCCAAAGAAAGACTGTCTCCATTTTCTGGGTCCCCAAGTCCAAAATGCCCAGTGAAACACTTTGAGGGGCCTGAGCGGGGTCAGCTTCCACTCCTGACCCACCTGCTGCCACCCCATGGCTGGGAAGGCACCAGAGGAGGGATGGATGGAGACAATCTACACAAGTACTAGCTCCGGTTCCCTTCATGATAAAGCACAGTTTCACATGGGTTCTTTTACCCCAAATTCTCACTAAAATGCTAAAGCGAGCAGCGAGAGGTACAGAAGTAATTATAAAGGCAGATACAAAGACAATTTGAAGACAAAGAAGTTGTCATAGATAAATCATCGAGAAATGCAGGACCTTGATAAAGAACTTTTAGTGAAGAGCCAATAAGCACATCAACTGGATGTCTTATGTAAGTTTAAATAAAAAAATTTTCACAGTTGGACTTAACTGAAAAATAATTTCCTTCCTTTACAAGAATAAAAAAGAATGTAACAAATTAAGCTACCACTCGAAGATACACTTTAAAGGAAGTCTTATCTTTCGGTAGTAGAGGAAATACATTTCATCAGCAATAAACATTTGACTGCCCTGTAAGGGCAGGGCACTGAGGTGCCACAAGATTGTTTCTAGAGATAATTAAACTCAATATATGACTTTTAACTTTCTTAGAAATAGAAATGATCACTTACCATAGTACTGGGGTCTCTATCAGCTCGATTTCGTTCAAAAGAATTTATTTTATGGGCACTCATTTCATCAGTATCAGCAATGATATAATGTCTGGGAGAGTAAGCATTGGACAGGTGCTCAAGCAGCCTCAGGATCTCAGTGGTGTGCCCACCTGGAAAAAATATTGAAAGGCCTAAGATTAAAAATCCCACAATGTGGGGGCACCTGGGTGGCTCAGTTAGTTAAGCGTCCAACTTTGGCTCAGGTCATGATCTCCCCGTTCATGGGTTCCAGCCCCGCATCGGGCTCTGTGTTGACAGCTCAGAGCCTGGAGCCTACTTCAGATTCTGTGTCTCCCCTTCTCTCTACCCCTCCCCTGCTTGCACTCTGTCTCTCTGTGTCTCTCTCTCTTTCAAAAATAAATTTAAAAAATTTTTTTAAAAATTAAAAATGCCACAATGTGGTTATTAGAGGGGAGGCAGGTGGGGGGATGAATTAATTAGGTGATGGGGATTAAGCAGTGTACTTGTTGTGATGAGCACTGGAAGTGTTGAATGTACATTGTACTTTACACCTGAAACTGATATTACGCTGTGTTAACTGGAATTGAAATAAACATTGAAAAGAAAAAAGAAATGCCCAACGGACATATCCATTTGGCTCTGCTATACTAATGGTATGTTTTATGTATTCCTCAAAAGACAAAAGCAACATCTGGAAACAATAATCGATGCCCTTGTATAAATACTACTTTTATATGGGGGAAGAGGATAATAAAAGTAAAACAATAAAATTGGCACTAGCAGTAGGTGCTAAGGAGGCACAAAGAAGTAGAAGACACAATTCCTGTTACCAAGAAGCCTGGTACGAGGGGAAAGAATGCACACAGACATGTAAAGAGTGATGCAAGACAGCATAAAAAATTTAAATGAGGGCAGAGGGGAGGCAAGCAAATGGTTATGAAAACAACCTTGTAAGAGTAGGGGAGATCCCTGATAAAGCTGAAGCCGAAGCTAATGGACACAGAGCAGTAGGGAGGCCACTGGGTGGGATTATTAGGACATGAGATGGCAAAATCTGAGATGTGGGCTCAAGGAATGGGGGAAATACTGGGAAGAAGGACGAGAGTGAAAGCAGATCAGGAAAGTAGGTTGAAAAATGGAAAAACTGTCACTGAAGGTTTCTGGGCTGCGAAGTAATGTCAGGGGGGCATGAGCACTGACCCGCAGGGCTCGGGGATTCTTAAGGAAGACTTTTGTTCATCACTGTAACCCCAGCTCCTAAGAGAAGTCTCAGCACACTGCAGGCCATCAAATATTTACCAGTTTCACCAAACAATGGTTCAAAGTTTGAAACTGTACAATCTCCAACATTTTAATGCTTTAATTTCAAAACCATGAATTCAAAAATCGACTGTGTACATTGAGGTTTCCTTCATGGAAAAAAAAAACACAAAAGCACATCAATCTATCGCATTATCTATGCAGCATTTTTAAGCAAAGCAATCAAACTCCTTCTCAACGAGCCCTATCATACCCATTTAGTTTCATTTCACAATCTCTCAGCCTCAGCCAGATTGATGTCCTTAACATTCTCTCTATTCATCTTGTTATCTCCTCCTTGTCTCTGGTCACACTGTTCCCCCCACCTACTAAACTCTCCTCCACTGCTACTGTTGCAAGAAAGTGCTTTCGATAGTGAAACAGTGAACATATAGAACAAATTAAGCATGTGGTTTCTCCCCATACACATATTTTATTATAGTAGAAAGGGAAGGATTACTCTCTACATTGCAGAAGGGACTAGATGTAGAAATAAAATTGGCATAGATTATGTGTGAGTTTCAGGAATTAGAATCATACTTTAGCTTTGTAACTTGTCACCCATCTTTGTGTCTGGGGCATGTAATTTACACATCTGATTTATGCTCATTTTTGTATTTTTGTTTTTAGCCTTGAGAAAGTGTGGTGGTTTGCAAAGTAGGTACTTGCTTTCACAGCTGGACCAATTAAGGATAAAAAGGATAATTTCCACATTTTCCACTGCAATTAAAACTTCATTATACCTGCTTTAACAGTCTTTTCTTTTCTTAAAAGGAAACACTTACTGAATACATTCTTTGAAGATTTAACCTTGCCACCAACTGAAGTCATTACAATGATGGGTCTTGTCTTCCATTTTACTCTTTTATTAAGATATATTCTTTGGGAACAAAATCTTCTCAGTTCTACCTTACATAATGCTCAATGTCACTCATCATCAGGGAAATAAAAATCAAAGCCACACTGAGATACCAGCTCACACTGGTCAGAATGGCTAAAATGAACAAATCAGGAAACTACAGATGCTGGCAAGGATGTGGAGAAACGGGAACCCCCTTGCAGTGTTGGTGGGAATGCAAACTGGTGAAGCCACTCTGGAAAACAGTGTGGAGGTTCCTCAAAAAAATTAAAAATAGATCTACCCTGTGACCCAGCAATAGCACTACTAGGAATTTACCCAAAGGGTACAGGAGTGCTGATGCATAGGGGCACATGTACTCCAATGTTTATAGCAGCACTTTCAACAATAGCCAAATTATGGAAAGAGCCCAAATGTCCATCAATTGACGAATGGATAAAGAAGATGTGGTTTATATATATAATGGAATACTACCTGGCAATGAGAAAGAATGAAATCTGGCCATTTGCAGCAATGTGGATGACACTAGAAGGTATTATGCTGAGTGAAATAAGTCAGAGAAGGACAGGTATCATATGTTTTCACTCATATGTGGATCTTAAGAAACTTAACAGAAGGCCATGGGGGAAGGGAAGGGGAGAAAATAGTTACAGAGAGGGAGGGAGGCAAACCACAAGAGACTCTGAAATACAGAGAACAAACTGAGGGTGGACACGGGGGTGGGAGAGAGGGGAAAATGAGTGACGGGCATTGAGGAGGGCACTCGTTGGGATGAGCACTGGGTGTTGTATGTCAGCCAATTTGACAATAAATTGTATTTAAAAAAATACACCCAGAATCCAATCTCTTCTCTCCATCTCCTTTGCTCCTACCCAGCTCCAAGCCATATTACTCACATTGATTATGACCATAGCTTCCTGGTCTGCTCCCCCAGCTCCATTTGTCTATTCAAGTGTCTACGTCCATCTATTCTCAACACAGCATCCACTGTGACCCTATTAGAAAGAGTTGATCAAATGATTTACCTCTGCTCAAAACCCTCCTGTGGCTTCCCTTCTCACATGGAATAAAAGTCATCTTGTAATCTAACCCCTTAATTTGTTACCTTATGGGCCTCATCTGCTTCTACCCAGTTTTAAGTCTACTCCAGCCACTGTGGCCTCCCTGCTGTTGGACATCCTGTCATTCCCCCAAGGAGGCTTTCCCTTACAATTCTAAAACGCAATCCCCCTCCCTACCCCCTAGTATTTATCACCATATAATTTAATATGAAATCTATTTATTTCTTTTGTTTTTGTCTCCCCCTACCCTTGCTCAACCATGACATGACGGCAGGGACTTCTGTTCATTTTATTACTACTGTATCTCCAGTGCTTAGAAAACAGTAGGCACTCCTATTATCGATGAATGGGTAGATGAGCATTTGATATTAAATCTAAAATTTGGAGATCATATGTTGTTTCAAGGAAAAGTAGTAATTTCGATTGATGTTCTTTGAATGTAAGTGGTTGATTAATATCGTTTTATGGTATCTAAAGACTACTTTTTTGGTAGTCAAGGTAAACACTGAAAATGCCTTCCCCCTCCTCCAACATTTTGGGCATGTAGTGTTAAACTGTTCATCTGAATATAAGTCTTTCTTTGACTTGGATGATTCTTTGAGGGCCTTGACCTCTCCCTACCCTGAATGGTTTGAATGACAAGGAGCATTTGCCAGAGTAATTATCAGTCTTAATTCTGGTTCTCAGTCCACCAAATCTAATACTGTCAAATGAATGGCTGTAACATCCATTCATTCAAGACAGACACCTGGACATCATTCCTGAACCTTTCCTTTCCTTACTTCCTACTTTCAAACCACAAGATCTGTGATTTTTTTATCTCCTAAATCTTATTTAAATGCATATACTTCTCTCCATCCCCAAACCCATCACCCTAGTTAGGCTGTCATCATTTGTCATCTGAATTATTCAAAATGTTCCTACTTGTCTCCCTACTTCAATCTTTGTCAAAACATTCCCTTGACAATGCAGGCTGAATGATCTACGTAAAAGCTTAGATTTAATTGGGTCACTCTCCACTCAAAAGTGTTTTAAAAGATCCTTTGCTACCAGGATTAACAACAGTCACCATTTACTAAATGGGGTGCCTAGGTGGCTCAGTCGGTTAAGCATCTGACTCTTGATTTGGGCTCAGGTCATGATCTCACAGTCCTGAGATTGAGCTCTGACTTGGGCCCTGCGCTGAGCATGGAGGCTGCTTGAGATTCTCTTTCTCCCTCTGCCCTGCCCTGACATGCACACTTGCTCTCTCTCTCTCTAAATTTTTTTTTAAATGCTTATTATATGCCAAGCACTTTGCTAAACCCTTCTAATACTTCCATACTTAATCTCTCTTCACCTCTTCTCATCCCATATTTTTTAAGGTGGAAACAGAAGACTCAGTGAGGTTAAATAATTTGCCCAAGATCACCAAGTCAGTAAGTGGCAAAGATGTGACTCCACCCCAGGATTATGTCAATCTAGAACCTGTGTTCCTAACCCCTACATGGAAGGAAGCAGTGGAGTAGTGCCAATAGCTTTATAGAGCATGGTTTACAATGCTCTTAAGGATCTGTGCCTCGTTTACCTCTCCATGTTGAACTCAAAGCAACAGTGCCCTCCCACCGCCAGCCCTTGCAAGTGCTATCAACTTCTTTTGACACCCTTCCAGTTCTCAAAGCCCCAGCTCCCCTTTCCTGGTCATCTTTCAAGTCTCAGTTTAGACAGCACTTCTTCCCAGAATTTTCCGGTCTCACATTCAGATAAAGCGGTGCCCTTCCTGAAGACTTCCATAGCAGTCTGTACGTCCCAGATTACAGCAATTACCTTTTTTGTTTTTTTGTTTTAGTTTTATCTAATCTCCATTCCCTTCACTGCCGTACCCTTGCACCTTTCACACTGCTTGGGACACAGTCACTACTCCACTGTAAGTAGTAGTATTAGTTCTGTTATTTCCAGAGTTTAGCATAATGCCTGGTCTCTCCTAAATCTCCACATGATTAAGTGAATAAAGTAATGAATTACACTTGAACATAAGTTTACAACATTTGCTCATACTAAAATTATTATTGTATCTGGATGCAATCTCCTAGCATTTCTAAATATACACAATATATGTGTCTCTGTCAGAACTAGACCATCAAATTGTAAGCGCCTACAGAGCTGGTAATCTCTGTTTTGACTGTATTACCCGATAGGACAGCTTGTTGTTCATACTGTGACACAATATTCTGAAACGTGTATTGTTCTATGGTCAGGAGATTGTTGTTTCTATCCTCATGGATTTTGTGTATTTATAAATGTGGCAATTCACTTTGCTTCATTTATCATGCAGTGTTCGTGATTTCTAAACTAAACACAACATGCCTAGATTAACAACGCAAAACAGCTTTTACTGCTCAGGAAAATTGCAAGCTGGCATCATAAAGCTGCTGCGTCCCCTCCGTTCAATATACATAATATAGTAATATAATAATTTGTTAGAAAAATATACGCTACAGGGAAGCTCAATTATAGACAAGCGTAAGTTACTCATTTGTCATTAAAAGATGCCTGGGCCGCGTCAGCAAACCAGCATTTCGCCCTGGCTGGGCTGACCGGTTCCGGTAACGCAGGGAAACTACAAACTGCAGCATGCAATGCTCCAAAAGTGCTAAGGAGACCAGAGAAGAGCGTCGCGGTGCACTCTGGGGTTTGTAGTCACCGACCCACGCCCCACTACTTACCGGACCCAGCCACCACCAAGAGACTGAGAGACTGACGGGGCACAAGGACCCGAGAATGGAGCACTACCCACAGCCGCAGGGCCAGAAGAAGCACGGCCACCGCAGCTCCCGCCGCGGCTAGAATAAGGACGCTAACCATGCGTAGCTACGACACATGTGTACAGCCCCCACCCGTGCGGCCTCTGAGACAAGGTCAAAGTTCAACAAGTACGGGCGCTGTGGAGACTCAACCGGGGCGTGGCGACCCTCTTGATGGGCGGGGCTTGTCTACGCTGGGAGGAGTTCGGGGCGAGACGCGGAAGCCCCAGCCCCGAGGACTTTGATGGCTTGCCTCCCGGATTCTGCGCTGCTGCCGTCCAAGCACAAAGTGAAATTCGGCAAGTAAAGCGCAAAAGTGTGATTTCCCCCCGTGACGAAGTCAGGCCGCCTGTGCGCCCTAAAGGCCCCAGAGCTCCCAAGTTAGGAGGTGTTCCAGCGCCACTAACTGTGAATTCCACCTGAGGCCAATAGCACATACAGCCTTTTTTTCTTCTCTTTTCTCTCCTCTCCCCTTTCCTTCTTCCTCTTTTTTTTTTTTTTTTTTTTTTTTTTTTTTGTTTTCTTTGCTCTCTCTCTCTCTCTCTCTCTCTCTGCCAAGGAAAATGTTTCTGTTGCACATGCAGACATTACTGTGCTTGCCTATAAAAGGTACCTTGGTACAAAAAGTTGAATTGAGGGCCCTCATCTGAATCTCTTTCCGAACACTCGTGTATTTAACTTTTTCTAGGCATTTTCTCAGATCTCAGTGTGATCAGAGTGGCAGAGGGTGATCACCTCCAGTTATGCCATGGTCCTGAGAGGAGTGGAAGCTCAGTGGCTCAAGGTAGCAGGATAGAGAAGGCAGCGTCCTACAATTAGTATTCAGTTACTACAAAGCCAAAACCTCCCCCAGCTCCAATTTTGCTCATTTTTGTTGTCTATTTAATCCACATGGCAGCAATATAAAAATATGGAGATTACAGAAGTCCCTTCACCCCAAGTGTAATTTGCCTTCAGTCCAGTACAGACCTATAGGTTAGATAGGACAAGTGTACAGATAAACAGGTCCTGAAAGATGAAACAGACTGCTCAAGTGAAATAGTGGCAAATCTAGGTTTAGAAACCAGAAATCCTAACTCCTGCTTCATAGGAGTGTTACATTGTGTATTCCTTTGCTAAGCTCAGACTTGCTCGATTATCACATTTGCCTAGAGCCTAGCATGTGTCTTCCCTTTTTAAAAATTTTTAAAAAATGTTTATTTACTTATTTTGAGAGCGAGAGCAAATGAGCAAATGGGGGAAGGGCAGAGAGAGAGAATCCTTAGCAGCCTCCGTGCTGTCGGCACTCGATCATAGGAACCATGAGATCATAACGTGAGCCAAAATCAAGAGTCGGATGCATAACCAACTGAGCCACTCAGGCACCCCTAAAATGTGTCTTTTAATGTTTAGTTATTTTTGAGACAGAGGGAGATGGAGCATGAGCAGAGAAGGGGCAGAGAGAGAGGGAGACACAGAATCTGAAGCAGGCTCCAGGCTCTGAACTCTCAGCACAGAGCCTCATGTGGGGCTTGAACTCGTCAACCATGAGATCATGATCTGAGCTGAAGTCAGACACTCAACCAACTGAGCCGCTCAGGTGCCCCTAGAATGTGTCTTCTAAAATGCAGTCTTTTAAGAGAGGCCTGGGATCAGGTTATTTAACCAGTGTGTCAATTTCCCTTAGGCAAGTGTGGAAAACATTTAGGGATGTGAAAGCATCATTTTCTGGCTAATGGACCTCACAGCACGGAATATTCAGTCTTCCATCAAATCGTCTTAACCCTACATCCTTACAATAAGACCAAAAAGTGATTATTATTTCCCTCTTTACAGATAAAGACGCGCATTCTATAACAATTAAATAGTTTGGGGCACGTGGGTGGCTCAGTCGGCCAAGTGTCTTGCTTTTGATTTCGGCTCAGGTCATGATCTCATGATTCCTGAGATTGAGACCTGCGTCAGGCTCTGTGCTCTTGGGATTCTCTCTCTCCCTCTCTCTCTTCCCCTCCCCAACTCGTGCTTTCTCTCTCTCAAAGTAAATTAATAAATAAACATTAAAAAAAAGTTAAATAGTTTGCCTAAGATTTCTCAGCTAGTAATAATTGTGGGCTTAGAATTCAGTGCATCAAATTTTGATGAATTCAGAATCCCTTGGGCTTATAAATACATAGTTCAAAGTCCAGAGGTAGGGCCTCTGGCATGGTATAAAAAACAACTTAAGTATATTACAAAGGATATAGTTTTCTTTCATCTGCCCACTCTACTATTCCCAACAAGCGTTTCAACCTAAGACTCTCCCCTCATACTTAAAAGAAGATGTTAAGGTCTTAGAAATTACATCCAGATGGGGAAATCTCTGGAGCCAAAAAAAAAAAAAAGAGGTTATCTTGTCATTGGGTCTCTTTTTTAAGGGCGAGGAAACCTTTTCTGGAACCCCTCACAGCAGACTTTCTTTCACTCTGTCTGGCCGTGTTTATATCACTTGATTATTCATAAAAGGAATGACACCTCAGAGCTGGCTGGGGTCGGGTGGAGGATGGCGTACAGTTACCTGTTGTATCTGGCTATTTGATGGAGGGTGGGTACTGAACACAGTGGTCATTCTCTTGGAGAGAAGAAGTTGGAAGAGGGTAGAGGAGAGATGATTGTTGGTTAGGCAAATAATAGTGTTTGGATTGCTGTGAGACTGTTGTGTCCCAGACAGCTTTGTAACCCGACACAGGCATCGTAGATGTCAAGCATATTAATAATTACTAGACTGCCGGTCTCAGAAGACACCCATGCATTCTCCTTTACCCCATCTCCTCACTTGTGTAGTTACCTGTATCTGTAGGAAATATCAGCTTGACCACATTGGCATGCAGCTGGAATGAATGGAGATGATCAAGCATTTAGGGGCTGCCAATAAATGGAGCGAATGGAGGTAGAGTAGCAGACATTGTTTAGAGTTATTGGTTGAGTTATTCTGAATTAAGGCTAGGGTCAAACTGTTCAGTGTTCCTGACAAGAAAGCTGAGGAATGCAGAGAGGAGCTAGGTGGCAGGCAGGGACAGGAACAAAGTTGGGAACTCCTGAGCAAAATCAATGTCTGTTGGGCTGTGACAGGCGCAAAATGTATAGATAATCACAAGGTCAAGGAGCTGTCCTGGATTAATCAGGAAAGGCAAGGCTTAGTGGCAAGAGGCAGTAACTAAAATTTCTCTTGGGCAGGTAAGTTGCACTGACAATGCAAATTACAGATAGATGAAAGTAAATTGTATGCTGTGAAAGCACGAAAAATGTATTAATAATTGACGAAATGAATAATAATTTTGAGCCATAACTAATTTTAAGTAAAGTCTGTGGGAAGTGATTTTTATTATCTTCTTAACTCTATTTTCTTAAGTTTCTTTGGCAAATATCTATAATTCATGAATATTTTAAAAGTTAGGATTATTTTGCACTATTCAGTAGGATTATACTGAATACTCAGAACCTGCTATGTGCCAGATTTAGTTACAGAGGATCTCATATGAATAGGAAAGGACAATAGCCCAGACAAGAAACTTAGGTTAGAAAGATGACAGCGGAAATAGAAGAGGATAGATTTGAGATATATTTTATGGATAGAGTCATTAAGACTTGTTGATGGATTAGATATTGGGGATCAAGATGGCTTCTAGAGTTTTCACCTCAAAACTGGTTGGATGGTGTCATTTGCTAAGAATAGACAGACAGGAAGAGAAACAAGCTTTTGTGGGTAGAGAAAGGGGAGGAGAGGATGAAAATGAAGTGTTCTGGTTTGGATGTTACTTTGAATAACCTGTTAGGCATCCAAGTGGTTATGTCAAATAGGTAGTTTCATGTACAAATCTGAAGCTTGGGTCAGAGCCAGAGGTATAAATTTAGAACTCAGCATAAACATGGTGCTGAAAGCCATGGGAATGAGTGAGATCACCTAGGGAGGGAGTATAGGTCAGACCTGTGCAATAGAACTTTCTGCTTTCATGGAAAGGTTTTACGTCCATGTTGTCCACTATCTACATGCACCTACTGAGCACTTGAAATGTGGTTAGTACAATTGAGGAACTGGATTTTAATTTTATTTCATTTAAATTATTTTAATTTTAAGTAGACACATGTGGCTAGGTGCTACTATATTGGACAGCTCAGGATTGAGAAGAGTATGGGGTCATCAACATTTTGAGGTCTAATAAAGGAGATTTAGCCAGCAAGGAAGATAGAGAAGGGAAATCCAGGGAGATAGAGAAAATCAGGAAAGGGTGGTGTCCACAAAAACCAAGAGAGGAAAATGATTCAAGAATGGGAATGCAGGGGCACCTGGGTGGCTCAGTTGGTTAAGCGTCTGACTTTCACTCAGGTCATGATCTCACAGTTTGTGAGTTTGAGCCCCACTTTGGGCTCTGTGCTGACAGCTTGGAGCCTGGAGCCTGCTTTGGATTCTGTGTCTCCTTCTCTCTCTGTTCCTCCCCCACTTGTTTTCTGTCTCTCCCTGTTTCTCAAAAATAAATAAATTTTTAAAAATTTTATAAAAAAAAGAATGGGAATGCAGTCAGCTATGTCACATGCTGTTCATAGGTAGGACACAATGACTTGAAAACAAGCTAGTCACTGAGGATCTAAACAGGAGTAGCATTTCCATGAAATGGTGGTTATAGAAAGCAGTTGGAAATGGGCAGAAGAGTCAATGGAAGATGAAGAAAATCAATGTCTGTAGACAATTACTTCAAGTTTTTCTTTGAAAGGTAATGGATAAATTGGATGGGAAATGAAAGAGAATTTGGAATTGAGGAAACTTATTTTTTAAGATGGGAGTTACTGGACATACTCATTTGCTTTTTAAAATGATCCAGTGGAGGGGCACCTGGGTGGCTCAGTAGGTTAAGCATCCAACTTCGGCTCAGGTCATGATCTCACAGTTCGTGAGTTCAAGCCCTGAGTTGGGCTCTTACTGACAGCCTGGAGCCTGCTGCTGATTCTGTGTCTCCCTCTCTCTCTGTTCCTCCCCCACTTGCACTCTATCTCTGTCTCTCTCAAAAATAAATAAAGATTAAAAAAAAATGATCCAGTGGAGGAAAGTTGATGCAGGAGAGAAAGGGAATGAGAATAGGAACAAAATTCTTCAAAAGATGAAAAGCGTTGGAATGTACAGCACAAGTGCAGGTGGTTGGGCTTTGATAGAAGGAGGGACCCTTGTCATATCCTGCAGGGACATAATGCAGGTACTGAGAGGTTTATAGAATTGGTGGTGAATAGATGAGGGTGTTGAGATGGGTACAGAGTATGAGAGGCTTGAGGAGAAAGAAGATATGAAATAATTGTCTTGAAAAGTAATTGGCATATTCATTAGGATCAGCGTAGGATTTCTGGGCAGATTGGAATGTCCATTTGAAGCTTGTGATAACAAATTTAAAGAGAAACCAGTCAGCCTAATTTTATGTCTTTTTCCCCCTACTGGAAAAGGCAGATTGTTGGCTTTAACCAAAGTTAGATTTTTGGCAGGTGAATATTTTAGCGAGATAAGGTTCTTCTCAAGGGGGTGAGGTCCATGGAACTTTCTCTGCAAGTAGTGGGAAGTGAAGACAGGAGAATAAAGGGACGAGAGTGGAGTAATAGTGGCAGACTGTAAGGTCAGGGGGTTGGAGGCCAAAAGAAGGTTGAAAATTGCAATGAAAGAACTAGAGCCAGTGAACTGTAGAGACAAGTGGTGGTGGTCAGAGAGTGGGATGCTTGAAGTCACTGTTGTGTTATTTTTGGTAGTAGTTTTTAGGGTATGACTATAAAAATGGATG
This sequence comes from Panthera uncia, assembly GCF_023721935.1. NCBI lineage: Eukaryota > Metazoa > Chordata > Mammalia > Carnivora > Felidae > Panthera > Panthera uncia. The sequence continues at coordinate 25,263,972 of NW_026057585.1, read as the reverse complement.
AAAAAGATATGGGGGGGCCACACACATGGATGCTGAAGTCACTAAGGGGTGGAGAGGACGATAATGAGCTCAAGTCATCAAAAAGTAAGAGTTTGGAAGATGAGAGCAACCAAAAAGAACTTTGGGTATAAGCTGGATTATCTTCCGTTTGTCCCTCAAGATTCACGCTTCTCCACCCCACTCAGAGCCATGGGAGCTGAAACCTATGGATTCAATCAACAGTTTTCCTTGCTCTCTGGTTCTAGTTGGGTTTGGCCAATGGAGAGCCTCAGCAGATCTGATGCAGGGAGGCCGTGTCCCTGAATGGGAGATTTTCTGCTCTTCAACATGACTTCTACACACCTCTCTCCTTCTGGGCCCCAGATCTTCCTTTCCTTGTTCCTTCAGGCCAAGGGGTGGTAAGAGTTCCACTGTTACCAGCCCTGAATCCCTGCACTATTCCTCGTGCTTTCTTTACCTCATTCACACCTCTGTAAATAGTCCCTTTGTTAAATCATCTTCAGCTTAATACAAATGTACCATCTCTGTCCTGTTGGGGAAGTACAACTGCATGAGAAGAACTTCAGAGGAGCTAGAGCTTTTGAAGGAAAGAGACCAGTGGCTTGGAGGCAGCGATGTGAATTGAGTTTCCCCGCCTTCTGTGGAGGTGTGAGAAACAAATGGCCTCTATTTGAGAGACGTATTGAAGAAATGTGGGAGAGCAAGTCTTCATCTTCTGCCGGGAAGTGGAGAAGTCATTCAGAAAGAAGTTGAAGGTGTAGGAGGGGTTTGCAGGTTACAGATTAGGAGGTTTCAAAGAATTCGGTGAAAGGGTTTGAAGGGTGGTGAGGAATGCGAGTTGGTTCAGATTGGGGGAATTTACAAATAACCGTGGAGGTAAGAATCAGGATGATAATGGTTAATCTGGAAGGCTTCTGGGCATTGAAGTAAATAGGGATGAGGGCAGGCTGTCAATTCATTTCAGTTCAGTTCTACTAGTACCTAGTATGTGCAACTTGTTGGGGGTACAGTGGTAAGGCAGTAAGAGTTAATACCCAAGCAGTGACTTAACAATGAGCCTGACTATGTGAACTGCACACCTCTTGACAGGGCCTCCTAGAGAAAAGCCACCCAGCCCATGCTTTCATGGACTGCTTGGAGTATGGGACACTAGGGACCCTGGCAGTTAGGCCCCTTCCCACCAGAGTTCAACAATCTTCGATCCTAATGAGGGTAGTAAAGTGCGGGATAAAGAAGACTGAAGCTCTTCTGCAAGAGCCAGAAAGACCGCTTTGGTCAGCATTATGTTTGCCCATGACATGGTAGGGTAAAGCTGGAAGGGAGTTCTTAGTGTGGGCCACAGACAGAACTGTGAACACCAGGACTGATGGTAGTATGCCTTACCATTAAAGATGTTCTGCAAGGTTGGGTAGGATAGGTGATAGAAATTGTCCCTGTACAACCCAAATGATCTGCATGATAGCCAAGTCCTTGTGAGATATGCTAATATATGTTTACATTGCAGTCTTTCCTGGATAAAGCCACTTGCTAGGATTCCTTGAATGCTAACCCTTGAAGGCTAAGGCAATTGTTAATACGTAATTGGCATTTATTTTGTGCTTACTGTATGCAGGCACTTGGAGCATGAATTAACTAATTCTCACAATAACCCTACAAGGTAGGCATTATAATGATACCATTTTACAAATGAAGACATTAAGGTATAGAGAGATCATTCGCTCTGGGTCACACAGCCAGGAATTGGCAGTCAGAATTCCAAAAGGCTCACACTCTTCCCTTCTACAGTATCATTAAAAGTATTCATCATATATTTACACCAGCTGTTGTGCTATATATACCAAAGGAAGGAAGATAGAAATATAATGCTATTTACTATGACTAACTTTTCCTTTATAAAATTAGAACTAAATAGCAGGCAAAGGATTTTTAAAATGTGGCTTTTTCAGGGGTACTTGGCAGATTCAGTTGGTGAAATTGAACTCTTGATCTAGGAGTTGTGAGTTCAAGATCCATGTCGGGCATAGACCCTACCAAAAAAAATTTTTTTCAGTGGTTCTTTCATATTCCAGTAAAGAGTTGCTTCTCTGTTTTCTAGATTTTTGTCCAACTGCATTCCAAAATGATACCAGGTTAAATAGATATATATCTGTCTGTCTGTCTCTCTGTGTATAATCACTCTTGATTCATGCCTTTTTAAGATAAATTTGCAGTGGAGGCGCCTGGGTGGCTTAGTCAGTTAAGCGGCCGACTTCGGCTCAGGTCATGATCTCGCGGTCCGTGAGTTCGAGCCCCGTGTCGGGCTCTGTGCTGACAGCTCAGAGCCTGGAGCCTGTTTCAGATTCTGTGTCTCCCTCTCTCTCTGACCCTCCCCCGTTCATGCTCTGTCTCTTTCTGTGTCAAAAATAAATAAACGTTAAAAAAAAAATTAAAAAAAAAAAAGATAAATTTGCAGTGAAATTACTAGACACACTAATTTTATTGCCTTACCTTATGTTCACTTATCTCAGATACATCTTTCCAGATATCTTTATAAATTCCTTGCCCTAGCCCTATATACACAAAATGCCTTATCAGTTCCAAATTTAACTAGACATTAAAATCTCATTTAAAAATACATTTCCAGACAATCATGGTATCACACCATGTCGTACTGTTTATTAATGACAACCACAGCAGTAATAGCTCTTTTCAGTTACCATATTTCCAGTTTTAGACCTATAAATAAAATCAGAAACAACTCTGTTTCTGCACTAAACACTGTTTGTCTTTGAAATCTTGCGAATTAGTTTTCTTCTCATCCAAACCCTCCTTCCCCGAAAAGCCTCTGCCTGGCACGTCTATCAAGTCTGTCTTGTCTTCTTCATTGTACATCTGCCCTTTTTACAATATCGTTCCCAAATTCTTTTTTTTAACTTTATTTACAGACCCTGAAACTTGATTGCCATATGCTTTTTTTCAATGTCTATTTGAGAGAGGGAAGAGAGAGTGCATGTGTGAGCATGAGTGGGGGAGGGGCAGAGAGAGGGAGCCCAAAAATTTCAGGTCCTGTCTTGAACTCATGCACCATGAGATCATGACCTAAGCTGAAACCAAGAGTCGGATGCTTAACTGACTGAGCCACCCAGCACCGCCCTCCCCCAAATTCTTTTTTTGCTGCGGTAGTGCTCTTTGTCCTTGTTAGAAACACACAAATTTATATCTTCTCTCTTATCTGACTATACATTATTCCTTAACTTTCTATGAAGAGAAAACATGGTCAACGTGTGAAATTCACATGCATGATAAAAACATGCAGGCTACCATTTTGTAGGCATTTATGTACTTTCCCAACTACCCCTCATTACCTCCTATGAACTTAAGCACTGTTATTATCCCTATTTTGTAGGTGAGGAAGTTGAGGCTTTACCACGCTAAATCATCACTGCTGCTGCTTTGATTTGATTTCCTGTGGATATACTGTGGCCATCTAGTGGCTTCAGGAATATGGTGATGTTACCTAGGGAAGGTACTTAATGCAGAAAACATGTTACGTTAGAAGAAGGGGATAAGAAGAATGAAATATACAGATGTGCTTCTTAAAGGTTAGTGTTATTTTCTCTTGGAAGTGTTGTGTAAATAATATGTGAATACACTTTACAACAGCAGGTAAATAGCTCTTGCTGTGCCCTTTAACCTTGTTTGTTCCCAGCGTCTCCATGATTTATTTAATATCCTGTTCATATTTCCTTAACATTAGGTACCCTCTTCATTGGGAATCCCTTCTCAATTTGTTACAAACAGGCTTGTTAATTTACCAACAACAGCTTTTGATAGAAATCTCAGATGACTTAGCTGTTTCCCAAACTTAAGATTCCCTTCGCCACACTAGTACTCCGATGGGACTTTGCTGGTTGTATTTGTTTTGGAGTAAGTTAAAAGACAACTTAAATGAACCTGAGAAAGTCTTACCACTTTGTAATACTTAATTAGTATTTACCTAGGGAATTGTGGGATAACTGCATCTTAACTTGGAAATTTAAAAGAATCTTTAATAAAATTTCCCTTTCTGAACAAATGCTATAAACTAAATAAAACCTTTTATGGTCAGTGTCCTCCATCAATTATGCCCTGTCTTTCCTGAATGTAACCACTGACTCGCTGTGTCTTTATCCTTAGCCTATAAAGCTCAAGTCTCTCCCATTAAAAAAATAAAAGCAAAATCAATAAAACCCTCCCTCAATCAGTCTGGCTCAGCATAACTCCTTGAAACTACCAGCCAAGCACAGCCCAACCACATGAAAATGGCACTCCAGTCTTTAACCACACCTTTTACACTTTTGCCAGAGTGTTTTTCCACTCCCAGTCTATTTCTATGCAATTGGGCTATTTCATGGAACTGAAGCCTTCTGGTGAGCACAGAGCAGTTTTATTTCAGTTTTTGAGAGGCAGTCATCCTCATCATGTAGCCAGGCAGCCTATTCTGTGGACTCCTAGCATGTGGAGGGTTCCTCTCAGCATATGGAGGAAGCATGGCCCTCTCAATGCTACAGAAATAGGTATTGATTGACACAGGCCTTGCCCTAGAATGACACTGTCCTATGCATAATGGATCCCTCTATGGTGTACTGACCCAAAGAGTGTCTGAGTGTCTAAGAGCTTGGTTGAATTTGAGCAGACCTGATTTGCTCCTACAAAAAGAAACAGAGCCTTTCTCTGATAAAACAAGTAAATGGGGTATGTCAGATTTGCCCTATCTTAGCCTGTCTGTGTTCCCTAGCAGCCACCACCATAACTTTCTGAAAATACTTGACAAACCACCCAAGAAAGGGATTTTCAGATGCTTCCTCTCCATTTTTTTTACATTTCTTTCTTCTAAGTCTCTCATTCTGGCGGTCTCTCTCATCCTTCAGAAATATTCAACCACTTTCCATCAAAGGAGGCTTTATTTCTTGGTTTCTTTTTCCATATCCCAATACCTCAGACTTTATCAGAATGAGCATTCTTTTTTTTTTCTTTTTAAGTCAGTCATTTGGGGCTCCAGAGGATAATGGGCTTAAGTCTCATGACTGAGGGTGAAGGTGAATCTTCCGATAGTTGGTTAGTCTCCCACCAAAGTGATCTCTGTGTCTTCTGAAATGTAAGCACACATTGCAACAAGAAGCACTTCTTTTCCTCAGAGACAATACACTCTTCTCCTTTATTCATGAAATATTCTTTTTTTTTTTTAAAAAGAATTTTGGCCTTATAGTATAAGAACAAGAGATTGCTACTTTCTCTTCCACTTTGCAGAAACAGCAGCAACTTTAAGTAGAATTTGTTGATTCTGGGTCTCTTATGGGAGTTTGGGGTAGAAGTGAGTTATTTTTAGTTTGGTCTGCCAAATGAAAGTACCTAATGTTTATATTTTACTATTGCTGATTCTTATTCCTCTGGTTCATTCATATCTATTGATTTATTGCCCCCCTCCACTCCCCACAATTGATATTCTGAAGAGGAAGGGTTTTGCCCAAAGTCCACCTGTGGCTGAGATGTTTTGGGTCCTTCATTTCCATGCGAGCTTAGATCCCTGATTGTCCAGGGAACAAGCCATCTATCTCATGCAGACATGGCAACTGAGAGTGGAGTAGATGGAGGCACTGTCTCTCGAGGCCCCAGGACCCCATTACTGTGGGATTCAACCACTGTATCCAAGAGTAGTTCTGAACTTGGGGAAAACTTTACCAGCCTAAGATGCAGAGCACTTTGCCTTCCAGCTGTTCAGGGCACACATTATGTATATGCTGGGCAGCTGGAATTGGAGGTCACCCTCATCTCCAGAACCCAATACCCCAACGTGGTCCCTGGGGGCTGGTTCTCATCTTAGTCCACACGTAAGTGGAACTAGTCATAACTAGTTACCATTTTATCTCTCTCTCTCTCTCTCTCTCTCTCTCTTTTTTTTTTTTGCCAAAAACTCAGTGTTTTTAAAAGAGACAAGTCCATGTTTGCTGCCTTATTTTTCTTTGTTCATTTTCATTCTGTATTTCGCAGCAATCTAGCTTCTGCCACAGTGATTCACCACGAACCTCTAGATTTTTGAGTCCAGAAGAGCATTTCCTTTTCTAGCCTTTCTTCTCTTCTCTCAGGCAATTGCATTTTTTTTTCCTCCCATTGACTTTCATTACTATATTTTCTTCTGATTCTCCTCACATCACTATTGTTCTATCTTGATATTCTTCTTTAGTTTTTCTTTTATCTACTTCCCTTAAAATAAAAAAAAAACTTAAAAACATACTTGGAAGATACTAGAAATAATAAAATGGAAACTTGCGTAGCCACCAGCTGGATTTTCCCTTTCTTTTATTCTTTGTCACACTGCTGTTCTCTTTCCTTCTAAGAAATAAATTCCTACTTACCACATTTTGGTCTTTGAATTTCTAAAGATTCTTAACTTTGGTAATCCTTTCTTCTTCTGTGGCAGATGAATGGCTGCCACCATAACATCTGTTCTTTCTGGTGCATGTTCGCTTAGCTGGAGACTCCTTCTTGTCCTCTTTTACAGGTAAGTATGGTTTTGTGGGGACGTTCTTGCCAATGGACTATAACTAGAAGTGGAGAGTACAACTTTGTCCTTACCTTTTTGAAAGAAGGTGGCTTGCCTTGCATTGTTTGCTGTCTCCTCCATGGATGGGTCTATGACCAGTTGCATCCATCAAGATGAGGAAGACATCCTAGGAGAGACTGGAACAACAAGATAGAAGGAATCTGGGTCCTGAATGACCTCACAGAACAGAGTGCCCTTTCAGTCTAGGCCCGACTATTAGGTGAGAAGGGAAGAAATTATTTTCATTTTTCATTTCTTTACTTTCATTTTTCACTGCTTTCTGGGGTTTCTGTGACAGCAACTTAGCCTTTAATACAAAAATTGATACCTGGAAATGGGGGACCTCTAACAAAATCTTAAAACATATAGTATTACCTAAATGGTCAGAGAATTGTCAGTGAAGAAACAGATCTTACAAGCTGGAAAACTGGTGATTCTTGTAGTGCCATTGCAAAACATTTGGTAAAAATCTTACTCAATTTGGAAGACTGACCATGTTTCTCATATGGCTGCATTTTAGAGGAAGCATTTGGAAAGAACCAGAATACAAATGTGTAACTGTTGTTCCTTGGTTAGTTCAGGAAGGTTTTTCAAGAAAGAAATGAGCTCACATAGGAAATGATGGGTTTTCAAAGAGAGATGGAAGGAAATAGAGCATATAGAAAATTGGGGCCTCACAAGGTTGGAAAATCCAATTATTTCTATAGTCAAACAGGAGAAGACTGTTTTTCAGAGACTTTCTTAAAGCCCACCCGTTAAGATCCCTTAGCCAAAGAAATCTAGCCTTGCAGCAAAGGTCAGATTAGGGGTGTTACCCTCACTTATTTTTTTAAAGATTACCTCACAGTAGCCACCATTAAAAGAATGAAAAGAAGAACAAATAAAGCATAGAAACTAGAGAATAAACAAGTTTAAGAGCTCAGTCCAGAAAAGAACTTTGGGTATAGTTTCTGGCACATGTAACAGATTGGAGATGAATAGCATGGAAGCCTCCTAAGATCTTGAGGAATTGTATTGCCAAAGAAACCCAAAATCTGATGTGCAAAAGCCAATCATTGTGTCCTCAAGCCATCTCCAGGAAAGCATACTCTCCAATATTCACTGAAATTTTGAACTTGGAGGATTACAGGCAAGGGAGAACCTCCTGGAATATTGAACCCAGGGGGCACTGTGGGCATAACCAAATGCATCCAGGTGGGTTAATCAGGGAACTCCTTCCATGGCCAGGGCAGGAATTTCTGTCTGCAAAAAAAACTAGGAAGGACTATTGGTTGTTGCATGTTCCCATTCTGTCCTTTTTGAAATGGAAGTTTTGTTATAATTAATTCTATTCCTGCTTCACCACTGCATATTGGGTTAAGAGTGGGAATCAAGTGGGGTGCCTGGTGCCCCGGTGCCTGGATAGGCCCACATATGGTCTCTCTTAAGAGGAGAGAGAGGTCAAGAGGTTTGGGAAGAAGAGTACACTCAGATATTTGAGTGTCTGAAGGATCAAGTGAACTTCTTTGTTTACCTTTGCCTTAATTAATGCAATCTTTCTGGGGATTCTGATTTGCTTATTCAGAAACCTATCACCTACATGTTGACAACTCCCAAACCTGTATGTCATGCCAGGATTCCCTTTTATGTTCTAGATCTGTATTATCCAACTATAGTTAACCCTTAACAACATGTACAGGTCCACTTATATGTGACTTTTTTTTTTTTTACAGTACATGACTGTAAATATATTTTCCTTATAATTTTCTTGACATTTTCTTTTCTGTAGCTTACTTTATTGTAAGAATACAGTATACAATGTGTATAACATACAAAATGTGTTAATCGACTGTTTATGTTATCAGTAAGGTTTCCAGTCAACAATAGGCTATTAGTAGTTCAATTTTTGTAGAATCAAAATTTATGTGCAGATTTTTGACTGCATGGGGGTCAGTGCCCCTAACTGCCATGTTGTTCAAGGGTCAGCTGTACCAAAGTTATCCAGGACACCTTTGCCTGGACTGACCGCAGGAGAGATCATAATCACAATATGGCCAAGACTAAAATTATTTTTGTTTAAACATGTACCTGCTCTGTGATAGATTGCAATTAATGGTCACAAACTCATCCCCCCACTATATATGCCCCCTTGCACTGTGACTTTTCTGTTCTTCCTATCAAGAAGTAGATTCTGGATCTCCACCTCCTAATATCTGGGCTTGCTTTGTGACTTGCTTTGGTCAGTAAAATGCAGCAAAAGTAAGGAGGTGGGAATTGTGAGTCTAGAGTAAGAAGCCTTGCAAGCTTTGCTGTCACCCTCTTGGCAAGCTTCTGTCATCATGTGAAAAAATGTGGGCTGACTTCTTTGAGAATGAGAGGCTATGTGGTAAAAGATGCCCAGCTGGCATCCAGCATGAACCACCAGCATGACCGGTGACATAATTTGCAAGGCCCAGTAGCCTCTTTATTCTATAATTATTGAGAATCTCAAGACAGGAATAGCAGAACAATAAAGTCAGCGCAAGTTGCATGCCCATGAAGCTGGCCTTGACCCTAGAGAAACCACCTTGGGCCATCAAAGCTCCTGCTAAGCTGCCATAGCTGACTGTCACTATGAGTGAGCCCAGGCAAAACCAGCAGAATTTCTCAGCCAAGTCCAGCCCAGATTGTTGACCCACAGAAGTGTTAGCTAATAAATGATTATTATTTTAAGCCATGAAATTTTGTGATTGTTTAGGCAGCAATAACTAACTAAGAAATCCTTGGTTGTAATCTCCTATCTGGGATGAGTAAAGCCTGAATCATTCACCCTCACCCATATATTGTCACATCATCTTATGAGGCCTGAAGAATCCTTTGTGCTTTTAATCTCCCTGTGTATTCTCTTCTTGCCTAGGAATGTGGGTTGTGGAGTCAAGAGTGTCCAAGTGTAAATCCTAGGTCCTCCCATTACTAATTGTGTGAACTTGGACACCTATTTTACCTCTTTGTGCCTCTATTTCCTTATCTGTAAAATAGGGCTAACCTTATCTTTCATTTTAGGGTCTGAGCAGGTTAAATGAGGGAACACTTACATAAACAGCACTTAGCACAGTGACCGTGGTGTTACTATGATTGCCTTGTTTGCACGCTGTCTGTGAGATTTAGGATGAACTGTGTGGGAGCCCCACCAAAGCCCTCTGGGGCACACAGACAGGTAAGAAAACACAGTCCTAGAAGAACTGCAAAGTAGTATGAGGGTAGCAACTCGAGCTCTGGAGTCAGACTTGCATCCCTTCCATCTCAGCTCTGCCTTTGGTTCTGTTTCTTTTGCAAGTTATTCTCTCCCTTTAGGTCTTACTTTTTGTGAACTGTAAAGTGGAAATAATAAGAGCAGATTTCTGATACCATTGTGAGGCTAGGAGGACTAAGTGATTAAGTGAGGCCTGGTGTATAGAGGAAGCCCATGAGCCTGGCCTGTAGAATATGCCTGCCACGTGATATCCGAAACTGAGTATTGGTCAGAAAGGCAGGCCAAGATCTCTCTGCGAGGGTAATTACCAAATATAAAGTACACTATATACAAGACTGTAAACAGGATGTGAGGTGAGAGATCAGGTGCCAAAGAGAGGGTGAACAGATTACATCTGGAGACCAAGGCAGAAGTGAAACCGTTCGGGACTGTGGTTGCTGCATCAGAAAGTCTGGACAATGTAGTGTATGTTTCCCAAACCTCTTGGTAAGCTACAATAGAAAGCAAAGTGCTCTAGAAGCTGATTTTGGATTAGAGGGAACAATTCAAACAAATCTTAGCTTGCCTTCCACCAATTAGCCTTTGAGGGCCCTCCCCCTTCATTTTTAGGTTGGTTCTTGTCTTTTCTTTCCTCATCAGTCAAGAATCCATTTATTCACCAATTATTTATTGAGTACTTTGGAATACAGTGGTGAGGGGCAAATCAGTTTCCTGTCCTCCTAGAGCTTCAAACTAGCAGGAGAATCAGACAATGAAACCAGCAATCTCAGCACTTTGTGAGAATTTAGGAATCAGGGAAACCTTCCTGGAGGAAGTTAGACTTAATGTGAAACTTGAAATTTAGATGAGAAAGGATCAACTAGTCAGAGGATTGGGGGAAGAGAAGAAGATTCCAGGCCAAAGAACAGCATATGCAAATGCATGGAAGGAAGAGATAACCAGAACTTTGTGGGATTTAAAGCCGTTCAGTAGTGCTGAAAAATTGAGTTCAGAGCCAGAAATGGCTAGAGAGGAGATAATGAGGTGAAATTTATTTACCCTGTTAAGGAATTTAGACTGTATCCTAAGACCAATGGGAAGCCAATCAAGTGTTTAAGCAGAGGAATCACATTTTGAAAGAGTACTCTGATTATAATGTGGAGAACAGAAGGAGCAGGATAGAAAGTCCACCACCTGATTTTGTAAATAAAGTTTTATTGGAACACAACCATACCCATTCATTTACATATTGTCTTTAGCTGCTTCTATTCTGACTGTCCTGCCCTTTCAAGAAAATGTTTGCTGATCCCATGGTGACTGTTACAGTGACATGGGTAGGACAATGGTGGTCAGCTGTGGGGAAGGCAGTAGGAAAGTCGGAAAGGCATACCTATGGAGTTTGTACCAAATCATGAATGACTCTCAACAAATCATGACCCGGATATCAGCTAAGATCATCTGTTTTGTTTTTTAACATGTTAAAATGGGTTCAGGCCCCTATTACACAACTCTTAAATGAGCACAGTACCTCTGATTGTTTTGCCAATTTCCCAAACATGTATGATTTGAGCATTACCTTGGGCCCTGCTCCTACTATTGGGTTCAGTAATGGACTCTGTTCAGGGTTTGCTGTCTCCATTTTGCTCCTTTTCTCTTTTAGAGTGGACCTTGGTCCCGTCATTTCTTCACTTACCCCACCCCCACCCCCACTCACATGGTGTATGTGTTTGTGGAGAGGGATGGGAGCTTAAGGATTATGGAAGGTTTACTGAAGATTTGGAAGACATGAGAGGAGTCAAAAAATGCAAAGAAGATAGAGTGTTATAAAAATATATACTATTTTATTATAAATGTTATAAAAATATTTTAGGTGTGCTGTGAAGTTACTCTGTCTTCCATCTCTTTTCTCTCTTTCTCTTCTCTTTTCTAACTATTTCTTTCATACACCGAAGTGAGTGTCTGATGTGGAACAGTTTGGTCTCTTATGATCCTGTCTCTTGCTAAACCCAGCTCTTGATCATACCATCTACTCACAATAACTCATCTAGGTGCTTTCCTCTGAGAAGACTTCTAGGACCAACTGTTGAGAAAATTGGTTTAACTTGACCATAGTAACAAGGTGGCTCAGAACCAGGGTACTAAGGATAGGTTTGGATCAAATAGGTGTAATGTGATATGTCCAGCTGGAATAGCCAAGAAAAGAAGTAGTCCAAGGTGGAGGAGAAGGGCAGGTAACCAAGTAGGGAAACCAAGATCATTTCTGCAAGAGTAGTGTAAGAATAAGACCTTAGGGGAAGGTGAGGTTGTAAATAAGAGAGGAGGCCAAGATTCTCGGATAAGGCGGCACCAAAGTAACTATATTGTAACCTGTTGCCTCCCTGTGAAAAGAGATCATGTCTTAATTATTTTTAGATAGGTACCACGTAATAAAATGTTAGACACACACAGTGGGGACACAAGAAATGTTTGATAAACGGAACCCTTAACCTCATGCCATTCCTGAAATCTGGTTCTTTTTGTGTTCCTGGGCTTTGCTGTTTTGCTATAAATCAATCTACTGTGTCTGAACAAATCAAACAACCCAGGTAAAAGAGTATTGTAACATGTTCTTCCTTCAAAAAAACCTAAACTAGGTCTCTGTGTATTTGTATCACAACAAAAGTAGTAATAAACAGCTGTTAGTAACACCACCGTCATGTACTGAATGCCTATTAGATCTGAAGTACAGTAGCAGATGCTTACCTACCTTCTTTCATTTAAGCCTCATGATGACACTATTATTATATTCATTTTACAGATGACGAGAGGTTCTCCTCAAAGGGGTTCGCCTTACTTAGGTCATGATAAGTGGCAGGTTGTTTGACTTCAAAAGTCTTGATCTCAATAATACTAGTCTTTGCTGTCTCATAAGTGTTTGCCTTGCCCCCAATTTCTAAACCTTTGAACCCATTCCCTTGTTTAAAATCTGTCATTGCTTTCATACCCTCCTGAGCAGAGTCTGCAATAGTTAGTATGGCATAATTTGTTTTCTCACAGTCATTGCCTACTTGACTGGTCTTATCTTTTATTGCTGTTTCCATAAATGCATGTTGACTTCCCAACATTTCTGGTTCCTGGGACCATGCTAAGCTCCTCCACGCTTCTAGGGTTTTGCGTGTTCTCCTTGTTTCTGCAGTATGTTTCCTTCCTATCTGCCTGGCCTTTGAAACCAAGGACACAATTTCTGATCAGTCTTTCTGGGAGATCTCATAATCTCTCTCGGTTTTGATTCTTCTATTAGTAAATTGAGATGATATTTCCTACACTTTGGAAAGAGTTATCTGGGATGCATTGTGGCTTTGCCACTCACTGGCTGTATCATCTTGGGAGAGTTACATGATTTCTCTAAGCCTCAGGATTTTTTCTTCATAAAATAGGATAGTGATGGTTATTTAAAACAGCACCTGGCACAAAGTAAGTATTCAGTTAGAGTGAATAATAGAGCTATTATTATATGGCTCTTCTGTGAATTAAATAAGATTAACAAGCATAATGATCTAGCACAGTAATTGTGAGCACACTGTGCTTTCTTAGTGATTTCCTGCTCACCCTTTAAGATTCAGCTCGAATTCCCCTTTATAATGCTTTTCTGTGAGCATTCTGTACATTGCACACATGGTTGGCCATTTTGTCAATTGTGCTCACATACCTTTATTTTCACTTATTATATCCCCTTATAATCATTTGCCTAAGTTCTCATCTCCTTTGCTGGCCCAGACTTCTTGATGACAAAGGACTATTTTATTATCCACCCAAACCTCGCATGAATAGGTATTTCACACACATTGGTTGACTGACTGAATACAGCCATTAATAAATGAGGATGAATCTCAAGGAACTTAGAGTCAGTGGTAAGACTACCACTAGTCCTAGCACCACTATGTAATGTTTCTCGAGTATCACGTGCTTGACATCATCCTGGGCGCTTGGTGCTCATTAACTCATTTCATTCTCACAAGAGCAATATTAGTATTATCCCCATTAAAATGGTTTTTTTTAAATTATGAAGTCTTATTACCATTTTATAGATAAAGCAACTGAGGCTCAGAGAAGTTAAGTAACATACTCAAAGTCACACAGCTAACAAGAGGTGTAGAAAAAATTTTATGTTTCAGTGGAGAACTGCATTGCCCAGAGGACATTTTCTAGACCCACCCGATTCACTGTCTTTGAGCTATTGCACATCTTTCTGGATTATCTGATGGTAGCCTTTTGTCATGTGCAAGCCATTTTATAGCCCTGTAAGTGTGTTTCTTTTGGATTCTGTTTCGACCAGGTTACAACATCTGCCTGGTTCCCTCATTGAATGAGTTAAATGAAGTCTTTAATGTTTTTTTTTTCTTTGTACCAGAGTCATAGTTTTAGCTTTTTCTGAAAATTATCTTTTGACAGAGACATAACTGGAATACAACTCCCAGTCTGACTGACTTCCAGGCCCAGTTCTGCAACTCTGAGGTCTCCGGGATCACCACACACTCTCCTGGGGCGCTTTGCTCTTAGATTGCAGAGCTCTTACCTCGACCTCCCGAGACTCTGCTTCTGTAGCATTTCTGTTTTCGTTTTTTTTTTTTTAATTTTTTATTTTTAATGTTTATTTATTTTTGAGACAGAGAGAGACACAGCACGAACAGGGGAGGGTCAGAGAGAGAGGGAGACACAGAATCTGAAACAGGCTCCAGGCTCTGAGCTGTCAGCACAGAGCCCGACGCGGGGCTCGAACTCACGGACCGAGAGATCATGACCTGAGCCGAAGTCAGACGCTTAACCGACTGAGCCACCCAGGCGCCCCTATGTTTTCTTTTTTTTAACAAGGTTCCAGTTATTCTGTCCCAGGTGGTCTGAAAAACACTCTTTGAACAACTTTTTTTAGAAGAAATAAAATGCCTGTACAAAGTGAGTTGTAAATTAAAGTTCAAAGAAGGAGAGAAGAGGAAGAGGGAAATTCTGTCTGGAGGAATCTGTAAGTTTTATAAAGAAAGTGGCATTCTGTTAGGGTCTTAAACTAGGAATGCTTTTCGCGGGGAAAGAGGGGGAAGAAAAGACTTTCTGTGTTCCAGAACACAGCATGAGCCAAAAAGCAAGGAGTCAGGAAAATGCATGGCGTTTTGGGGGAATGGCTAGTGGCTGGATTTAGCTAGACTGAATAAAGAATGTGAGAGGGAGAATATGAACCATAAGCCTGGAAAGGATAGGTTCCAGCTGGAATGGAGGCCTTTCATGCCATTCATGTATTTGATAGGTAATAAAGAAAGCTGACTGAAAGGGAAAGAGTAAGATCATCAACAGCAAGTTAGAGGAATCCTGAAGAAACATGAGGATGGAGAGACAGAGTCAATCTCTGAATGCCAAGGAATGGAAAGATGTGAGATCACAAGGATTTGATGTCTAACTAATGAATATTTACCAAGGGTTTGTTGTGTGTGAAACGAAGTGCTAAGCACTAGAAGAACATGGGAAGAGAAATTATTATCCTGATATACAAAGGCTCAAAAAGGGAAGATGCCAGAGAGACATCAGAGGTTGTCTGAGAAGGTATACAGGTCTAAGTTTGGAGAGTCATGGAGGAAGGGTGGAGGAGGTAATTATACGGAAGGTGATTAGCAAGTAGAATTGACAGAATTTGTTGTCTACTTAGATGCGGAGGAGAGTGTGTAGGGAGAGTCTAGGAAAATTGAGGTTTCTTAGGTTTGATGATTAGAAGCCTGATGACCCCAGGTCATCTATTTTATTGCATTTAAAGAACCTGGAACCTTTTATTGCATTTAAAGAACATACTATGTAGTAGGATGTTGGGAATAAAGATCTGGAGCTCAAGAAAGAGAGTGTTAGGTATTGTATAAGTTGAGTTGGTACCAGATATACCTCAGTGTTTGGGAGAATAGAGAGGACAAAGATAAATACAAGCTGAGATCGGGTCCAAATTGGACGAAGCCATTTCTTGGAGTGGGTGGAAGTGAACTGAGCAAAAGGTTAATTGCAGACTTTGGAGCTCAGAATTAAGCAGAAAGGCCCATGTGCTATTGGGTGCAAGGAATCATCAAAGCTTGGAGATGAAAAGGTCAAGGGCTAGGAGTATGCAAGAGCTTATTAAGAAATGAGAGCAAAGAAGGGAGATCACACTAGAGAATGTGTTTCCCAGGACCGACTTTAGGGGTTACTGCTACATTTGTTTGGAAGAGCTACTTTCGGCGAGCAGTGAAGCTCCCAAGGAGTTTAAGCGACAGAAAATACTCCTTCAATTCCCACAGAGGGAAGAAAAGAGAGAAGTACACAGAGCTGATGGGAGGCCATTCAACTCCTCAGGAACTCCCTAATGTTAGGTGAAGTTGGGGAAAAATCTTGAAATTCTTGGAGATAATCTTCTACAGAAACTAGGAAGGGCTGAATTCTGGGTTCAGGATGATTAGGTGATAACAGGTATGTCAGTGAGTTAACTCTGTATTTTTATATTGATTTCCAAATTCAAAGAATGGTTAGTTTTTCTTGTTGGGAATAGTCATTACAAACCAAAGGGCAGATCTGCAAAAAACAAACAAACAAACAAACAAAAAACAAACACACACATCTGCGGCTCCATTGTTTAGGAGACACGTGGTTTTGAACTTTAGCTCTATTTGTCCCCTCCACTTTCCAAATCAGTATAACAAATGTTCAAGGTAAATAGTTGTTTTTAATTGTTGGTTATAGTTACTTATTTCTCAAGAATTTCTTACATGGCTAGCAATCAGAATTTACACAATTGTTTTAAAAGTTTCCCAGGATGCTCTTAAAATGTGTATTCTTTGTTGAAAGAATTAATAATTTGGGTTAAGTCAGGGTGAATTGAAATGGAATTCCTTTCACCTCTACATTGATACATTGGGGGGCTACTTTCCCTTTCCCTCCTAGTAGAATACTGTGTGCATAAAACTGTGTTAAAAGCCACATCCTGATAGTTTTTAAAATGTCATCTGGTACAGGACTTCCACTGCAACCAGTGGTCAGTTCCTCTGTAGGGGCTCTAAAAGGAAAGGCAAAGTGGTTCTTTAAATTACTTGATTTTTTCATCTTTTAATTTTTAAAATTTTTTTTATTTTTTGAGAGAGAGAGAAAGCGGAGGAGAGGCAGAGAGAGAGAGGGAGGCAGAGAGAGAGGGAGACAGAGTCCCAAGGAGGCTACACGCTATCACCACAGAGCCCCATGTGGGGCTCAGAGTCACAAACTGTGAGATCATGACCTGAGTGGAAACTAAGAGTTCAGATGCTTAGCTGACTGAGCCAGCCAGGTGCCCCTTGATTGCCTTTTATTAACTTTAATTGCTCAGGATAAAAAAGGAGGAGAAATAAGTCATCTTTTGCTCTTTTCCTCTGTAGGGTGTAGATTATTGATTAAGATTCTCCCTGAGCTGTAGAATTTTGGATTCCCAAAAGAATTCCTTGACAGGCTGGGAAAAGCAGGGAAAAGATGTGAGGGGAGAATCCATGCAGAGCACCCTGCTTGCAGGGTGCAGTATAAGGTGCAAAGATGTATAGACAGAAACTTTGTCCTTAGGCAGCTTAAAATACAGGTGTCTTTAGTGACCGATCTCCCAGAACACAGTTGTGAGACTCTCAATTGTGCTTTGGACTCTGATGGACCATAATGTTGTCTTTTCCTTCAGCGATGGGCCTTGATAACGGGGCACTTGTCCAGAACTCAGCTGGACTTTGAAGGAATATATGATCTAATTTATTTATAAATTCAGAAAATATTTATTATTTTCCTACTGATGATAACAGAGGTGAATTAGAAGTTGTACGAAGAGGGCTGGAGCCAAGGAGAGTAGTTTGGTGATGGTGGCTCTGAGGCACACAGGGGGTGCTTCTGTGGGGCAGTAGGGAGTCAGAGGTGACTCCGTGGTTGGTGGATCATGTAGCCTTGCAGAGAGATTGAGAACCACTGAAGATAGTGTTCCAAAAGTCCAAATCCTGGAGACTTTAACTTGTGTCCGTAACTATTTAGGGGAAAAATGAGTTTCATATTTACATCAAAAGAAATAATTTCTATGCTTCAAAAAATTTGGACATTTTGTTTCAATTTGGTGTACATAATATTTTTTGTGAAATGTTTGATTTGTATTTTAGGGGAAGAATTCAGTGATTAAGTTAAATATCCTGATGGTCTTTTCATTATTGATATTATAGTTTCTAATGCATTATACATAGTTAGTACTAATAATTAACCTTTCCCGTACCCCACAATCAATTTCTTCCTACAGTTTGGTTATTAAACATTATGTTAGCATTTTGGGATACTCCATGTGTTGTTATGAAATATATTTGAGAAAGATTGAAAATATTTAATTGTAACCATCTTTCAAAAACCTGTTTTTACCTCATATTTTGTAGCAATGTGAATTTTAAAATCTGCGACTAGAATCATACCTTTCCTTGTGGAAAATAAATTCCCACAAGGTGATTTCTTTTTAATTAAAACTATATTGGCTTCAAATTATGGAAAGAGGGGCGCCTGGGTGGCGCAGTCGGTTAAGCATCCGACTTCAGCCAGGTCACGATCTCGCGGTCCGTGAGTTCGAGCCCCGCGTCAGGCTCTGGGCTGATGGCTCGGAGCCTGGAGCCTGTTTCCGATTCTGTGTCTCCCTCTCTCTCTGCCCCTCCCCCGTTCATGCTCTGTCTCTCCCCCTTCAACAAAAAAAAAAAAAAATATTTAAAAAAAAAATTAAAAAAAAAAAAAAAAAACAAATTATGGAAAGAGCCTAAATGTCCATCAACTGATGAATGGATAAAGAAATTGTGGTTTATATACACAATGGAATACTACGTGGCAATGAGAAAGAATGAAATATGGCCTTTTGTAGCAACGTGGATGGAACTGGAGAGTGTGATGCTAAGTGAAATAAGCCATACAGAGAAAGACAGATACCATATGGTTTCACTCTTATGTGGATCCTGAGAAACTTAACAGGAACTCATGGGGGAGGGGAAGGAAAAAAAAAAAAAAAAAGAGATTAGAGTGGGAGAGAGCCAAAGCATAAGAGACTGTTAAAAACTGAGAACAAACTGAGGGTTGATGGGGGGTGGGAGGGAGGGGAGGGTGGGTGATGGGTATTGAGGAGGGCACCTTTTGGGATGAGCACTGGGTGTTGTATGGAAACCAATTTGACAGTAAATTTCATATATTAAAAAATAAATAAAAAAAATAAAAATAAAACTATATTGGCTTCTTTTTGAAGTAAGAAAAATTTCTTAGTATATTGCAAAGTATAACAAAAGGATTTTGAAAAGAGATGGCAAAACATTTACTTGCTGGAGGGCAAAAAATTTTTTTTACCAAAATGCAAAGAATGCAGACCTCAAGATTAAGTGGGAGATCTGAATGCAGCATATACATTTTCTATGTAAATAATAATTATAACTTTTCATGTAGAGTGTCTAGAACAGGAACATATGTTAGTGATGACCACGATTTAGATGTATGGGCGTGGGTTTATTATAGTAATAGTATATTGCATGAGCATTTGTCATAATGACACTGGGAAATCAATTTGATTGGGACATGTAAGGGAGAGATTATGTATATTAAATAAATACTGTTTTTTCTCTTTTCAGTTATTTTTAGGATAGTTCATATAAATAGTGCAAGTAAACATATAACCAGTGAAGTAGTAGATTTATATGACTACACAGATTTGATTTGGAATTTAATATGCTTATGAGTGGATGTGGTGGGGCAGATGTTTATACTAAGGAATATTTCTAAATTCTAAAATTGCATTTAGCTGTAAGGTCTGTGAAAACTACTTAGGAATAATTCAACTATCAACTTTATTTTTAAAGAACATCTTTGTTCATAGAATAGGATAGGGAATAGATTCTGACTTCTATCATATGGTATATGGGTTTTTCATGTTTCAAAACATTAAGCATGAATTTTAATATGTTGATAAACAATAATACTCTACTCTTACCCAGTTAAATCCTATCTGCCTTCTTAGGCAGACACACTTCTTAGAGGTGTTTGGGATCTAGAACTTAAAAAAAAAAGGTGGGGGGCATCTGGATGGCTCAGTCAGTTAGGTGTCCGACTCTGGCTCAGATCATGATCTCGCAGTTCATAGGTTCGAGCCCCATGTCGGGCTCTGTGCTGACAGCTCAGAGCCTGGAGCCTGCTTTGGATTCTGTCTCCCTCTCTCTCTGCCCCTCCCCCACTCACGTTCTGTCTCTCAAAAATGAACAAATGTTAAAAAAAATTTTTTTTAAAGATATAGCTTCATAAATTTCCCACTTGTTCCTAAAACGATGATAGAGCCAATCAGAAGAGAACATAGTGAGAAGTAAATGCTCCAGAGTCAGAGTAGTGGGAAAGTAGAATAACAATCTATTTCTGGGATGAAGTTGGTTAATTTTAATTTGTATGTCTTTTATGAATGAGGGCCACTTATAATGTGTACAGGTCATTTTTGTGTTTCTTTTTCTGTCACCTGTCTGTTAATGCCCTTTATTTTTCTTTGGAGTGATGGGTCTTTTTCTTCTTGATTTCTAGAAGCCTGTTATATATGTTAAGGAGGGAGGCCTTCTTTATCTGTGATTTGAGTATCAAAATTTTTTTTCTTGGTTTGTAATTTGTGTTTCGACTTTGCATATGTTATTATTGGTATTTTTTTTAACCTCATAGTGGTTTTTGATTCTTTTTTTTTTTTAATGTTTATTTATTTTTGAGAGAAAGACAGAGCGCAGTCAGGGGTGGGGCAGAGAGAAAGGTAGAAACAGAATCTGAAGCAGACTCTAGGCTCTGAACTGTGAGCACAGAGCCTGACACAGGGCTCCAACCCACAAACTGCAAGATCATGACCTGAGCCAAAGTTGGACACTTAACCAAGTAAGCCATCCGGGCACCACTGGTTTTTGATTCTTAATTAGTTAGATTTATTAATATTTATGGCTTCTAGATTTTAAGTCCTAGTTAGAAAGACCTTCCCATTCCAAGGTAAGAAGAGAACTTACTCATATTTTCTTATAGTACATTTGAGTGTTCATACTTTACATATTTGACCCATTTGGAATTTGTCTCATATAATGTGAGATATAGTTTTAACTTCATTTTTTCCAGATAATACACATTTATTAAAAAGTCCTTCTTATCTCACTGATTTGAGATGCCACTTATTTGGGTCTATTTCTGGGTTTTCTATTCAATTCTGTTAGTCTATTCCTATGGTAATCCCTAATTTTTCATTTTTGAGGTTTTGTAGTATTGGCTATTCCTTTTCAAAAGTGTTTTGCTGGTCATTCTTGCTTGTTTACTTTTTCATATGAGCTTCAGAATCAGCTTTCCTATTCTAAAAAAATAGCCTCTTGGTATTTTCATTGAGATCGCAATAAATTTAAAAATTAAAATTTAGGGAGACTTGACACACATGAACTTTTCCTATCTAAGAACATGGTCTGTCTTTTCATTTATTCAGTCTACTTTTGTTTCCTGCAGGAGTGTTTTAAAGTTTTCCTCATATAAGCTTTGCATATTCCCTGTTAAGTTTATTCCTAGGAACTTTACATTTTTGCCATAATTGTATGTGGAGTCTTTTCTTTCTTTTATTTTGTAAGGGGATATTGTGTAGGTGTTATGTGTACAAATATACATGTGTGCATATATATATTTATATGTACAAACACATATATATCATAGACTTTCATAAATTTTATATCCTGCTTCCATACTTAATTTTCTGTTGTTTATATATTTTCTCAGTTGATTTTCTTGGGTCTCCTAGGTATATAATCATATAATCCACAAATAATGACAACTTTGTAATTTTTTCCCAATAGTTCCCAATTTCTCTTTCACTACCTTGACTGATACTTCAATTATCACTGGATTATCAGTGGGAGAGTGGGTATCCCCTTGTCCTCCTCTACCTAAGCAGGAACTCTCCAGTCTTTCTCCATCTAATCTAAACTGACTTTGAATCTTAGAATTAATTGCTAGTCAGACATTGCTATTTTGCTCTTCCTGGAAAACTGACAGTTTGGTTCAACAGTAAGGTCCATAAATGTCTAGCAGTAAGGGATTGCACATTATGGTGCATCTGGTGAATGGGATAGTCTGAACAATTACAAAATAATATGTATGTGTTAGTCCTTTTTGTTTAAAAAAATCAAAGTATACACAAATACGTATGGAAAAGTATCTGGGAGGATATTCAACAAACTAGTCTAAAAGTTATAAATATATGGTTGTAGCATTATTTATAGTAGCCAAAATATGGATGCAACCTAAGTGTCCATTAATGGATGAATGGATAAATAAGATGTGGAATATTACTTAGCCATAAAAAAGAATGAGATTTTGCCATTTGCGACAACATGGATGGAACTAGAGTGTATTATGCAGAGTGAAATAAGTCAGACAGAGAAAGACAAAAACTATATGATTTTACTTACATGTGAAATCTAAAAATCACAACAAACAAAGCAAAAACATCCATAAACAGAGAACAAACTGATGGTTGCCAGAGGGGAGGAGGCTGGGTGATGTTTAAAATGGGTGAAATGGAGTGAAAGGGACAGACTTCCACTTATGGAATGAATAAGTCATGGCAATGAAACGTATAGCTTAGAGAATATAATCAATGGTGCTGTAATAGTATTGCATGGTGACAGATGGCAACACACTTATGATGAGCATAGCATAATGTATAAAGTTGTTGAATCACTATGTTGTCTATCTAAAACTAATGTAACATCGTGTGTCAACTATGCTTCAATAAAAAAGAAAGGAAAAGAATAAATAAGTTTATAAAATGGAAAAAAGTTATGAATATAAACTGGTGATTGGTAACATCAATTTCAACTAATTTGAAAAATTTGTAAAAATTTTTAAAAGTTCATGAAAATATTTTAGAACAATTAAAAACAAGTTAAGAAAAACAGTTAAGAAAAATAGATTTGTGTTTTTCCCTTTTTCTGTTCTGTATCCCTTTCTGTTATTAAAAAAAATTTTTTTTGTTTATCCTTATTCTTTGCAAAGTGGTACTAAAATGATAGTATAGAAAGGGGTTAACAGGATACAATCCACAAGGAAAAAGAAAAGAGGCGAAAAGTCTACAATAGATGAAAGATTTCAATAAATTTTGGAAGCCAGAAGTTGGATGGAGTAGAGATAATTGACTTGACAAAGTGGAAGAGGGGTTTAACCAAAGTGCTTCAAAGAGACTTAGCACTTGGCCATCAGTGTACCACAAAGGCAGAGGTGAGGCATGGAAAGCAGGGGTGAGGCGCAGACCTGAAGAAGGAGAATTGCCCTCAAGTTGTTTACGAAGTTCTTGGACACCACTGGGTCCCTTCTCCCCCTCCTTCAGCCATCCTGCATTCATGCACTTCACACTGACTGTACTACCACCAAAGTCCCTCGATGAAGTAGGAAGTTTCTTTTCTGGGAGAAAGGAGTTTATCTTTTGATGGAGAGTTCCCATAACAAAAGGGCTGATTGGAGAATGGGAAAGAAAAAGATGTTTGAAATGGAAACTTCAGTAGAAGGTTGGAAGTAATTCTCCTGGTCCAGGATTTCTCAATCTCGGCATGACAGACATCTGCGATTGGGAATTCTTTGTTGTGGGAGGCTGTCCTGTGCATTGTAACATGGTTAGCAGCCTCCCTGGCCTCTACTCACTAGATGCCCATGCATGCCAACCAAAAGTATCACCAGACATTGCCAAATGGCAATGAATCAACACCCCCTGCCTGCCCTTGCCCCAGTTGAGAACCTCTATCTTAGACAATAAAGAATAGAAAAAGAAAGATGCAGAGATCATCAGTGGAATAAAAGGACAACAAGTCTAGAGAATAATAAAGAAGTCCCAACATCCTGCTCACAACAGTTCACAAAGAGAGAAAATATAATATGAGGAAATTAGTGAAGAAATAATAAAAGAAAAAAATTTGCAGATAAGATTCAAAGCACCCTTGAGGGTCTAGCACAATCAAAGAAAAAAGACCCATTCCAAGGTACATCCTTGTGAAATTTGAGAGTATAAAGATAGTAGGAAGATTCTAGAAAGAAAAACAGGCCAGATACAGAGGAAGGGGAACTGGAAAGGCACTAGGCATGTATTTCACTGGCAACCACAGGAAGTAAAAGACGGTGAAACGGTGCTTTTAAAATGCTGAGGGAACATGATCTTCAACCTATCCAAATTATCAATCAAGGATGAGACTAGAATATAGACATTTTCAGATATGCAAGCACTCTAAAAAATTTACCTTCCAGCACACCGTCTTAGTCAACTACCAAAATCTGCTTTAGCTTAAATCAGAGAGTGAACTTCCAATGTTTGGGCTTGGAAGATATTATTGATGGGCATTTGATAGATATGTTGAAGAATCTGAATAAAATTTGGGTTAGATACAGTAAAAAAAAGTGAAAAAGCTGGGCAGTTATTAACTCCAGGGAGAACAGGAGATTGTCAAGAGAAGCATTATCATGGCACCTTACTTGATTCAGCAATGGACTGTATTTACACTGACAGGATGATATAAACACAAATTATTGATTTGAATAAAAGTTGTGATGTAGCTGTGTGAGAAGGAAGGGTGGAGGCAAAGTGGTGGTGGTGGTATGTGGAAAAGAGCTAAATCCTCAATACCATGGCAAGAAGTCAATGAATAATGTCTAACACTGAGAGTCAGAAAACATTGGCATAAGCATATCATTGAGGAAATGAACACCTAGCAGGGTCATGTGAAACGTGGGGTGATGCTATGTGGGGGAAAGTTGGGCAGGGGATTGATGTGACTTGGTGTTTTTGCTATAAGCCTTTCTGAACTATTTGAATTTTCACTTATATGTGTTACTTTCATTAAAAATAAAAATACACACAAAAGTACTGCATACATACAGGAAAGAAATCACAGAAGATAAGCAAAAAGTACACAAAATATGTAAAGATCTCACCCACCCAGAGATAACCATTATATCCTGAAATAGTTTTTTCTTCAAAAATTCAGAAAAGCAAATGAAAGGACTTTTAAATACTCAACAACAACAAAAAAACCCTCACAAATTCTTGATACATTAAAACTACCAATAATAATTATAAAAAGTAGTACCGGTTATTAATTTTTGACTAAATCAATCTTTCTGATCAAATGCTTGGTGTTATTTTGGTTATATCCTCACTAACAGAGCAGAGTGGATACTGCAGCAGTCTTCCAAAATATTTTTACTTTAATTATCTTGTTATTTTAGAGAGAAGCAGCTTTTGGTCTCAGTTTGCTAAATAATTGTTTCTATTTAGTAGGTTAGGAATTTTTGGAAACAAATTCATCAGGAAAATTTGTCTGCAACAAGTAGTTCTGGGAAAACTGGACAGCAACTTGCAAAAGAATGAAATTGGACCACTTTCTTACAGCATACACAAAAATAAACTCAAAATGGATTAAAGAGCTGAATGTGAGACCTGAAACCATAAAAATCCTAGAAGAGAGCACAGGCAGTAATTTCTTTGATGTCAACCATAGCAACATTTTTCTAGATATGTCATCGTCGTTGTCTTCTTCTTCTTTTTTTTTTTTTGAGAGAGAGCACCTGTGTGCCTGTAGGGCAGAGAGGGGCAAAAGGAGAGAGAGAGAAAGAGAGAGAGAGAATCTGAAGCAGGCTCCACACCCATCATGGAGCCTGACACAAGAGTCGATCTCAGAAATGTGAGATCTTGACCTGAGCGGAAATCAAGAGTTGGACTTTTAACCAACTGAGCCACCCAGGTGCCCCTCTAGATAGGTCTTCTAAGGCAAGGGGAAAAAAAGCAAAAAAAAAAAAAAACCCAAAAACTATTGGGACTACATAAAACAAAAACAAACAAACAAAAAACTGCACGGCAAAGGAAGCAGTCAGTCAACAAAACTAAAAGGCAACCCACTGAATGGGAGAAAATACTTGCAAATGACATTCCTGATAAAGGGTTAGTATCCAAAATATATAAAGAACATATACAACTCAACACCAAAAAACCAAATAATCCAATTTTTAAATGGGCAGAAGATACGAACAGACATTTCTCCAAAGAAGACATACAGATAGATGGCCAACAGACGTGTTCAAAGATGCACAACATCACTTATCAGGGAAAGGCAAATCAAAACTACGAGATATTCCCTCGCTCCTGTCAGAATGGTTAAAATCAAAACCACAAGAAACAGTAAGTGTTGGCAAGGACATGGAGAAAAAGGACCCTTCGTGCTCTGTTGGTGGGAATGCAAACCGTGGAAAACAGTATGTATGAAAAACAGTCACTGTGGAAAACAGTATGGAGTTTTCTCTGAAAATCAAAAGTAGAATTACCATATGATCCAGTAACTCCACCAGTGAGTATCTACCCAAAGAATCCAAAAAAACACTAATTTGAAAAGATATATGCATCCGTATGCTTATTTCAGCATCATTTACAATAGCCAAATTATGGAAACGGCCCAAGTGTCTGACAGATGAATGGATAAAGTAGATATTGTGTGTGTATATACACGTGTGTGAGGATGGGTGAAATAGGTGAGGGGGATTAAATGTACACTTATGATGAGGACTGAGTAATGTATAGAATTATAGAATCGTTGAATCACTATATTGCTCACCTGAAACTAATATAACACTTTATGTTAATCATACTGGAATTAAAAAAACAAATTTAAAAAAACAAATACAGAAAAGATACATAGAGAGGAACAGGTGTAATAAACCATATCTCTTGTCTAGAGACTATGAAAAAAAATTTTATCAGAAAAATTTGCCTCAAGAATTTTTGTATTTTCCTCTATTTTTAAGCAAAGATAAATTTCATCTCTCTGAATTTCATTTCTCTGTTTCAATGAACAAAAGTACGAAAAGTACTGCTCAGCTTTGATAGTTCAACAGTTAACAAGCAAACTTCAGATAGTAAATATAGAATTGGGGGGAACTTTCCATGGGGGAAATTTCCATTGGGGGGAAATATTGGGAAAACAAAGTTAAGAATGATTAAAGACTTAAATGGGAATAATGAAGTGACTATTTTTAAAGAAATTAAGCTGCATTACAGTTTTCATGAAAAATATGCAGTTGATACATTTTTCTACCTCCTAAGGTCATATTGGGTTTTGACTAGTTTAAAATTTCAAAATTCACCTAATATTTACTGAATTCCTTTCCTTATCTTAGGCCTTGTCCTTGATGTATTCACTTACATGCTCTGTATAATCTCACAATAATCCTGCAGATTTGATGGTGCATTTGCAGAGGCCTAACATGAAGGAATATAGTGGGACATAGAGTAGAGTGGATTTCTGTGGGTTTACTTGGCTTTGGCTGCTGCTGTGGGTGTTAGAAAATATGCATATTAAAGATAATGATGGTGCATTTATCAGGGGAAAAAAAGCAACTATCAGACACAAGACAGGCACAGGGGAGGGTCTGGAGGAAGTATCTTGAGGCAGAGTCCTGAGATGACACGTGCAGTCTATACACTTAGGGCTGACCCCACAGAAGTGTACACACAACTATCCTGCCCACGCAGATATGGGGCAAACCAAAGTTGTCAAGAACTGTGTGAAATAAATATGATGCGGCAGGTTGTGGTCAAACGGCACTGGTGCCCTGGTATGTCCCTAGAGTCTTGGGGAGAGAATGGAGAAATGCACTGGGAGGCCTACAGGATCTTCCTCCCTGCTTGACTGCAAGCAGGTTCCTGTCCCTATAGGGTAGAATAGGTTTTGTCTTTCTAGGTTAGTCTGAGGTACTTTAGCCAAGACTGGGTCTCCATAGGTAACTGTGAATTATTATCGCCATTTTATAGATGGAGAAATTGAGCCTCAGTGAAGTTCAGTTAGCTAACATGTATTTGTGTGCATGTAAATATTAGGTAAAACATATTAGCTCTATTGATAGGCATTTCTTTTCTTTTTTTTTTTAATTTTTTTTAACGTTTATTTATTCTTGAGACAGAGAGAGACAGAGCATGAACGGGGGAGGGTCAGAGAGAGGGAGACACAGAATCCCAAGCAGGCTCCAGGCTCTGAGCTGTCAGCACAGAGCCCCACGCGGGGCTCGAACTCACGGACCACGAGATCATGACCTGAGCCGAGGTCGGCCGCTCAACCGACTGAGCCACCCAGGCGCCCCTTGATAGGCATTTCTTACAAATAACTGCTCTACATTATTAATAGAGGTGCTTACTAATTAACATTAGAACTCCCCTCTTTCTGAGAAAATATTTGTGATCACTTTTCACAAACTATAACAGCCTAAATGTACTTCTTCATTATTTTGTTTTATTCAAAACAATTCCATCCTGTTGATCCAGAACATTTGAAGGTTTTTGAGGCTCTATTTAGTAGGTCAGAGAGCTACTATTGAATGGCAAACTTTATGCGCTGGACAACTTGGAATTCTCTACCAGCACCAAAAATCAAATCCTACTTCCCCACCCTGACAGCAGAGGGGCTCCAGGTGTTGGGTGTAGGCGCCTTGCTAGTGCACTCTCTAGGGTTTTTCAGGGATTCCGGAGGAGGCTGCTCCGAGAGAACGTGCCTCTTCCACACGCCCCCTACCCAGTTTGGAGTGCACCTGCAGCCCCAAGCAAGAATAGGGCTGACTCGGATTTGGCCAAGTCAGACGTGGCATGAAAAATCAGCAGTTACTCTTCCATCTCCTATCTGTTATAAATACAATATAAATTGATAATCTGAAAAGAATTTGGGTTACGTGGCGAGCCCCGGATACTGACCGCTGCGGATGCGGACTGAGACCGTTCTCGTCACTTGCTAGTTTCGCTACTTGTTTTGGGAAACCGAGGCACCGCACGCCCTGTCCCTAGCGAGGTGGGTTTTTGCACGATCCCACCGCAGCCCGCCTTGGGTGTTCCCGTTTCCGAGCCCTTTCCGGGACCCAAGTCCCAGCTCCCGAAGGTCGGCCCCACAGCTGGCCTCGGGGCCCCGCCCCCTTTGGCCGCGGGTCGGAGCCGCCACGAGCCGGAGCGGGAGCTGGAGCCGGAGCCGGAGCCGGAGCCGCCGCGGCCCCTTTAAGAAGCCGCTCTGCGGTAACCCGAGCCCGCAGTCCGGGCGGGCGCGGCGGCCGCGGCGGTAGCTGTAGCCTCCGTGTGACTGCTCCTCCAAGCGGCCCGGGGCCCGCGGCTCCCCTGGCTCCCGCCGAGCATCTCGAGGGGCGGCTCGGGCCGGCGCCAGCCCTCGGGCCGGGCCGGCTGACCAGGCGCCCGTGACCACCCGCCGCCCTCCCCGGCCCGGTGCAGCCGCCGCCCGCGCGCTAGTCGCCCCGGGACCCGGCACAGGTGACGCTGTTTGGAGGGGGTTCGGGGAAAAGGGCGGGCTCGCTTTGCCCCGCGGCTCCCCCGCGCCGCCGAGCGCAGTCCCCGGGCAGGGGCGCCGCGGCTTCCCGCCCCCGGCCTAGCGCGGCCGCGGGCTCCGGCGCCCGGAGCTGGGTGGGCGTCCCGAGCGCGGGAGGCGGCCAGGGGCGCCCGGGCGGGCTGCAGCAGGTGTGTGCGGCCGCTCAGCATCTTCCCGGCCCCGCGGGCTCTGGCGCCGCTCGGGGCGCTGGCGTGTGTCCCGGGGCCCGCGGCCCCGCGCCGCCCGGGCGCTCCGCGTCCCATCCCCGCCCCCGGTGTGCGCGATTCGTGCTGCGGGGTCTGCCCGGCGGTGCCTCTCGGGTCTCAGCTCAAAGGGATGGGTGCGTGGGGCAGCCAGGGAAAGCTTTCTTGTTAGAGGCCGGTACATAGTCTGGTGCATCAAGTGGGTAAGTCTCCCCCTCTCCCACCTCCCCTCTACTAAGTAAAACAAGCTTTTATTCACCCCACCCTTGTAGTTCTCAAGTGGGTCCCATTTTTAGCCACCTCATGCAGTAGGGTCTAGTGGGAAAGGGGCTGGGTTCTGTTTACACCTCTACCATTGTAACCCCCTCAAGTTTATTGGACTGAGAACCTCGGTTTACCCAGCCTTGAAATGGGATCCCTAATGCTAGCATTTTCCTACAGCCCAAGAGGGTGGGAAACCCTCTGTGAAAGTACATTGAGTTGTCAAAGTTCATTAAAGAAAGGCTCACTGTTGCTGGCCAGTATTTTTTTTTTTTTTTGAAGTACACATCTGAGTGTTAGTTTAGCTCACATTTTAATGTGAAATTATAAAATTGTTCTTAAAGAGTGATCTGTGACCAGGTTGAAATGAACATGATACCAGTTTGGGGACAAGATGGAAGAGTTTGTGTGGATATTAGGAGTTGACATGTGAAGCAGGAAGAAACCGTCATTTTGGTGAAATCTTCGCTCAGTCGTAAGCAGAGTTGAGACAAATGGATCTTGGACTGTGTGTGTGTTAATTAAGAAAGATGCTGCCGTCTGGGCACATGGTATAGGCTAGAATGCAGCTTCATCTTTGTGGAGCCAGTGAAGGTAACATGACAGAATCCCAGTTTCCTTTTACGTGTGAAGTAGAGAATTTTTTCCCCGTGTTAATCTTTTCCTTAAATTGGAGGGATGAAACTGAATTAGACACGTGGCCCCCTGCCGTGCTAGAAAATTGGAAAGAATGGCGTGGGGAGCGGTGGACTTCGGATGACTTACCACCTCCCTGCTCCTGTGCCATCATCAGATGATCCGGAGAATGTATTTGGAGAGTGCTTCTTTTCTTCCTGCCCCTGCAATTCCTTTTGCTGCAATACCTCCCTCCAGCGTTGGGATCCTTGCTGTGTGATCTCCTATGAGTTTTACCTGCTGGAGCTGGGCACCTGGCATCCAGCCGCTCAGCGGTCATAATTGTTTACACTATGAGCTTTCTATGCCTACGCATTTCACTCTAAGCCTTCTTGACCTTGTTGGAAAGAATAAAGGCTCTTTGCAGCTAAAGCTGTGTACACTTGGAGGTGCCTAGGAAGCTGAAGGTCAAGAAGCTGAAGGTAACCCAAAGAAGCTGGGTCTTCTCAAAGACCCTGGGGGTATGGTGCAAGAGTTGGCTTATCTTTTCCTTGCTTTTTTGAAACCTCCATGGAGAGAGGTTGATTTGATTACCAAGGGAGACGGAGGCCTTGGGAGCAGGGAGCTATCAGAAACGTAACTCTGAGCTACACTGGTTGAGAGCATTCCCAGCAACGGAGTTGGGAGGAGGAAGTGGCGACTTGGGAGGGGAGGGAGGGCCATCCCAGCAACCAGAGAGGTAGTAAAGGGGCCCTGGAATCCCGACTGGGAAGTGGGAAAGGAGTCGGGCTACAGGAAGGGAGTAGTGGAGCTTCCAGGCAAACTCTAGAATGTGCCCTAGGTGTGACCTCTCCTTCTCTCCCTTACCCTCAGAGAGTGTTTCTTGCCATTCTGAGTCTAGTGCAGCCCTCCCCTCCCCTGGTGCTCTAAAAGAGGCCCACCCAGCGCTTATGTTTCTCCCTCCAAGCTGGCCTTCCAAGTCTGAGAAGAAACTGAGCAGAAAACTTCAGACCTCCATGTCTCCCCACCCCCTTCTTCTCAGATCAGTGTCCCATATCCTACACATTAAGGCTCCTTTTAGCTTTGATATCTCTTGGAAGGTTAAAAAGTAGGGTAGTCATTTTGGCAGAAAAAAGTAAACTGAACAGTGTACAGGAAGATACAGCAAACTAGTTTTTTCTGTGGAGGAAGATAATGAATTTATTGTCTGGGCGAGAATTGTGGGAGGTTGGACAAGGGAGGGCAGGAGGGGGTGGTGGAACTGTGCCGGACAGCTTGTGCTCTCGTCCTTGAGAGAGGAAAAGATGCCACCACACGCGTAGAGCCACCTTGCTGTGCTCTCCCTCCTTCCATTTGTCTTGTGAGTGGAAGAAGATAGCAATATGGAGGTGGAGTAACCATCTGTTCTCAAGGATGGGAACCAGACTTTAACTCACCACTCGAGATGAGCTATATTCACCTGCCATTGCTATCAGGCACTGAACGTATGACACCAGAGAATGCATTACATCAGGAAAGCAAGGTTCATTTTGTAAGAAAATCTGAGGTATTGTGAGAGTGACTTTGGTGGTGGTTTTTTCTTGTTGGAGATGAAAGGTAGCACACAAAGAAACGGAGTCCTACTGCTCTGAGGTTTGTTATTCATAGGGAGACAGTTGGATGTTCTGCAAGCAGATCCCAGACCTGAAAAGAAGGCAGGAATAGCAAAGGATTTTTTTGTTTTTTTTCTCAGAACATTGGTCTGTTCAAGGAGAAGGCAATCCTGTGGCTACATGAGAAGGAGCTTGTGAATCATTGTAAAAGGCCAAGGTTTGTGAAAACAGCGGGTAAAGAAGACAGCTGGAAGTCAGTTCAGAGCTTGAGCCAGCATGAGGAAGAGTTGCTGAGCAGTGGGACGGATAGCAAGGGGTGGGGGGGGGGGGAGAGTCTGACTAGAGGGACAAAGGCTTGTCTATAGCAGTGTTTCAAACGTTTTTGGATTACAACACAGTACAGAATGGGTTTTGCACTGCGACCCAGGACAGAAGTAAGTATGTGTGAGTCTGAAACCAGTTTCATGAAACAATATTTACTCTCTTGTGTACCGCATTCTGGTTTCTGTTTCTATGCTTCTGTTCCTATTCAGTGTTCTGAAAAACTCATCATCTATTAGTGGATCAGAGTCCACTGTTAGGAAACCATTTGCCTAATGGATGGATAAACAGGTTGCATTTGGGTTGGAGATGCTGGAGGAGGTGGAGGGGAGCACAGAGTTGATCGGGAAATCTGGACCCCTGTTGGTCCACATGGGACAGGTGGGAGTGTGGGAGCCCATCTGGTATGCTCATTCATGCAGGACTCACATTAGTGAACGCACCTGGATGGACAGGTGCCAAAGGGGACTTCCTATCAATTGTATCCACTTCAAAGCAAAATGGTTTTGAGGGAAAAGGTAGCGTGGAAGGAGTAAACTTGAATTTGAAAACAGTGTCTTTAGAGCAGATTTCTCTCTGTAGGTGAAGAGGACAAATGGATCCAAAACAAATTGGCTGGTAGATTTAGGCCACGTCCACTTTCATCAGCTGGATAGGGAGCAGAGGGGCTTATAGTGCGAAGTGTAGGCTCATAACTTTCCACACAGCTTTGAGAAGTTCTTACAGAAGTCAGTGCAGTGTGTTGTTTCAAAACTCCATGTGCTGATCAAACTCATTAGGAAATTAGCTGCTTGCCTCCCAGAGAAATGGAAAAGTACTCTCATTACCTTGTGTAAAAGGGTTAGGTTATCAAAGCTTCCTTAGACCTCTAGTTCAAGATCTACAGTCAAACTGGAATCATCATCCATAGGCGTTGGGATTGCCAAAAAAGCTTCTTGGAGAAATAGGTGAGGCAGCATGCAGCATCCTTGAGCTAATTTCCAGGATCTGTGGCCTGGAGTTAATGAGGGGCAGTGTATCTGCACGCCTTTGATCGCCTTTTCATAACAATTACCACCTGCCTCCTCCACCTGACACCATCACCAGTGGGCAAGCACAACAGAGCACAGAAGAAAACGTGCACGGGGGTCAGGGTTCACTCTGGTTGCCTCCTTATTTGCTTGTTTTCATCATCCATATTCTGACCTAGGTGGAGACTCCCTTTGACTCATCCTTGCTTTGTTTGATTTTCTTACCTCAGTTGATATGTTTTCAGTGTGTGGCTTTACTTCTCAGCTGTCTGGTATATATATCTAATGCTTTCTCCGATGTTACCTCTGAGCTCTGGACTTAGCGGTGTCCACCCGACTATTTCCATAGAGTCCCGTGGTTGTTTTCTGGCCTGTGTTGTGTTGGTCACCACCATATCCCGTCATGGCCGCCCTAGAAATAACTGTACATTGATGGGTTAATACATTGGTTTTGATTTAATTTTTACATTTTGGGGACATGGAGAATCTATCTTGGTCAAGTTAATTTAATTACCTTCTCCAAATAGGCTTAAAAATACCTTTCAAAATTACATTTTGAAGACAGAGAAAACTTCTATTTGGTATATATTTATTTGGTGCGATGGGGAAGAAGGAATTTTCATTCAGGGAAAAATTTAGAACAATTAACCCCCCATCCTCCTTTACAAAGTGTTAACATTTTAGGGACAGAATTCCCCAAACTGGTCTTGCTCAATTAATTAACATGTTTTGCTCTAATACGTGCAAAAACATTGAGACAGTTAAGAATTTAAATGTTTTCTAATTTATTACCTGCTATTTTAAGGACTTGTAAAGACTTCGGCTGTATGCTAATTGAGAAAGATTCGTTGCCTTTTCAAATTTTAAAAGCCTGTGTGAATGTCAGGAATCAGTCCAATTTCCTACCTGCTTAGTGGAGGAACCCAGGGTGGGATGAAGGCTGTAAAGGGGGGGAACCAAGTTGCCCACCTGGGAGGCCTGGCTGCCTGGACTGAAGGGCAGCTGGTTGGGAGTATCCCACCTTAGGATCTCCTAACCAAATCCTCGAGACATTAGGCATCTTGAGGATTGGCGAATGCTTTAAAACCTCAAGTCGCGGGGCGCCTGGGTGGCTCAGTCAGTTAAGCGTCTGACTTTGGCTCAGGTCACGATCTCACAGTTCGTGAGTTCCAGCCCCGCGTCGGGCTCTGTGCTGACAGCTCAGAGCCTGGAGCCTATTTCAGATTCTGTGTCTCCCTCTCTCTGACCCTCCCCCGTTCATGCTCTGTCTCTCTCTGTCTCAAAAATAAATAAACGTTAAAAAAAAAAAAACACCTCAAGTCGTTACATATTTTCTGCAGTGTTCTTTATTTTTAAATGACAAAAGTGAAACTTGCTCGTTTAAAAAAAAAAAGAAAAAGAAAAACCATTAAAACAGCCAACACTGAAGAGAATGACAGTTCACACTTTCCCCTTTCTCCACCTGCTGTCTCCTCTGGTTTGACTCCCAAACACAGCCAGGTAGCAATTTGGGGGCACAGCCCTTCTTCTCTACAAATGCCAAAATAATCCAGTTAGGTATTTATGAAATATGTATTATTTCATAGCCTGCTTTTGTTTCCCCCCCACACACACACACTCCATAGTGAATGGTGAATGCCCTTCTGTATCATCTTGTGTATTTGAATGTCTGTGTAAGCTGTGGTGTGGCTGTGCCAGTATAATCATTTCCCCATCATTGGACCTTAGGGTTTCTTCGAATGCTGTATTAAACACCCTTGGACATGCATCCTTTGACACATCTGTGCATTTGTTTTAATGATAAAAGATGAAATCATCAGTATACTGCTCATTTTATAATCTAGTTAACACAGTGCTATCAAAATTTACATATTCTACCATTTAGTTCCCCAAATATTCATTCAGCTGTAAAAGTAGAGTGCTAGACACATAGTGGGGCAATGCACAGCCCTTGCTTCCAGGAGTTCCCCATCTGAAGTGGGGGGGGGGGCTAGGCATAAACACTGGTTATAATTCCTTTAGTTTTTTTTTTTTTTAATTTTTTTTTTTTACATTTTATTTATTTTTGATAGAGAGCACAAGTGGGGGAGGGGCAGAGAGAGAGAGAGGGTGGGACACAGAATCCGAAGCAGGCTCCAGGCTCTGAGTTGTCAGCACAGAGCCCGACGCGGGGCTCGAACTCACAAACCGCGAGATCATGACCTGAGCCAATGTTGGACGCTTAACCGACTGAGCCACCCAGGCACCCCATAATGCCTTTAGTTTTATTTATACCCTACTTTGTTCCAAAAGCGATCTGGGATGGCTTACAAAGATCCATACAATATGACAAGATACAGTAGATTTAGGATGAGAAAGAAAAATAAGCCAAAAGAAAATAAGATGGAGTTATGAGTGAGGTTGTAAGGGTACCTTCAAGTTCTGGCTGTAGGCTTTGCAGCAGCCTAGGAGAAGAGACAAACAGCCCACAGCAAGGTTTAAGGTGTCCAGAAGAGAAACCAAATTGGAGAAATCCATCTATTCCTGATTCTGGGAGGTGAGAGAAACTTCTTTGGATTTTCAGCAAGAAAACACTGCATATGCAATGGCCAGCATTCTCAACAACGTCCCCAATGTTGTACAAAACCTAGTGACCTTGCTTCAAGATGCCATTTCATGTCCTGTTCCTCCTTGCTAGCGAGGGGTAACATACCTTGGCCCTCCTCAGTAAGAGTCATTAGGGTGAGGGGTAAGTTCATGGGTTTAATCCAGAGAGAGCTTTAGGAGTACCAATGAAAGTAGCAATCGGGTATTATTCTTAGACCATGTTTTCTACAAGATAATACAGGATATATAATCTTAGTGGAATTTCTGTGAGTAGAACCCACTTCCCTGAGATTACTAGCCTTGCAACTTACAAAGCAAGAAGTGAGGATATTTATTGTTATAGTTTTTTTTTTATTTTTTTTTAAAGTTTATTCATTATTGAGAGAGACAGAGCATAAGTGGGGGAGGGGCAGAGAGAGGGGGAGACAGAGAATCCAAAGCAGGAGGCTCCAGGGTCTGAGCTGTCAGCACAGAGCCCGACATGGGGCTCGAACTCACAAACCATGAGATCAGGCCCTGAACCGAAGTCAGATGCCCAACTGACTGAGCCACCCAGGCGCCCCCATTGTTATAGTTTCTATTTAAATTCCGGTTGACATACAGTATAATGTTAGTTTCAGGTGTGCAATTTACTGATTCAGTGCTTCTGTACATCACATCACCCAGTGCTCATCACGACAAGCACGCTTCTCTATCCCCATCACCTATTTAACCCCTGCTCCTCACCCACCTCCCAGAAGTGAGGATTATGTTTAAATGGCATTAATGTATTGGGACTGTAACAATGAACAAAATATTTTCCTCTTAAAAACACACATGCCCAAGTCTGCAGTTGGTCCACGCAGGAAGGATGGTATGTGTTGACACTGAGGAGCTCCGCAAGTGAGAAGGCCCAGAGCCATCATTCCAAGAAATCTTGAGAGCATCTCCAAGCTTCCAGTTATTACTAGGTGGTAGCATGGGAGAGTATTAGCAAGACTCAGAGGTCTACAGATTGGGGCAGTGTGACCCTGTTTTGTGAAGCTGGGAAAGTTCCACTCTCACGAACCACCTGGGTCTGTGTTTCCATGACCACATCCACTTAAGTCTTGCCTCAGAACATCGTCCCAGGACAGTTCTTTGTTACCAAGTCTGTCGGTCAAGCTGAGGTACTTTAACAGGACTTACCCTAAATTTAAACATGAGGTTTGTATGTTTGTCAGTGTTAACCTTGAGGTCACCCAGAGCAACGTGTGACTGATTTGCACATCACCTCTTAGCTTGTGAAGTGTTTCAGAGAAACGTGTCTGTGTGTTCAGATTTTTTTTGGCTGCCTGATTAAGTGTCAAACCAGATACTGAATCAGGCTGCTAAGTGCCACATGTATTGGGAAACATGCATTTGGCAAAGGCAATCTATGGGAAGAGGTCAGAAGAGAAACCGCTCTCAAAGTACCTTAGTAGGGGTGTTCGTTAAGTGGCCCTTAGGGACCAGCATGAAAATTCACCTAGAAAATTCAGGAACCCCTTGGCTGTCTTCTCATTTAAGCCACTACACCCCCCAATCAGATTAGAGGTGAATATAAGCTGCCGGGCTCCTAAGCCAAAGGTGAAAAAGGAGAGGGAAACGATGACACTGCTTCAGATACCAAATATCTATCCCGTTGTGACTTGGTAACATTTGAGAGATGGGTGTAACATTTCTTGGTTAGGAAAAGGTGGTGATAATAAGTGCTATCCTTTATTGAGTGGTGTTTTGATGTATTCCTGAATAACCACCCCCGGAACCTAGTGGTTTACAACAATGATTTCTTATTTGTCGTGACTCTGTGGGTGGCCAGGCAGTTACCCTGCCGCCTCTAGGCTCATTCGTATGGCAGTATTCAGCTGGAGGGTCCGCTGGGCTGGAAGATGGAAACAGGCTTGCCAGCGCGGCTGGGAGCCCGTACTGAGTGTTGTCTATCAGCTGGGTGTCTCGGTTCTCCAGGTGGTCTCATGCTCCAATAGACTAGACCGGTTTCTTCACATGGCGGGTTTAGAGCAGTGCTCAAGAGAGCAAAAGGCGGATGCTGCAAGGTCTTTTGAGGCCTACCTATGCTTCAGAAACCTCACAGCCTCTCTCCTACCGATTGCGTGTCAGCAGATGGCAAGGTCAGCCCAGATTCATGGGGGCAGAGGCATAAACTCCACCTCTGGGTGACAGGGGTGGCAATGTCACACTACTGAGGAATTATCACAAGTAGCTACATGTGCCGAGCACTGTGCCTGGTGCATTGATTTCATCTCACGTAAGCCAGACAACCCTCTTGCACTGTAGGCATTCTTAATCCCTTTCATCGGACTTGCAAGTTAGAAAGGTCATATTCTTCTTGCCCATGGCAACTTGATAAATCCTGGGACTAGGATTTGATTCTAGGTCTCTCTCTAGTTGAATGAAATGCATTTTAAGACTCAACAGGTGGGAGATTTGCTCAATTGTTCTTCAGCTCCTCTAACGCAGTTAATATTGTCTCTGATTCCTGTATAGAGCAGGCGAACAGAGAGAAACATAGAAGGCAGGCAGGCTTTGTTCTACCTCAGCCACTTCTCTGCATCCCAGAGACTCTCTCAGGGGGAATTGGATCAACAATTTGAAGGTGAGACGGACCTCCCTCTCTCCTTAGGTTCTGATTTCCCAGCTTGCTTGGCAGTGATTCCTTTAGAAAAGGAACAAAACATATTTTGAAAAATCTTGCTCTGTCCAGCTTTTCCTTGATTTCACAGTGTTGGCAGGAACCCAAGAGATATCCCAAGCCAAGAGGCTCCCTTCCAGGAAGGGAATTGCAGGGAAATCAGGACATCCAAAGTTGGGTAGAGGTTGGCTGCAGAACCTCATTCCTCTTCCTGAGTCCCCCAGGTGACATGACACCACCTGCTTCAGCTGTAGGGCTCCTCACACGCTAACCTCTTCTAAGACTAGGAGAGTGTGTTGTATTTGAAATGTTGATTTCCTTAAAGGTGACACCTCCAATTGTATACATTTTCAACCCCTTATTATTTGTGCCAAGTACTGTATTAGTGTGATCTTCCAATTACTTGCCAAGGCCTTCCAATGCCTTGGTTTAAGACATTCTGGTTTAACCAAAAGCTAATGGCTACCATTGGAGCTCTTAGGTTTGAAAAACAAAACCTTCTTTACAATAAACTTTTAAGTGGGTTGAGATGCTAGGAAACATTTACCAAGTAAATAAAATGTGCCATCTGTGCTCTCAGGCTTAAGGCCCTAGAAAGTGAACTGAATTTCTAAGGGGAGAATTCTATGGTGGATTGGGGGCTGGGAACCAGCAAAGTAGAAGGGAAAGCTGGGAAAGGTGGCCTTTTTTCAATTGTCACTCCCTTATACTTCTTGTTAGGCATTAAAAAACAAATCCCATATCAGAGAGTCAGTGTAAAATGAAATAAAAAAATGTAAATAAGACAAAAAACTTAAAAAGTTGACACAGCATAGATTAACTATATTAGATTTCATTTTATTTATTTTTAAGTTAGTAGCCAGAATATGTAAAAAGTATAAATGAGCATAAGTTAGGAAAATAAGAATAAATGTTTTATTAAAATCCTAATTGAAAATACCTGTAATAGGGGCACCTGGATGGTCCAGTCGGTTAAGCTTCTGACTCTTCTTCTTCTTTTTTTTTTTTTTTTAATGCTTACTTATTTTTGAGAGAGACAGAGACAGAATGTGAGTGGGTTGGGGCAGAGAGAGAGGGAGGCACAGAATCTGAAGCAGGCTCCAGGCTCTGAGCTGTCAGCACAGACCCTGACATGGGGCTCAAACTCACGAACTGTGAGATCACAACCTGAGCAAAAGTCAGTTGCTCAACCGACTGAGCCACCCAGGTGCCCCTAAGCTTCTGACTCTTGATCTCAGTTTAGGTCTTGATCTCAGGGCTGTGAGTTCAAGCCCCGAATTGGGCTCTGCGCTGGGCATGAAGCCTTCTTAAACAAAACAAAACAAACAAACAAACAACCTATAATAGAAGGGAGACCTAATCAAGTGCTGTGGGAAACAGAGGAGAGAAATTATTTCTTGAAAGAGCAGGAATTCTCAGGGAGGGGTTAAGGAGGAGATACCCACCCGTCCTTGCTGTGCCAGAATGTCGTGGTGGGGACTCTGGGCTGAGTGAAAAAATATCAACCTCCCAACCCCCCAACAACAACCAAACTTTAAAAAGAAGACTACAGAATCATCTTGACTGGTCTGCATAAGAATACATACAGAGAAAGTACTGTATGAGCACATGTGAGAGGGGCAGGGAGAAGCTCTGGGATATGAAATTTTGAAAAACAATGAGAAGGGTCAGAGAAAGATCTAGAAGGCACTGGCATAAGGAGACAAAAGAGAAATCTTGGACTAAAGTGATTTGTAGCAATATGAATTAGCTATTACAACAGTTCTCCAAGTTGTTGCAAGATGGGGCCACCCCACAGCCCCTGAGTGTGGGGGTCTCTTACAGAGCCAGTTTGGGGAGCAGAATTTTAGCCTCCCTCCTGCTTGTACATCCTGTGATTGTAATTATTACATAGGACGGTGGGACAAATAAAGGTCAGGTAGAAAAGTATGAATATTTAACCTTAAATATTTAAAATTTTGTTATTAAGACAATCTATAAACCAAAAAAAAAAAAAAAAAAAAATTCAGGGAGGTGTCCATTGCCAGGGTGTGTAACATGGAGAATTGAACGATTTCTCTTTGATTTGAATTCTGTTATATGCTCTTGGAAGAAAAAGGATTGAAGGAATGGGAAAAATATAAAGGATACCCTTATTCAAAGTTTAGTATCTTAAGTGACAGGGAAGAACCATAGAGAATTCTTTTCTTATCCTCATGAGCAGTTCCTTGTTAAATCTTAAGTAACATCATGTATCTGAGAAAGGGAGTGTAATTTAATCATTTTCATATAGGGTTCCTTACTCCTTCCTGGTTTAGTCTTCATTTTCTTCCCATTGCTTCTGTTTAAAAAGCAGTACCATGAATATTTGAGGATTTATGGAAGTTAGGTTGATTTCTTATGTAGCTGCCTTCTGGTAGACCTTCACACTAATGCTAATGGTACTTGGTACTCAGGAAATGAAAGGAGGTGGAATGTTTCTGCACATAGTTTTCCTAACTTTTTTTCATATAGCTTTTGATGTAGAATGAAAATAACAGTAATGACAATAAAAAACACAAAGTATAACTGTAGTTAGTTGAGAGCTTTGTACATATTTGATTAGATGTTTAATGGTTTTTACAAGAATCAAAAGACAAAAGTGGGTAGTGTGGTAGTTATTTTTTACTAAGGGGGGGGTGTTATTGTCTCCATTAATTACTAACATTTCACAAGCACTTAGGTAAGCATTTGCCCATATGTAAATGCAAACAGAAACCAGAATGAATAGGTGAGGTGCTGGTGTGGCTTTTTTGAAAGGGTTTTTGTTTGGTTTGGTAAATGTCTCATCTTCTGCAGTCATGCGTTCATTTAAAAATGGCTTATAGTTTGCAAGTAGAGACTTTTAAAACACTTTCACATGTTAGGCTTACTGACATGGTAGATAAATCAGTAAGTACTTCTGTAGCTGGTAAGAGTATGAAAATACAGTGCAGATTATAATTATTATGAAACCTTTGAACACATACTATTTGTTATAAGGAATTTGGGGTAGACAAACTATATATGCTACTGCTATGACCTAAATGTTTGTTTTCCCCTCCCCACCCTGCAAATTCATATGTTGAAATCCTACCCCCAGGAGGTGGTAGTATGAGCCAGCAGGGTCTTTGGGAAGTGATTAGGTCATGAGGGTGGAGCCCTCATGAATGGGATCAGTGCTCTTGTAAGAG
Source organism: Panthera uncia (assembly GCF_023721935.1). Classification (NCBI taxonomy): domain Eukaryota; kingdom Metazoa; phylum Chordata; class Mammalia; order Carnivora; family Felidae; genus Panthera; species Panthera uncia. The sequence continues at coordinate 25,222,409 of NW_026057585.1, read as the reverse complement.
ACCCCACTTGAGCCACCTTGCCCCTTCTGCCAGGTGAAGCCTGTGACCTGGAGGAGGGCCCTCACCAAACCATACTGGTACCCTGATCTCAAACTTCCAGCCTCCAGAACTGTAGGCAGTAATAAATTTCTGATGTTTATAAGCCACCCAGTCTGTGGTATTTTGTTACAGCTGTACAAATGGACTGAAACACTTATTCAGTATTAGGTCACTTTAAAATATTGATGGGTACTTTTTGCTCTTGGACATTTGAAGTGATTTTCCTTTTGAAGGAAATACGTTCTCAGGTTTTCCCAATGTTCTGACTACACTGTAAAATGAGGGACCTGTTGCTGATGAGATACTAGCAGAATGAAAAGCACATATAAGAATATGAGTATCTGTTATTGTCATTTTATTTAATAGACATTTATTGAGCACATGCTATATGGCAGGCCTTCGCTAGGCATAGGGATGCAGTGGTGAGGGAGAAAATGTTCATGTTTCCCACCTTTATGGGGCTCACATTTCTCTGGGGGAAGGAGACATTCATTGAAATTGCAGCTACATCTGACAGAGACAAATACCATATGATCTCACTCATGTGGAATCTAAAAAAAACCAGATGAATATACAAGCAAACAAATAGAATCAGACCTATAAATACAGAGACCAAACTGATGGTTGCTAGAGGGGAGGGTGGTGGGGAGTAGGCAAAATGGGGAAAGGGGAGAGGGAGACACAGGTTTCCAGTTAAGGAATAAGTCACGGGGATGGAGGGCACGGTGTAGGGAATACAGTCAGTGGTACTGCAGTAATGTCATATGGTGACAGATGGTAGCTATGCCTGTGGTGAGCCTGCTGTAACATACAGAATTGTTGAATTGCTATGTTGTGCACATAAACTAATATAACATTGTGTGTCAACTATACTCAAGTTAAAAAGAAATTTTTAAAAATAAATTGCAGCTGTAAAGGCGAGGGACTTGGCACTCTGAGAGCAGATGAGGGGAGGGGGACTGATCTGGTGCTGGAGCTTGGAGAAGGCTTCTCTGAGGAAGTGAGGGTTGACCTGAGAGCTGAAGAAGTTTGAGAGTTAACTCGGGAGTAGCCAATAGAAAGATCAAGTTGCAGAGAATAAAGGGTAATGGGGAGCAGAAGACTCCCAAGGCAGCCAGAAAGGATGGATTCAAAGTGCACGGGTTAGAGAGCTTGCCCTGAGGTGGAAGGACAGATGGGTGAAGGTGCAGGTAGTTTGTGTGCAGGTAGCGTTTTCATATGTTGGCTTCTGTGTGTGTGTGTGTGTGTGTGTGTGTGTGTGTGTGTGAAGTCAGATGGGGGTTATCTGTTAAGAATGGGGGTGGATGGTTAGACGTTTGAAAAGTAGAGATGATTTGAAAAATCATTTGTGGAGTGGGAAAGGATTGGTTGGCCTGGGCAGTGCGTGGGAGCGCTGTGCAGCCTTGAGGGCTGTTTGATCCCACTGTCATTCCTCACTCACCAGCCTCAATCTCTGCGGGTATGTGACATTTCCCAACAGCGCTCTGATTGTTTAGGGCTCATCACTGAGTAAATAGTTGAGCAGCTCTGGGGTTGGAGTTTTGCCAGCTCTTGGCAGTGGAAAGGGAATGTGGGGTGTTAGTAAGAGTATTACTGAAATGATGGTCTTTAGGATCTAAGCTGATGAAAGAGGGAAATAAAACAGAGGAAAGGACTAATGCATAGGAACAAGCAAAGAGGTCAAGTAGTCTTGAGAATGTTGTAATACTGAGCACACCTGAAGGAAAAGTCAACAGGGGAATACTTGAAATGCTGTTTCTGAGGCAGATAAACAATGAGTAAGGGACAATGAAGGTCCCTGATTGGTTGAGGTGGCATGGAAGAGGTGCCATTTCTGATAAAGAAGGACTGGGTTGTTAAGGAAATCTTGGCCTCCTACATAGTAAGAAGTCACTCAGGATGATATCAGGGCTGGAGGAGATCAGTGAACTGAGACCAAAGTCCCCGAATGGAAGGAAATGTTCAGGAGGTCGGAATACAACACTGAGGAGGGGGAGAGGAGGCATTACCGAATAGTAGGACCAAAACACTCTGGGTGTTTCCAGGGAGCAGCGGGATGGAGGAGTAGGGCCTGAAGGAGACCACAAGGAGCAAAGAGAATATAGGCTGGCCTCCTGACTCTGAAGTGTGGGAGACTAAGGCATCCGCTCCCGGAGAGGGGCTGCCGGGGAGGAGGAGTGTCTTCAGAGCACGTGGAGGAGAGGCAGGGGATATGGGTGGGGAGCAGCAACCCCAGGGGGTTTAGTGGACAGGTTGGAGAGGTGGAGGGAGAGACGGACTGGGTCAGGTGGCTGCCGGGAAGGAACTTTGGAGCATGACAGAGGTAGTCCCGTGGTAGAGGATAGATTTCTGCAGTGGGGTCTGCCTGCATGGGTGTGTGTTGACTGATGTAAACAGGGATGAGTTAGGGGCCTAGGGCTAGTGGTCAGACACTGGTCTTGTTACCCTTAGCTGGAGTGGTAACAGACCCAGAAACTGCATGCCATCTTGCTGCCGGGGATGGATGACGGTAGAAGCAGAAACTTCGTGTCTGCCATATGCTGAGTACTGTTCTAAGTATCTAACACACATGTGGTTTGTGCCTTAGGACATCTGTACCAGGTTAGGACTGCTGTTACCTCCATTGTGCAGGAAACTGAGGGCCAGATAAGGCAAATTTAGAAATCTGTCCTGGGTCACACAGCAAGCAGTGGAATAAGGTTCAATCCCAAGACCATGACTGAGCCTGTGTTTGTCCCATCATGTTACGTGTACTTAATGTTTTCCTACAGATGTAGTTGTGATTTTTAAAAACCTAAATGATGGACTGTTAGAAGCTTATGTAGTATTTAATGCAAAATTGTCTTTTTAGATACCAAAGTTCAGTTCAGTCCTAGAATCCCAGAATCTTTGAGAGCTCTCTGAAGGCTAGACTTGGGCTCAACATCTCTCCCCCCACCCCCACCCCATGTCCTTTTATCTCTTCTGTGATGGATGCCCAGGCACCTCTAAATTGTTAGAAGGTTCTTCCTTGAATTAAGCTGAACTCTCCTCTCCCTGTAATTTTTGCCCATTTGTGCCTTTTTGAGTAATGCAGAATAAGTTCCATCTTTTACTTTTTTACACGACAATGAAGATGTTTGAAGGATGCTCTTGAGTCCTTTCTAAGTAATCTTGTTCCCAATGGTTTGTGATTAATTCAGAGTAAAGTGGGACTGGTAAGTGTCTTGATCCAAAGGACATTTTTATGCTAACTACCTGAGCCTGAAGTTTGTTTTTTGTTATTAGTATCTTCATTACATTATCATCTCTCATAGGTTTGTGTATCTTCAACTGCTGAGGCTTCCACTGTGTGTGTGTGTGTGTGTGTGTGTGTGTGTGTGTGTCAGAGAGAGAGAGAGAGAGAGAGAGAGAGAGAGAGAGAGAGATGTAGCCAATGTGTTAAGTCCTATACTTAGGCATTGCCTTTGGACAATTTATTCCTGTTATACTTTTTCTTTTTGATTGGGACTCACTATTTCCACTTATGAAGAGAATTTAGGAACCTGATTCTGTTAACCCATTACATTAGCTATCCTTCCCAGCTCTGCATTATGTGCAGGTTGAGTATCATATAAATATTTGTAAAAATGTTACTAATACAAACCAAAAAGAGAGAACCTTATAGGATATTAGAATATATTTCTCAAGTTTATTTTAGCTCATTGATCCACAGGCTGCTTCTAGTTTTTCAGCTAGCTCTGGATCTACCTAATTTTGTTTTCCAGCCACATTTCTTCATATTATTCATAAAGCTTTCAAGAGGAACTTTCAGAACTCTCCTGGAATCAAGTTATCCTTCATTTGGTATTCATTCTGCCAGGATTTGACAGTCAGTTAATTGTGGGAATAAGGGATAGGAAGGGGACCAGAGTGACTGAGCTATTCTAGATTGGAAGATGGGAAAGTGTGGTGGATAGCACCATTCTCTGAGCTGTGGTACTCTGGGAGAAGTACTGGTTTGGGATTAAGTTCAGCTTGAGTCATGTAGAGCCCATGGGGCCTCCAAGATGCCCCTAAGGAGCCATCCAGAGGGAAGGTGATCATCCAGGACTAGTATGCTGGGGGATGGTGAGGTTTGATTGCACACAACAGAAGCTATGTTAAAGATTTGGGTCATATACCCAGGCAGAGCCTATAGAGTGCAAAGAAGAGGTTCTGGGTTGGGGCAGGGGAGGTAGACATTTCAACACTTGAGGGAGTTCTTGCTCAACAGCCTCCACTTTTTGGTGAAATGCGAAGGAACCATATCTATTATAAGAGAGAGAGAACTGAAGATTTAAGTCCAGTGAGTGTTTGGAATCAATGTGGGAAATAGGAAAGGAAACTTAGGAAGGACGGGAAAAGGAATGCTAAACACAAGGAAGCATTCTTCCCAGCTTCCCCCTTCCTTGCTGCCCTTAAAGACAACCACACAAGACCTTTTCCTCTTTAACATTTTTACTGCTGATCACTACAGCAGTGGTTCATGTTGTGTCAGAATGGGAAGGAGTGCAGTTCTGCATGTGTCTGGAAGTGGCATACTTCCTAGGGAAGCCCTTGTATTACAAGAGAATAACGAACATGGGAAGTGAGAGTAATCATTGTGTTTCCAGGTCGGTAGTTCTAGATTCAGCTGGGGGAACTGAGTCTTGCACTTCAGCCTTAAAGAGTCTTGTTGGGACTTTAACAGAAGAGAAGATGTCCTGTTGGTTTGCACTGAATACCTTCCGATATTTCCTCACTGTTTACTGTCCTCTCTGTTGGGTATTTATTTCACGGAAAGTGGGGAATACTCCCTTAGCACCCTGAGCTTGGCACTTTATGTGCTAGTGATCAGTTTCTTTGCTTCCCTACTGGCCTATAAGCGTGTCCCTTTTTGTATTCGAGACCTTGCACAGGAGTTGGCTGGTGGGCATGTGACAGATGTCCAATGAACTGTTGGCTGAAGTGAGGGCTGAGTCAGTTTGGCTGTGCTTTTTCCGGTGACCGTGCCTCTGGGAGTCCTGCTGGAGGGGGCTCTTATAAGCTGACGGTAAAGAGATGTACTTCAAACCTTCTCATGTTTTTCTTCTAAGAAACCAGCTCGAATGGAAGCTTATGGAAACCGTCTTGGGAGAAAATGTTCAAACATCATTGCATTCTGGAGTCCTCTGGAAGAGTTTCTCTGGTGTGAATCAAGATGGGCTAATTACATTGTAAAGTTCATGTCTAGACACTCCCCTTGTAAATTGCCACAGAAATATTTCCCACTTCCTGTTCTGGCTGTTCCTTCCTAGCCTAGAATCCCCACTTTCTGCCAGCTCCTAGCCACATGTAGAGGTGTAGGAACCAGGTCTAATACTTTTCTCCTTTTACTGTGTATTCTTCTACTCAATAATCTCCAAACTCTCAAAAGTTCTTAATCTATGTCAGTAATTAGTGTTGTTTGGCTTTGTCCATTTTCCTCCTTCTCTTGCCTGATTTGGTGAATGAACAGAGGTACTTGCTTTCTACCAGAAGCCTTGGTTTTCTGGGGGAAATTTATTAAAAAAATCACAAGATTTGTCCTTGATTTGGCATGACTAATGAAGCAAGCAGCTGCTTAATAAGAAGCAAAGCTGAGAGTAGAACAGTTTAATTAGCTTCTGTCTGTTGAGCCTTTAATAGAAGCCACAACTGGACTATATGGAGCTCTTTAGTTTTAAATGAAATGTTTTTGTGAAGGGAGACTCTCAACATGTCCCTCAAAGACCCCAGTTAAGTGAAAGGAAATCTGTTAAAAATATAAAGTAGCCAGTATAACAAAGACTTAATAAAAACTAGCTGTTTTAGGAATCGGGGAATTTCTTAATGGTGAGTTGTTAGAGTGCTTTTGTTTTTTAATGTATTGATTACATCAACAGTTCATAAAATGGATAATGTGTAATACTATGTTTTATAATACAAATTTTAGCAAACGTTAATGAAATAAATGCTCATTATATACGTTGAATTTTAACAAAAGTGAATGAGTAGCTCATATCCAGCACCCTCCAGGACTCATAGGCAATGTGTAGAAAGAACCCTTCAGGGCAAACCATCCTTCACATTTAAGATTAGACTGTCCACTCTTTTCTGGTTAGTGGCTTCATTTTCTTCATTTATCTGTCCACCTGGCCCCCATTTGCTTTAATCTTAGAAAACCATTTTGCCTTTTACATCTCACTTAGTGAATTATAATGATGTTTAATTTATGCACAAAACTTACTTTTATGTATTATTTGGTTAATAGGCTAAAAGATCAAATATTAAAAAATTTAATACCCCAAAACACATGTTGAATTAAAAAAAAAGTAAATGAGCAATAAAGTTAATGGAACCTCCTGCAGAAGAGTGGTATTATCAATATTTTCACTGAGCACACACACCAGAAAGAAAGAATGGGGAAAGAACTCATTACAGACACATGAGTTCTGTCAGAAGGGGCCCTGTGGGAGCCTGATTCTTATTACAAGGTCCTGGTTGGAAGGGAATGAAGTGGGGTTATTGCTAGTGCAGTCAATGACTTGGTTTTTCTCTAGTGAATTGGCTCCACGAGGTGACTTTATTTCTTCACATTAGGCAGCTGGAAATATGTATTGATTCATTTCCTTTTCATTTGAGGGTCAGCTCTATCAAAGATGGAGCCATTTCTAGAAATGCTATATTTGCTAGATATGAGTAAATGCTTTAGTGTCTTTCTTTTGGTCTGAATGTTCCTAAGATTTTTAGGAGACAAATAAAGTTCAGTTCAATGAGAAGGGAAACATACTTTGAATGTGTATATATGCATATTCTTTCTGCTAACTCTACCCTTAAAACCTGAAACGCTTTTATAAAAATCTTTTATTGTAAAGATAAAAAGTCATGGAGGATTTTTGGTCCAAGGATGTGTGTGATTGCAGAATTATTTTTAAAAGTTAAATACTAATTTAAGTAGAAAAGAACCAGATGGTATTATTCTTCTTAAGATTTTAATTTTGGTTTAAATGTTTTTTGTCTCACTGTACAATTAGTTTTTATAACATAATTATTTTTTGTTTTGCTGTTGCAGATAATGTTAGTTTTATTATGATTTTTGGCTTGTTTCCTAGAAATTATCTAATGAACTCATTTTATAGATGAGGAAATAGAGGCATAGAGAAATCAGGTGATTTGTCCTAAGTTTAATTAAAAATTAATATTACTAAAAGAATACCTTCAGTTATAGTACTTGAAATTTCCTCTTAATGTTAAACACTAAGACTTAGATAATTTTGAATATCATGCTATTAAATTTGCCACCTGAGATTTGTAAGAGTGAAATATTTAAGATAACCGATTTTCCCCCTTTTTTATTTTAATACAGATATAAGATACATGACAAATAGCTGGTAAAGACTTAAAAGTCTTTTAGTTTCTTTGTATTCTTAGATTTGTGCTAAATTAAAATAAATTACTAAAAATATAACCACATACTCTTTTAAAATTAAAAATTAATGTAGGTTTATTATGAGCAATTTAAAGCAATTTATAGCTATTATTTCTCTTAACAGGTTGAAGAAATATGGATACCAACACCAAACTGGTCTTCAGCACTGTTTTTACCAGCTTTTTCACCTTTCAGCTTCTTTTCCACTTTATAAGTTACTGGTTTTCAGCAAAAGTTTCTCCAGGTTTTAATAGTCTCAGCTTTGAAAAGAAGATTGAATGGAACTCAAGGTAAAACATATGAAAATGTAATTGATTTTAAAAAGTGAGTTTTATGAAATAAAATCATTTAAAATATTTCCAAAAAATCTTTCATTTAAGATCTAACAAAATTTAAGGTCAGATTTTTTTTTTTTAAGTTTATTTTTTATTTTGAGAGAGAGAGCATGCAGTTGAGTGGGAGAGGGGCAGAGAGGGAGGGTGAGAGAATCCCAAGCAGGCTTTGTGCTGCCGTAGAGCCCGACTTGGGCCTTGAACTCAGGAACTGTGAGTTGTGACCTTAGCCAATATCAGGAGTGGGACATTTAACTGAGCCATTCAGGCGCCCCTAAGGTCAGATTTTTTTTAAATTTGACCTTGGGAATAAATAAAAGGAAAGTAAGTAGATAGATCTTGTATGAGAAAATTCTAAAAATTCTTATATTGAAAGATGTTGGGAAAAATTGAACTTTCTGGGGAAGTGTGGGAAGGTTAAGTAGGCTTCAGTTGATTGCAGAAGAGTCCTGTTTTACATTCTTCTCTGAAACATTTATGAGAACAAACACATGTCTTTGGAAATGATAACATAAATAAACGTTAGTTAGGGCTGTGAGTAGCCTATATATAGTGTTGGCTGGCTTAGCCAGACTGGGGGAAGTTATGCTACTCACCAAAGAACATGGTGTATGGTTAGCACATCTGTATCTCTCTTTTAATGAACTTTTCATTATAATTCAGAGACCAGAATCGACTCTTTTGCTAAAATAAAAATTGCTTTTTAGATTTTTTTTAAACAAAAAATAAAGGGAAAATGAGTAGTACATGTAAGTGATAGAAATCTGCAGGAGTTTTAATTCGTTGGTTTACATTTTTTGTGTGAGTGCAACTCATTAATCTTTCACGATATGTCAAACACAAAATAACTCTGATGACTGCTTCATGTGCTTTGGAGCATTTTGCCCCCAAACCACCGGGCATTTGCAAACTGCAGTGCATTGGAGCAACTATGGGCATATTCTTTTGTTGTTACTTACTTGAAGTTGATGCTAACTGTAAAATGAATTCAGTAGGTCTCTAAAATCGCTATAATGATTTCTCACTGAGTTTTCCTTTTAGAATTAACTTCTGCCAAAGTCGAAGTGTTTATTTGAGAATGGTCACATTTGACCAGAAATTCCCTGTCTTTGAGCCAAATTGTTTTGTAGGCATCCACTTTTATAACTCAGACTGGGAATAAGACTCGAGTTTCCTTCTGCACCTTACAGTGATTTGTCCAGTTCATACATGCTGTAGCTCTTTTTACCCTAAAAGTGAGAATTATTTCTCTCTGTATTTTTGAAAAATAAGAAGTAGGATTTTTGTTTTGTCTTAAGAATAGTGCGAAGCTGCTGTTAAAATGTGGGATACAAAAGATACTAACCATTATTTTTAAAAACCCTTTCTAACCTGGAGATAGGTGGAGAATAGGGAAAGAGAAGGAAGGGGCCAGGGACTGGGTTAGGAGACCAGATTTGCTGAGAGTCAATTTTGAACTGTTTTTCATTTCCTTTTCACCATGGTTAGGGTAGGTAAGGGCATTTGAATCTTGGAGAGCAGCAGGCCAAAGAAATAGGGATGGTACAGAGAGAGAGGCAAAGATGAAAATGAAACGAAATTGAAAAATAATTTGCATTATTCAGTCTTATCGCTACCATTCTATGATGCGCGGAATCACCATTTGGGAAACCAAGTTCCTATTTGAAAAGGAGTCTAGGATTATAGAAGACTCATTACCCTACTCAAATGATGTTCTCTTCTCTCTCTTTCTCTATCATATTTACTCCTGTTCCCACTCCAGCTTGGTTTACATGAGACTTAAGCTGTGAGGTAGAGTGCAAAGAAAGAAAAAAAATTGGCTGCTTTTTGTGTAAAGTACATGTATATGTCTTGAAATTCAGCTTCTAGTCTTAAAACACCAAGATCAATATAGCCCACATAATTCTTACTAATAATCAGGAAAGTTTCTGAACAACTAGTCGTCTGAGCCGTACAGTAGCAAAAGGAGGGAAAAAAACCCAGAAAATTCACACCCGAGGGATAACAGTTTAATTAATTATAAGTGACAAATTGCTGTAATTCATCGTTGCTTTTTCTGGAAAAAAGCATACCTGTAGGTATTATTTATATCTTATAATTAAAAAACATTTTCTTATATCCACTTGTTTTCCTATGGTATAGAAAGCCCAATTGTGTTGAATACTCCTAATTTTGAAATCTACTTCTCTAATTTTTAACTCTTATCTGTTTGAGCTAAATAATTTCTCTTGGCAATATTCTTAATACTTGTGAATGATTAAGTCAGTAACTTTAAATTGCTGTTCTACGGTGGTCATTATTTCCATTATTTCACTGCCTTTTCATTAGCATAAACGTTTCTTTTTAACCTTCTTTGAAAAAAAAGTACGTTCTTTTGGGTAGAATCTTGGTGTTTCATTTTAGACAGTGAGGAATCTACATCTTGCTTTACCAGGAATCTGATTTTAAAGAATACACTGAAATGTTTATTAACAGAAGTTTCTGAATGAATAGATTTTTAATGCAGCATGCAGTATGTAAGCACAGGGTTTTTTCTTTTTCTGCTCATTGTAGTGAGAGGTTGTTTGACCCAAGTTAAGTTTTAACTTTTCTCTCATGAATTATATGTCATTTCAATCAGCTAAGCCTTTTTAATCCTTCCCATTTACCATGTAACATTTCAACACAAAAGGGAATTTGAGGACTAAGTATCAGGAACAAAAAGTTGTCATTTTTCCAAGGGGAAACATTCTGATCTAAGTTTACTAAACACTAGAGCAAGTTAGTAAGAAGTTGTGGTTTCTCCTTTCGTAGAATTTTTGAATGGCAGTAGAATGCTGGTTGTATGATTATTTAAATGGAGTGTTTTATTTGACATAAAGGAACTTAAATCCTTAGACTGCTATGTTCAGTATATAGGTGTGTTTGGCGTGAAAATTCCAGACTTGTAAACCAGATAAACAGGGTTAATTATTCACACTTCAAAATGATCCTTTGGTATTACAAAGGATTCTTTGTTAGTGCCTTTAAATTAGTGAGGATTTTTGAGCATTTAAATATGATTTGATTTAACATGATATATCTATTTAGGACCACATCATTTATTAGATCGAGCATACTGATTTTTCAAGTTACAGTAAAATTTTCTAATATCAAGCTTTATGTTAGTTAATATATATTTTTATGTTTATATGTTTTATGTTTATGTTATATATTTTTATGTATTTTATGTTTATGTTATATATTTTAAGTTTATATATATATTTTTTAATGTTTATTTTTAAGAAAGAGACAGAGACAGAGCTTGAGTGGAGGAGAGGCAGAGAGAGGGAGACAGAATCTGAAGCAGGTTCTAGGCTCTGAGCTGTCAGCACAGAGCCTGACGCGGGGCTCAGACTCCCGAAATGAGAGATCATGACCTGAGCGGAAGTTGGATGCTTAACCGACGGAGCCATCCAGGGACCCCTATTAGTTGATATATTTCACTGTTAAAGAATTGGGGTCATATTTTAGACAGAAGTCTATTGTGCCCCATTAATTTCTAAAGAGAAAATTTTGTCATTCCTTTGTCCTTTATTCTAATGAAGAGAAAAGAATCTTCATTACTTGTCAACGTTTTCATTATGTGAATAAATATATTGCATCCTGTGTACAGTTCTTTAGCAAATCCGAGAGCTTGGGTATTGGTTGAACCATTAAATTATTAGCAAGATTTCTTTGTAGAAACTGATGTTTTTCATCTAAATCTTTCTCCTTCTATGCAAGAAAATTCAGCCTGGATTTCGTGAACATTTTGCTTCGCTTGAGCATGTCTTTTAAAAATAGATTTTCTGTATAAATTCATGGTCCTCAATTTTTCTGTTTAGAAGTGGTTTCATAATAATGACAAAAAGAGACTAATAATAGCTGCTCTAGCTTTCTCATGAATTGGCTACAGGAATCAAGTGCAGCAATGCATGTGAATGTGCATTTGACACTGAAATCTCCAAGGTAATAAGTTTTAATTTCATGATCCATTCGAATCCTGATTCAAGGATATGGAATTGGTTAAGGCCAGTAGGTTTGGAAGTTATTTCTAACTGATTGGAACAGGAAACTAATGGCACAGCAATGCTGTTAGTGATGGAGCTTGGAGTCAGGTGCCAGGTAGTGGGCTCACCAGTTGCCGTCTGTCTGCACAAAACTCTGTCAACTGCATCATCAGATATGCTTCCACTTTGGAACTTTTAACGAATAAGTGACTCCACAGTCTTCTAGCAGAAAACTGTAGACCTGGGCAAACTTCTCGTTATTAATTCCAAAGTAAAGTTGTAGCCCTTGGATTTCCAAGTGACAATTTTGTTATGCTTTTAGAGCTACTCCATTCCTATACGTAAATGCTTCCAGATTTCACATCTTCAAATGTTAAATGTCTTTGCCAGAATTAAAGTTTATTGCAAAGAATCTAAAATCTTTGTATGTATTTTGTTTCTTTTCAGGGTAGTATCTACATGCCATTCTTTGGTGGTTGGGATTTTTGGCCTCTACATTTTCTTTTTTGATGAGGCTGCAAAAGCTGATCCACTTTGGTAAGCTATTTCTTTCCAATATAGTCCATTTGATTTATGTTTTGATATTAATTATTAATAAGAACATTTCTTACTTTAAAACAGAAAATGTATTGATGGTGCATGGTTTATTAAAATGCTTGTGCTCAGACTTATTTTAGCGAGGTGCAATAAAATGATTTATTTTAGATTTGAACACAAATAATGAAGGCCACTTTGTACTAGCATTGCAATTGTTACCCAAGACGGAGAATGTGATGATAACGATGTAAACATTTATACTGACTTAGTGAGTAAAACCAAGTTGTTGTTACCACTGTTCTGAGCAAAAAATGAGTTCCTATTGAGATAGGATAGTCAACTTGGATAATATCTACTGAAGACTGAGTTTTGTGTTTAACCCATCATTTGATATCAAAGGTATAACAACGAGAATCATTCATATCCATGTGAGAGGACTTTAGTACCACACGAGAAGATTTGAAGCACTAATAATAACTGTGTTCAGCCATAATAGGATAATTTCTAAGGTGATTCTTTTTGAAAAAATTAAATGTTGCAATGGCAGAGATACTGAAAACTGTTTCCTAGAATTATAGGAGAGGGCTTAATTCAGCTTGGTTTGAGAGGTGAGGTATGTTTTGAGAAAGCCCTGCATAGGGATGCAGTAGATGTGGGGCTCTGGGGGATGTGGGACGATATAACTTTTGACTATTTGTTTGACTGCAACGATGTCATTTTAATAAATATGGAATTATGCCCATCAGGATAGTACCAGTATTGATAAATTTTCATCAGGAAGGTATTTTTCAATGAATCAACTTAGTGAATTTAATTCCATGATGAGGTTTTTTATGTAATCTACCTAAACAGTTTCTAAGGTTTTTTTTCATAATTTTATTAGAGTAATATGGTTGTCAACAGAACAAGTTCTTTTGGGAGATGAATTTTATGACAAAGGTTTGATTCACTGATCAATTTTTGTCCCTATCAAATGTTTACCTTGTGTAATTTTTGATATTTTCACATTTTCTTTGATGCTGTAATTTATTCCAGGTTCAATTTTCCTGGGCCATATTTGCAGATCAACATTTGTTAAGAAGACAGGGCATCTAACCTTCACATTTGCATTTCAGTTTAATTTTGTGTTCATTTCACCAAGAGTTCACATTATAAATTGATGAAAAGACTGATAATTCGTATTTGTTTCTTGGAGTAAAGATGATTATTAAGGCAAATTGTAGGATCTTGATATGTATAGGTGTTGAAACAGCAGGATTAAGCTGTCTTGTTCCAACCATTTCCCAATAGTATATGGTCTCAAGATCAGGGGCAGGCTAGAAGATTTCTTGAAGTATTTGAGTCTCTGATTTAGAATAAGGAATCAAAAAACATCAGCATCTGGAATTCTGTTGGAATCCTTTCACAAACAAATCATATGAGAACACATTTATAACAAGTTATCTTTTGGTAAAATTGTTTATGTAAAACTTTTAGCTCATGTAAGAAATTATGATCATTCGTGCAGTTAGAAGTATATCACAGCTAACACAGTGCCTTGTGCAAATGACAATTCACCTTTCAAGAATCTATAGAAAGCATTTTAATTATACTCTTCAGTAGAATAAATGTAGCTGTCATCTATAACTCATGTGCTAAAAAAAGAATTTTTTTTTAAAATATTTATAGGGGTGACTCATCGTTTGTGAAAGTGAATATCTCTATTTCTTCGGGCTACCTCATTTCTGGTATGTGATAAGTTGATCACTGTCTGTTTCTTTTTAAATTACTCATGGGATTTTGCAAAGAATACATAGTCTATGCTTTTGGTTTATTTATTTGAGAAGTAGCTTGTAGGACTCATACACAGGAAAAAAAATATCTGCTGTGATGGTAGAGCATGAAACTTTTTTCCTGTTGGCTCTCTGGTTCTCTTTGAAGATAGAGCTGCAGAGTGGGGCCTCAGTTAGGCCTGGATATATATATATATATATATATATATATATATATATATATATATGTATGT